>NW_027397071.1:64200894-64301042 GCF_003265705.2 Callorhinus ursinus | reverse complement strand
CCCCCCCCCCCCCCCCCCCCCCCCCCCCCCCCCCCCGCCCCCAGCTCAGCTCAGTGTGAGCCCTGTCACCTCAGGCTGCCAATGGCCCCCTGCCCCCAGGCTGGGTGGGACCGTGAGATGAAGAAAAAGAGGGCATCAGTGCCCTCTGGTGGCAGATGTCCAAATGTTGGCTCTTTCTCTGGTTGGGGACATATGTGTGGGTTTCTTCAGGGACACTGAGCTCCTCCCTGCTGTGGGCAAGCCCTCCCTGGCTGGCATGTCCCATCTCCCCCATAGCTCCTGCTCTGCTAATCTGCTCCTTACTGCTTCACCCCCCCACCACCCCTGAGTGTCCTCTGGCCTCAGCCCTACCCATATGCTAGTTGACTGGGGAGGGGTGGTAGATGGGGTGTTTTCTATCCCTCCGCGATCCCACAGGGGTGGTCTGGTTTCTTTCTTCCAAACTGGGACACACTGTCTTTATCTTTGGGACCTCAGCCATGATTCTTAGACACCAAGAAAAATTCTAAGCCCTATTGGGTTTTACTTTAATTCCTTAGTCTCCATTGTGCAACTTTTATCTCAGTACAGCAGGGCGATTAAGTGTGCAGGTTCTGGAGTTCAACATTGGCTAGGTGACCACGGGCAAATAACCTAAAGTCTTGGAAACTCAGTTTCCTCACCTGTAAAGCAGGAACAGCGATTTTCACTCTCAAGGACAGCATGAAGATTGCACTGTTCTTGACATGTCAGGTGGCATATAGTGAGCCCTCAATACACAGGAACAATTATCTGTCAGTTTCTGAGCACTCTTCATTCCATCCAACCAGACTGGCTGTCAGTTCTTGCTAATCCAGAGATGGCTCGGAGCCTCCCATTTGCCGGGCCTGTGGGGTTCTCTTTGATAACACTTAGCCAATCCTGAGCACCGTTATCTTATTCACACCTCACATGTGCAGGATAGGTCTTATTATCATTTCCATTTACAGATAACAGAACTGAGGCTCAGAGGGTGAGTCACTTGCACAGGGTCAAGTAGTTGGTAAACCGGGATTCAACCCAGGCTTATCTGATCCCAAAGCCCGGATGGCTTCCACGACTCATTTCACATCCTCGACCTCCTTGCTCTTTGTCTTGTCTTTGTTCCCTCTGTCAATGGCTCTTCTTCACTCTGGATATAATAGGGCATCTCTTTGAGTGAAGTCACTTCCTGCTTGGAGTGCACCCTGGAAATGGATCCCCCACTGCTTGGTAGAATGACACTTCCTGTGTTGCACACTAACAAGTCCCCAGAGCAGCTGCTTATAGGTAATATTGTCTCCATCCACGTTCTGTCTACTGTTATTTAAGCTATATACAGTTGCATTTTCATGAAAAGCATCCAGTTAGCATTGACTCAGCATCAATCTCAGGTCTGGATTAGTTATGAAAGGTAAGGTGTTTTCTGATCTTAGGCCTCAAATCTATTTACAGAGATAAGATATGTAAAAAAGATATGTAAACAAACAAACAAACAAACAAAAAAACCAACCCCAAACCAAAAAACAACCTGCCAGCAAGGCCCAGATGTATGTAGTAGGTGAAGGCGTGCGGGGAGTGGTACCCTAGGCACTCAAAGGCAAGAGTGGTCTGGTGGCTGGTGGCTGGAGAGGTTAGGGTCTGGGAGGGGAGGTCGTAGAAGGATCTGGAGAGATCCTGGACCGCTGCTAAGCCCTGAAAGCTGGGTGGGATTTGGATAGACAGCATGCTTGGTGTGTTAGCAGCAAAGAGGATGTGGGTGACCAGCGTGGCAGGAACCCAGCATGGGTGCAGGGACTGATTCTTCCAAAGGAGCCTCTCTTTTACGACCATGAACCTCTTTGCTCCCTGCTTGGGGGATTTTTACGACCCCATCCATCTGTTTGCAGTCAGGTCTGCTTTGAAATTCAAAAGCTAAAAGGGAAGTGCTATATTGGAGCCAGAGCGGCGGGCTGGGCAGCTGTCTCAGAAGGAGGGAGAGGCTTCATGGAGCATAAACCACAGCAGGCAAAGCACCTCTTCGGGTTGGCCCGCGTCCCTGGGAAGCTTGGGACCAGGAGTGCTTGAAGAGGTGGTGGACGATGAGTTCCCTGCGGGAACTTCTAACATGGGTCTGAGCTGGCAACCCGGGTGCCTGCAAGCAGGCAGCCCCCGACGGTGGAGGCCGAGCGTGGACGTTCAGGGCACCTTCTGCAGGGGCTTCGGGCCACTCCGGATCCAGCGGCCTGTGTTTGTTTCTCTTTCCTGCTCTGGCTGACGGGCCCAGGCCCGCTGTGAGAGTTGGCTCAGCGCTCCATGCCTCCCGAATTATCTGGCCCAGCTACACCCCCTGCATTCCTCACGAGTCTCAGTATCCCAGAGAGACAAGATTTTTTCCATCTTCTGGAAGAAAGACTTTTAGTGACAGTTGTTGATCAAACCCAAAATTCACAGTAGGGACTTCCAAATAGTGCTCCAGGCCCCTGACTTCCCTCAGTCCCACATCCCCTAAAACCACCTCCTAGTTAACGGCCTTCACCTGGCCCAGAAGCGCCCTCGAGCACATCCCCACACCCCACTGACCCCGGTGGCTCCTTCTCGCCCACCCTGTCCACATCCCACAGTCCCATGGCTGCTCTCCCCCCATTTCAAACACCCCCTGGGCCTATTCTCCAGGCCACAATCGACCACATACCTGGGTGTGCCTTTGGATCTCTGTTTAAAGATGGGCTCTGCTTGAATGTGTTTGAGTGGCAGACGAGGCTTCTGGGGCAGGGCAAAGACTATTAGCTAGGAGGTGTTTTTTGTTTATTTGTTTTTTTAAAGATTTTATCTATTTATTTGAGAGAGAGAGAGAGAGAGAGATAACGAACAAGGGGGAGGGGAGAGGGAGAGGGAGAAGCAGACCCCCGCTGAGCAGGGAGCCCGACAGGAGACCCAATCCCAGGACCCTGGGATCATGACCTGAGCCGAAGGCAGATACTTAACTGAGCCACCCTGGTGCCCCAGGGAGGTGGTCTTAAGGGCGTGGGGCCGAGGGAGGCCAGGGGTCTGTAGCACAATGTGGAAGTCCCTACTGTGCATTTTGGATTTGATCACCATGGACCTGGAGCTCCTGCTGCCCCGGAGAAGTCAGTGGCCCTCTTACAAGTCAGGCCGCTGGGCAACAAACTGCTAACAGCCACTGCAAGGCTCTGAGCCTTAGCATGTGGCGCAGACCAGCATTTTAGAGCAGGTGTTTCAAAGCCTGGGAGCAGAGTTCAGAGGTTGGAGGTTGGAGGTTGGAGGAAGATTTCGACATTCCAGCCTGTAAGAGCTAGGTGATTCCTTAAAGATCATCTGCTCTAAGCCCTGCTTTTTTCAAATGGGGAAACCGAACTTCGGAAAGGGGGTGTCATTGGCCTAGTGTTATGATGGAGTCTGTGGCAAAGCAGGACTGGAACCCACTTTGGGGTTTGAATTAGCCAAAATCTTCCACTTACACCACTTGGGGGCCCTGGGTGAAGATTGGGGGACTGTGGAGTTCTGGGAACAGGCTTGTTTCCTCTTTCCAACAACTGTAATAATGTGCATTGATGTTGGCTTTGCAGAAACGAAGCTCTTCTGGCCCGTGGTCTCAGTCACCATGACAAGCTATCAGGTAAGTTATCTCGATCCCCATTTCACAGATGAGGCAAGTAAGAACGAGGCTTAACTGACATGCCCAACCAAAGGTAACCAGGAAGTAGCCAAGGGGGGTCTTGGGCCCAGGCCCGCTGCCCTTCACGATATATCGCTCGACCTCCCTATTCCTTGAAAGGTGCTACTCTCTTTTGGAAAATCACGCAGAAAAAGGGCAGAGTAGAAAGTAAGATATAAGGGCTTTAGCTGCAGATCCCAGGATCCGGTACTGTATCTCAGGACTTTTCACTTTTCACAGTTAAAAGAAATATGCACAGCAGGGTCTCTTAACCCTTCCAGGTCCAATGTCCCACCTTATTACAAATATTTTATAACGTCCCTTCTTGTACTGACATACCCTAAGTCCCCATGGTAACCCCATGTGATCAGGGTCGTCCTCTCCCATTTTGCTGATGGGAAAACTGAGACTTGGTGAGGGGAAGAGATTGGGCCCAGGGCATCCGACTTTTACACTACTTCATACCACTTTGTTCTAAAACTGCCTGGGGCTCCCCGCTGCCCACAGGGCAGAGTCTGCTGCTTTAGCTGGCAGGTGACAGTCCCTCACACCTGAGCCCAGCCCCCAGCCTGAGCCTGGCCTCCTGCTGCAAACTTCCCTGCATCCTCTAGGCCCGAAGGCAGTTAGGTCCCCAAGGATGCACTGTTCAGATCCCTGTGAGAGTGGGCACATCTCCTCACCCCGACCTCTCCTGAGAACTCAGACTCAGAACCAGTCTCAGGTATAGACTGCAGTGTGAAAATCAACTCCTGAGAGGCATTCTCCCTCCTGCTCTGCCCCTCTTCCTTTCTTGCCCTAGTCCAGGACCCGCTGACCCCTAACATTTCACAGGGCAGCCGGGGTCATTTGCAAGGTCACCGATCCACCAAGTACTATAATGCTGGCCTGCTCTGACCTCTGTGTTGCAGACCTGGCTCTCTGCACCCTGCCTGAGTTAGCTCATTTAATCCTAGGGCCACTGTAAGACAGAGACCTCCAGTCACGTGGTCAAGGTCACACAGCTGACTCGGTGGCTCCCACTGTCTCCGGGATGCTGTACCAATTTCTAGATGTGCACAACAGCGGTCCAGGCCTGCCCTTGCTCACCACTCTGGCCATATCTTCCCAAGCGGCCACCTGGAACCCTGCTCCCCTCCACGCCCAAGCGTCTGCAGGCCCTCAGCTGCTCGAGTGCTGGACCCTGTGGCCTGTGGGGGTGGCAGTAACAGCTAACCTGGGTGTGGGCCTTGCTTTGCAAAGCATTTTTGCCTGCACTATCTCATTAAAACCCCATTGCAAACTGTGTCAGAAGTATTTTTATTATCCCCATTAAAGAGATGAGGAGAAAGACTCTGAGGGAAGGGAGGGCAATGCCCGGGGCCAGGCCCCAGGCCCCTGATGACCAGCCCATGACCCTGGCCGAGCCTGTACCACCTTTGTGCAGAGAGGGACCAGGAATGAAGAGTGAAGGGCTGTTCTCCTGAGTCTGGGGAGCCAGGCAGGCCCTGGAAGCAATTCGTGTTTTCAGGTTTCCCTGAGAGGAGTAGACAGCTTGCTCCCAGGGGCTGTCCCTAGCGGCCCATACGTCCGGCCTCCCACCCACCCCAGCATCTGTCCCAGGCCCCACGCTCTTTGGAGACCCTGCTGTGTTCTCTCTCTGGGAATTGGGCCTGACCCTCTGCCTCGACCTTCTCTCTGACTGCTCCTTCATTCTCCCCGTTCTCTCTCCAGCTCTGGCTGGCTGGCTCTCTCTCTGAGGCCCCTTGCTCCTTCTCTGGATCCCCACTCTGTCATTCTGTGTATTGTTCTTTCTCTCTCTCCTGCATCCCTTCCCCCACCTCTGGTCACCACCCGGCTCAGCCCCTTCCACCCTTCCAGAGTCTCAGGGAGAGAGGTCGGGGAGAGCTAAGAAGTGTCCTTCAGTGCTGGCCTGGCGGCTTGTGTCTCCAGGTTGGAAATACCATCATTCTTTTCTTGTGACTGGTCAGGGAGGAAGAAATGGAAAATATGAAAAAAGAAAACACGAGAACTGTTTCGTCAGCCCAGAACCGACACGTAACAGCATTTTAGGACTATTTTCTGAAAAGAACCTCTTCTTACGGTGCTGACACAGTGGTGGCCGGGCCCCGGTCAGCGGTCAGGGTCCTCTCCCTGGGTGGCAGCCCCGGAAGCTCCCGAACCCCGCAGCCCACGGCCGCTGGAGCCTGGCGGGTCTGCCCGTGACCCGGTTGCGGCCCCGGGCACTCCTGCTCCGGCATTCCTGGTTAGGATGGTCCTGACCTCCAGCTGTGGGGCTGAGGTCCAAGGCCTCCGGAGTTTGTGAATTCCTCGGGGGCTCTCCCTGGTGTGTGTGTGTGTGTGTGTGTGTGCATGCGCACGCGCATGCGTGTGTTTGTGTGTGTGTGTGTCACGCGTGCGCTCTTCTTGGCCTCCAGCTCCCTGTCATTGACCTTGCCTCATCTGCTTCACACCATGTCAACTTGGCCGTGAGAATCAGCCCCGGCTGTGCCTCTCCCTGTCCCGGATCTTCACCAGCAGTGGGGAATTTACTGGAGATGGCAGAGCAGGGGGAGTTGGGTTCCCACAGCAGCCAGGAAAACGACCACTGTCTGCAGGTTTTCTCTCCATGGAGGAGGACTTGTTCCCACCTCCTTCAGTGCCTCTCCACCTCCCTAGCGCCACACCTCTCTTCCTCCCTTCTCTTGATTCCCTCTTTCTCTGGCCCTCCTTTTCAGGAACAAAATGACCAAACTCCTCCCTTGATCATAAGGAATATCTTCCCTCCACCTCCTGTGAGGAGGGAGAAGGCGGTTTTCCTTCCTACCTCAAGCCCCCATGGAGGCAGTCTTCCGAAGATGTTGCTGCTCCTCAGCGGGTGAATACAAGTTGCTCCTCCTGTTGTGCAAATAAGAACACTGAGGTCCGGAGAAGGGCAGAGCTTGCCCGAGGCCACACAGCAGGCCACGGCAGAGCTGAGGCTGGGGCTCAGGGCTGTGGTCCTCATTGCAGGGGGGCGGGCGCCGGCTGAGGGTGTCTCTGTATGGCTGGGTGGTAGGGCTGTGGATGTTCAGGGGTGGGAAGGAGGGGATCGAAGCGCACAGAAAGATGGAGAAGGAGTAAGGACACAGAGGCATGAGAGAGCAACAAAGACAGGCCGAGGGAGATAGAGACGGCCGGTTGGCCAGCCTCTAGTCTGTGGTGGGGGTCCCCTCTCCACTGAGTTACCCCGTCACACACGTCCCACGTCAGAGAACTCACTACCTCCTCAGCCGTGTGACCTGCTTCTGGGGTGGGGGCGGGGAGGGCGGCGGGATGTATGGCCGCGAGGGGCAGCTCCTGGGAGCTGGCAACTCTTTCCCTATGGGCTCAGTATCTACACAGAGAAGCCTCCGGCCTGGGGCAGCCCTGTAGAGCTTTGGAATCTCATGATCACATATCAGACAGGGCCTTCAGTTTATCTCCAGCGGAGCACTGTAGCGGGAGCCTGCTCAGAGCAAGGGACTGGGCTTGTCAGGACAGGAGAGGGGGCCGGGGCTCCCCGGTTAGGAATTGCAGACACTCGAGTGTACTAGGTACAGACACTTGAGTGTTCCCTCTTGCTGCCTGCTTGTCCCCTCAGCCACCCATTCCATCGTGTCTGAGCCCCGTTCCTGGCCACACCTTCTTCTCCAGGGAGCAGGGGCAAGGGCTCACTCTCACTGAGCTTCTAGAAAGGTAGATGACAGGAGCCTCTTTTCTTGAAAACAGCTGGTGTGTGAGGGGCAGAGAACACAGGGGTCACAGGCCCCCACAGGACGTCTCAGACCATTGATGTCAGTCCCACAGACCCGTGTGGCCATGCGGGCCGAGGGCAGGCAGGGCCTCTTCGGGCACCCCATCCAGAGTCCGGCGAGTGGGACAGAGGTCAGGGCAGGCTCCATGACGTGAAAGAGGCTCACCGCACTGGGCCGCGCGTGGGTCCTGACCTGGCCTACCTGGTCTGTGACGTGGGGATGCAGACACCGCCTTGCCCTCCTCACAGGCCACAGCCCACACGTGCTCGTAGCCAAGTGGAAGTGAAGAGAGTGGTCTAGGAGCTTGACTACTTGGCTTTCCGTCCTGGCTCTAGCATTTACAGGCTACGTGATTGTGGTCAAGTTGGCCTGCGTGCGTGTCGGTTACTTTGTCCGGAAAGCAGAGGTAGGGAAGAGGAGCTGTGGGAATGAGGGGGTCAGGCTCGTAAAGGCTCAGAACACTGTTTGCGCATCAGAAATGCTCACTCCGTGCTGGCCCCGGCTGCGTTACCAGCTTTACCTGGAGGCGGGCCCGCCACGGGCAGCCTGTGCCAGTCCCGGGAGGAGCCGGGCAAGAACCCGTCGACCATGGCCAACGTGTCGCCGCTGCTGAAGGCTCTGTGGCTTCAGAACCCAGGCGGGCCTCTCCCCTCCCCACCCCTCAGGTCCCTGGGGCTGTCTTCCTTTGGGGAACTTGCAGCAGGAGCAGCGGGTGGAGACCCCAGCCCACTAACCCTTGAAGTATGGCCTATGTTATGATAGAGAAGGACATTTTTTCTCTTTTAGTCTCCCCCCTCCCCCCGCTCTTCTTCCTTTCCTTCCCCCTTGACCCTGCCATTTTCCCACAAGTCCCCGGTAGGTATCAGATCCCGTGCTCGGGGCTGACAAATCAGAGAGGAGCAGCCGTGGTCCTGGCCTAGGTAGGTGAGGGCAAGGGCAGGCACGGGGAGCGCATTTCAGCACAACCCAGGTGCGCAAGGAGCAGGTGCTGTGGGACGGGAGGGGAGGAGTGGCAAGCTCAGCTTAGGAGCCCAGGCTCAGTGGGGCAGACACCACCGGGGCTGGGTCATGCAGGCCGTGTAGGACCCCTCCCCACCCCAGAGCAGTGTGCCAGGAAGGGATGGAGGGGTGGACAGATGGTCAGTGCGGGGGAACGCAAGTGCAGAGACAAGGGAGTTGAAGGGTAGGGTGCATTCAGGAAGTGTTGAGGCAGACGGTAATGGGAGACTAGGAGGTTGAAAAGGAGAGGAGTTGGGAAAATGTGAACTTCATACTGGAGATACTTCTTGGTGGGAAAGGGCCAGGTCGCAGAGAGCTTTGTGTGACCTTGACCTTTGTCCTGGGAATAGTGGGGATGCATTGGTGAGACTTAAGAGCAGGGGGATACGTGGTCATTTTGGTGGTTTGACCTTGGGGGTGGGAGGGGGAGGGGACTGGGGCACAGCTGTAGGCGGCCGTGGTTCAGACGAGGGTGAGGAGGCCTGGCCTGGGGTGCAGGCGGTGGGGAGAAGTGAAGGAATGGATGGTCTGGGCGAGTGAGGGAGTGGGAGGAAGGAGGCCCTCAGGGTGAACCCCAGATTCTAGCTCGTTCTGGCTGGCCAGGGCTTTCTGGATCCCGCTAGGAATGAGGCCTCTCCAGTCACTGGACCCACCCCCCCAAATCTGCCCAAGCTTTTGCATGGAAAATGGGCCTGTTCCAGTTCCCCCACACCACTGTATCCGGGCTTGGACCTCCCAGCAGAGTGATTTCCCCCAGTGCTCCCTGGCGGCGGGGCGGGGGCGGGGTGTAGCCATCAGCACACAGAGACACCGTCCTGCTGAGTTCATAATGTCTTTTATTAATATATTATGCTACAAAAATATTTTTGGCAAAATAACATTAATAGCATCTTTCTTTGTCTTCTATATTCTTAAAGGACTCTTCATGATAATTCACAGAGGTGAAGGGAAGGGGTGGTTAAAAGAACAACATCACCAATATCTTTCAAATACATTAAGATCTGAAGCTTGTGTCACATAATGAGTCAGCTGGAAGACCTTCTGCAATCTCTTTGAGGCCCGGGAATGGGGCAAGAGCTCCAGCTGCCCCTGCTCTGGCCTAGAACCTCCCTTGGCCAAGAGTTAGCCCCCTGCTGCCCCAGCCCCTGGGGCCCAAGATGTTTCAGAGCCTCCCTGGAAATGTCTTAGATTCAGGTCCCATCCAAAGCCCACCTTCCCTGAAGCAGGTCTGGGAGGGAGCAACCTATGAGGCATGCTACTCTGTCACCCTGCCCAGTCTGCGACATGCTCCCGACTCCAAGGCGGTCTGTGGGGTCTGGGAGGAAAGCTGAGCATGGAGCCTGAGGAGGGGTGGTGCCTCACCTTCACGGAGCCCTGAGATTGCACACAGCATTCCTCCAGCCCCCAGAACGGCCCGGGCAGGAAACAAGGTCTCCATTTAATCAGAAAGGAGCAGGGGCTTGCCCAAGGTCACCCGGCAAGGTGAAGGAGTATCCAGAGCACCTCTGGAGAGGAAGAGCCAACATTTGGAGAAAGGATGGGGAGATCTGAGGGTGTGCCCCTACTCCCAGGAAAGGGCCAAGTAGGGGTTCGATCAGTCCTTGTGGCCCCTCTCTTCTGTCCCCCATGGTCGGGGGCAGGGAGGGAAGGAGCTCTGGCTGGGGTCAGGGGCCCTGGGTTCCAGACCAGCCCTCCCCCACCACCCAGAAGTCTCCCTGCCTCAGGGTAGCAGGCAAGCCTGCCAGTTTACGTCAGGCCTGGCTGGGCTCCTGAAGAACGGGGGTGTGAGGCTGGATGGATTCCTGAACCTTACTGGTTTAGACGGCCAGCCTGGGTGATGTTTTTGGCTGCTTAGACGAATTTTTGGAAAAATAACAATGTTCAAAGAACCTGAGCATTACAGAGCCAGGAGGGACCCTCAATGTCATCCACACCAGTCCCTTGCCAAGACTTCAGCTCTCATACCACATCTCCAGCCGGCGGGCCTATGCCCTGCTCACACCTCTGCTGACAGCAAACTCACCACCTGTAGAGGACAGCTTTGGCTTTGTAGAGATTATTCCACTGCCAGAGCTGATGTCTTTGTCTCTCCTTTCCTCTCTTCATTCCTTCCTTCCTCCTTCCCTCTCTACACATCTACTGAGTGCCATCTTTGGGTCAGATGAGGATCTAAAGACGAATTTACATGACCCCTGCCATCAAGGAGCTCACGGTCCGGTAGGAGAGCAGATACACTATTATAGTCTCAACACTGATCAGTGGGTGTTGTGATAGATGCTAAAAAAGCAAAAAAGCATCACAGGGGCTTCCTGGAGGAAGTGTTATCTGAGTTAATCCTCAAAAAATGAGGACTTGGGGAAAGAGAAGGGGGTTTCCAGACCCAGGGAGTGGCACATGTGGAACATCCTGTCTATTCTAGAAATGACAAATAGGATTTAGTCTGGCCAGGCACAGAGTAGGAGAGATGGGTGACGTGGCTGGCAAAGTCAGCAGGGCCTGATCATGGAGGGTCTGGTCGGCCAGGCCGAGGACTCCTGCTCTTATCCCACAGTTGCTGGAACACTATCTCGAGGCCCGGTTCACTCTCGCCACACGGGACACCATCAGAGCTGCAGTTCCCAGGTGGAGCCTCTCTTGTCTTTCGTGGTGGTTTTCTTAAATGTGACTTTTGGTGGAGGACCATTCTTTGGGATCCATTGTGACGAGGACACTGGGCTGGAGACTGGGCAGGTGGAACCGGGGTCCCGAGCCCCGAGGCTTGCCCGGGCCTAGCGAGGGTGAGGCAGGAGATGGCAGAGCATCGCGTATGAGAAAAATCAGCTTGCGGTTATTTGGCGCAAAAGCCAATTCACCAGTCAGTGCAAGTTTCCGTGCTTCATCCGCTCCGGGTCTTTGCATCTCAGCTGGAGGGGCCCGTGGTGGCCTTTTGCAGCTCCCTGCAGCCTAACATTTCCACTCGCCCTGCCTTCACCTGGCTGCTGGTGCATCAGAACAGCCTGGAGAAGGACCGGAAGGACGTGGCCATGCTGGCAGCTTCCAGCATGTCCCTGGGCCGTTCGGTCAGTTTTCCTGAGACGGGGACCGAGGGCCACCACTGACATGCTGCCTAACCTTGGGCAGGTCACTTAGCCTGCTGGGTCTCGTCCTCCCATCTTCTCTGCCACTTGAAGGTCAACCATGAAAGCCCTAAGAAATGTACACGGGGCTCTCAGAGCAACAGGGGCTTTTTATGAGGACAGGCACATAGAACATGCTGGAAAAAATGTCAGCAGCGGTGGACAGATCATCCAAAGTGTGTAAGTGGCTGTGGATGGCGTGGTGGTTCCCTGGCTCGGGATGAGAGAATTTAGTGTGCCAGCCATGCAGATTTCCACAGACATGCCTCAGGTCTTCTGGGATGTGAGTTTGTTTCCCACCCCGGCCGGTGGGTGGGCCGCGGGGATCTGTGAGCTCAGGCTGTAGACGTCCGATCGACATTGGCTCTGGCTGTCCTGTGGGCACCGGGCTACCTAATCAGCCGGCCCGCCCCTCTGCCGCCATCCATCTTTCTTTAGACACTTGAGCGCTTGCTGGAGGGAACGTCTGGAATCTCCTAATCTCTCCAGAGGATGGATCTGGGGAAGACTAGGGCTGAATCTGTCTGTGGTCAGGGGCCTGGGTAGGATAACCTCTAAAGTTCCTTCTAGGAACCTACGATTGGGCTGCTTGCTCCGCCTTGATGACGAAGGGTTCCTCTGGGCCAGGAAAGGTGCACAGATGAGGCCTCAACACCTCGCCTGGCACCGCATGCGCATGCTCAACAGTCACACAGCGGGTTGATTTACCTCTCTGGGCTCATGCCCGGCACAGAACTGGGCATGCAGTCAGGTACCTGGACTGTTAGCTCAAATGTTTCATCTTTAATTCACCTCAGGCTTCGGCTGAGTGCATCTCATGCCACACACTGCACTGAACTGAGGGAAATCTGGCTTCTAATTCCTTGACACTTATCTCATCTACAGAGCGCTCCGCACCATCTGTTTGATGTCCAACAGGCCTTCCGAGCCTGCTTTAGAAGTCAGCGAAGCCCCTTCCCACTCAGAAATAGGAAGTCACATTTCTGCCAAAGATAAACGGACTCCAGCCCTGGTTGGGGTCAAGTTCAGTTTACAACGTGATGCCCATGGGGCTGGCTGGACCCTCTGAAGCAGATCTCAGGACTCCTGCCAGGTCTCAAGCTCAAACATGTCCATCCAGGGCCGAGATGAAAAGAAGTTAGCTGCTGGCCAAGATGCTCATGGGACCTCTGGCCATCCAGAGATGTCCAGAATTCTGTCTCAGAAGGGAGACAGCTGCCGGGCTGGGCACAATGGCATTGGGTCTAATCAGCCATTCCCGGGCCTGCCAGGGAAAGCCATGGTGTGGTGACACTGTGGAGCACTGGGCTGGGGGTCAGCAGACCCGGCCAGCTGGGTGCTTCCCCTCTCTGGGCCTCATGATTACTATTACCGTTCTTATCTGTCAAATGAGGGGCCCTTTCTGCTCGTGGGTTCCAAAACTCAGTAACTGACGAGCCACCAGCCCAGTGAGGATTTAGGGCTAGGAGGCAGCCAACCTGGGTCCTGTGCTATCTCAGTTACCACCCTGGAGGCAGAGGAGTGAGGTCAGTTTCCCTAAGTCTCAGTTGCCTGCCTGCCCAGATTCCCCCACCCACCAGCCTCTGATTTGATAGGAAAGCCTCTCACTGGCTCCGAGATAAGACATGTTGGGGCATGGGACACGTGGTCCACACTGTTGCCAGAGCCCTTCGCTCAGAGGGGCCGACATGAGTGACCGTGGCCAATAGGTCTCTTTGGTTGGAGCAAGGAGCTTGTGCTGGCCCATTTGGGTGAGATCTGCCTTCTGCGGAGCTTCCCTGTGCAAAAAGAACATGGCAAAATATGGTCCAGGGGACAAGCATTGCTTCTGAATCATACGGATCTGGGGTCATGTCCCAGCCAGGTGACCTTAGGCAAGTCCATTTATCCTTTTGGGGGGCTCAGTTTCCTCATCTGTGAAATGGGGACAATCACATCGCACAGAACTGGCATGAGGATCAGTGATAAAGTGAGTGTGCAAAATGCCTGCCACGATGCAGGCTTTGGACAAATGGTGGCTTACATTAGGATTGTTATTACCACGCGACTCCTAGAGCCTCAGTCCCTAAAATTGCCTTTTTGTGCCCACACCTGTCCTTTGGCCCAGCTCACTCTGTTTGGCCATGACATCAAGAGGCTCTTCTATAAGCCAGGCTTATAGAAGATTAATGAAGCCAGAACAGAGAGGTCCGGATTCACATCCCGGCTCTCCCACTTGCTGCATGACCTTGGGCAACCACCTTCTTCTCTTTGGATCTCAACTTAACCATTTGTCGCAGAGGGCTGGGGGATGACCCCCCTCAGCACCACCATCCCTCCCCCACCCCCGTGCTTTGGTCCAAACACTTACCAAGAGCTCTGGAAGGCCAGTTCACAGACACTCAGGGCTTTCAAAATAGCAGCATTCTTTCCTAAAGTATCTTCCCACCTTAGGATGCATCCAGGGGAGGGAAGGATCGTCAGCGTTCACATCTCTGGCTCCCAGATCCAGCTTCACAAAAGCTAAGCCTGTCTGCCTGCCCCTCTCTCTGAGATCCCCATGGTGGGAGAAGCCAAACCCAGACACTGGAGGCTTCTGCGGGTCTAGGAGCAAGCCAGTTCAAAGCCACGGTCTGCCTGAGGTTTGCAGACATCCTGGCAGCCTGGGTTCACTTCCTGGGTTGGCGTTGGGGCTACTTAAAGGGTTAACATAGGCCACATAAAAATAGTTTTATCGGTAGAATAAATACATTTTCCTTTTTTAATATGGACACATATTTTACAAAAGAGCCCCATAGCACTATGGGAAATTAAGATCCTTCTACAAAAAAGAAGATGTAACTTGGGTACAATAAAGCTCTAGTGTTCTAACGGATCCCGTCTGGACTGCCCGTGAGGTGTCAGGCACCCTGGACGTGGTGGCAGGGGCAGTGGGGTGTAGCCACAGACCCTCCTGTGGTTTCTCTGGCTTCTCTGCACTGGTGGCCAAGGTCAGGAGGGCCCAAGGGCGTGCCGCAGGAGGGGGGCTGCAACGCTGGCCAGGATGGCGGGGAGGAGGCCCAGGGTGGGCTGTGGGCGGCGGGGCGCAGAGCTGCTGGTGGGGCCTGGCTCTTCCCGCTGCTGAAGCCGCTCTGAGGGCTGCAAGGGGGGCCCTGCTGTCCCGGAGCTGTGCGTAGGCTGCAGGGGCGGCGGGGGCGGTGAGGCGGCCGTGCTAGAGGGAGAGAGAAAGCGGGAGAACCGCGGCGTGACCGCTCAGTAGCCTCGTCCTGGGCTGTGGCCTGGGGTTCTAGGCGACTTTAGGGAATCTATTTTCTTATAAATGGAGAAGGAGACGAGGGGCTGCGCAGGGAAAATGAGCGACCCAGAGCCACACAGCCGGCCGGCTGCACTCCCGAGGCTACAGGCTTCAAGTGTGACCACTCGACACAGGTCCCAGGGCAGAAAGGATGAAAGTGACACGGAGGAGCTGGGTCTGGGGTCACGCTGGGGCAGTCAGCCTCCAGGCCTGTGTGCGCAGGCACTCTCCTGCCACTGTGCCCACCCAGCCCGAAACTGACGGGAAGCCAACCACACAGACCACCCTACCATCTCCCGGCCCTCCTGATCACAGCTCCCAGGTCCTGAGGGTCTCTCTGGCCTCAAAACCAACCTTCACAGTGGGTCTCATCACCCCCTTCCCCCAGATGAGAGGGCCGGGGCTCGGGGAGGCTAAATGGCACCGGGTCCCAGGAGAAGCAGGGCCAGCACCCGGGGCAGCCCCGGGGCAGCCGCCCTCTACACAAGTCCAGGGAGGTTGAGGGAAACCTGTGATCCTTCATGAACTCATAAAAAGAGAAGCCAGTTTTGGAGGGAATGGGTGAGATCGTTGGCTCAAGAGAACCTATGAAAGAGAGGGAGCGAAAGAAGGAGGGAGGAAGGGACAGAGAAATAGGGAGATTGAGTGCGGAACGAGCCTGCTGGCTGAGGCCAGAGCCTGGTGCCGTGGGGAAGTGCAGGGGAGGACGGGGGCCAGATGGGGTGCAGGACCAGGTAAGCGGCTCAAGTCCTGGAAGGAGAGAGAGAGAGCACATGGCCAACAAAGAGAGGGCCAGGGACAGAGGAGGAGAGGGGACAAGGACAGACAAAGACACAGGCATATAACCCAGAGAGGCCATACGGGTAGAAGGCTCCAGGATGAAGAAAGAGTTGGAGGCCCAGGGGGCGCTGGGCCCCACCTGCTCTCGTGGAGCCCTGGGTCGGGGAAGCAGGTGGAGATGCAGACAGAGGACCTGACAAGTCCCTTCACAGCAGGGGTACAAGGGTGGGAGGGGAGGCCGGGCAGGGGGCACAAAGAGGGGTCCCTGTCCAGGGCAGGGCCAGGAAGGCCTCCTGGAAGAGGTGACAGAGCAGTCTGCCTGAAGACAGAGTCTACCTTGCACGTGGCTGAGGGTGCCCCCGGTGGCCAGAGAAATACTTACCCCCAGCCTGTGGCAGCTCTGGGCCAGCACCTAGTATATACTTCATGGCAACACTAGGAGGCAGGTCTGACTCTTATCCCCATTTTACTTAGGGAGAAACTGAGGCAGGAAGAGGTTAAGTAACTTGCTCCAGGACTCACACGAAGGCTGGGATCGGAACCAGGCACATAGTAGGTGCTCGCTAGCAGGTGATGCACGGGCTTGCCCTTCCCTGGGTGTCTTCGGTGTGAGCAGCCTCCTCCACGTGGGACGCTGCCCCGTTTTCCAGTGCTTAATGCCCCTCCCCAGGAGGCTGCTCACTCGCTGGGTCCTCAGGGAGTCCCCTGCTCTACCTTGGCCTGCCCTTCCATGGGTTCGGCATAGGGTCCCAACAATTGGCCATAGTCACTGTGAGCTCTATGATCATCACCACAAAGATCCAGCCCCACTGCCATCCCGGCCAGACGCCTCTCACACAGCCTGGCTCAGCCTCAGCCTTGGGTGGGTGTACAGGGGAGCCCGGGGTCACCATGTACACCGCTGCCTCCGAGTGGGCTGAGACCTCTAATCTGGGAGTGGGTGTCCGCATGCCCTCAGTCAAGAAAGTCCTCGCTCCTGGCCTGTCCCTCGTTCTCTATCCTGGTCATGCTCCAGCCACGAGAACCTGCCACCTCCTCACATGAGGTTCTTCTCAGCCTGGCATCTACAGTTGCCGTGTACTGTGTTCCTCTGTCTTTAGAAACTCCTAGAGGGGCTATCAGGAGAGGAGGGAGCAACAGCATGTCATGCACCATGGACAGAGGGAAGGTGCTCCTAGGTAGAGAGTGTGCCTGTGGAACAGAAGAGGGGTAGACCAGGAGGCTTTGCCCCCGACGACACACAGTATCTGGCAGATGATGCCCCAGCCTGTAGTGGCCAGCTGAGCACTGAGACCCCTCAGGCAGTCGGGGGCCGGCCGACCTCACCTTTCCTGCCTCCGCCAGTACGTGTCACCCTGTCCAGTCACACTGACTCCTGCTGCCATTTCCCACCCATGTCTGAAGGCCTGGCTCAATATCCCCTCTCTTGGAGGCCTCTCTGGTGGGTTCTCCTTCCCCTTAAGGCCTCCAGGGAGAGTTAAGGTTCCCAAGGAACCTTGTGTGTGTCTCATTGATGCTGCCGGGTCCTACACAGGTACCTATTTCGGCAGAGGAGGCCTGAACGGGCTCCTGCGTGGGAAGTGCTTTGAGCAGCGCCCCGCGCACTGGAAGCACGACACGGCTTTGTGTTTAGCATCGTCGTTAGAATGTTTGTGTGTGTAGCTCTCCCGCTAACAGCGTCCTCCATTTGTGAAGCGTTTCCTAGGAGCCCGTAGAGACTGCGATGCTGTACACGTGTCACCTCATTGTCCCCATTTCCAGGATGAAGGGACAGCCTGCAGGGGATCGGGATACAGAGGCACACCCGTCAGAGGGCACAGGGGTCAGCGTGGCGCTTCCTGCTGAGACCCGGAGAAGCTGTGTGTGGAGGCTCGCCGGGGTGGGAGGTGAGGCCCATGTGGCCTCGGCCCCGGGAGGGTCAAGCCTGTGCCCAAGCCACTGCCTGAGCCCTTTCTCTCCCTTTCTCTTCTAATGAAGAGAAACTCCACAGGCTACACAAAGTGTCCACGACGGTCCCTTCCTAGTGCCTGCCCTGTCCTTTCAGCCTGAGCAGCCAGGAGGCTAGGAGGCCCAGCCTCAAGAGAGGAGGCTCTGTGCCACTTGGGGTGCCCAGAGAGGGGCCCAGACTGGCTGCAGCCAGCCCTGCCATCAGAGGGAAGATCAAGCAGGAGTTATGAAAATTATGTCTCGCTGAGGAAGGCGCCCAAAAGCATTTGCTCTCACACTTTGAAAACCAAAGATGCACATTCCCCCTTG
This sequence comes from Callorhinus ursinus, assembly GCF_003265705.2. NCBI lineage: Eukaryota > Metazoa > Chordata > Mammalia > Carnivora > Otariidae > Callorhinus > Callorhinus ursinus. The sequence continues at coordinate 64,283,210 of NW_027397071.1, read as the reverse complement.
GAGCCCGAGCAGGGGTTTTATTGCTTGGAAAGAGTCCCAGGGAAATGGGGTGGGGGGCGGAAAGCCCCTCCAGATGCCCCCGCCTCCCCGGCCCACTCTGCTCACAAAGCTCAGTCCCCAGGCCCAGATCCCCCTCCCCCACGCCCCCAGGCCCATACAGGGGGAAACTGTCTCATGGCAAAATGGCCTCGAAGCCAAACCAAACACACTGAGTGTTCCCAGGCTCTGCAGACGGCTGGCACCAAGGGGCCGAGTCTGCTCTGAGCCGACAGGGCCCCTCGCATGGGGAAGGGCCCCACTGCTTGGGTGAAAGGCTGAAGCCCTGTTCTAGAATGCCTTATGTCCCTGTTTGCCGTGTGACTTGGGGCAAGTCCTGCCCTCTAGGCCTCAGTTTCCCTACCTGTACAATGAAGGAGCAGGAACAGACCCATGCATTTTAAAATGTTTTCTAGCAGCGGAAGCCAGGAGGGAGATCTTAGGCAGACGCTGAAGGTGTAAAGCACAGAGAAGGAGGGTTGCCGCTTGAGACAGTGTCAGCTGTCTGCCCACTGAGGCCTCCGCTCTGGGCACCCCACGTGGCACAGAGCCTCCTCTCTTGAGGCCGGGCCTCGGAAGGTGGTGGCCTTCTTCCCAATGCAAAGGGCTGCTGGCTGTGCTCTGGGCGACCTCCTCCAAGGCTTCCGGGGAGACAGAGTGGAGATGGGGCTTGGGCGTGCAGGGCCCCGCTGCCAGGCGGTCCTACTGCCTGGGGGTGCAGCTCTTGATGTGGCCCGGCTGGAGGAGACTCCGCTGCCAGTCTGGTCTGGCCTCAGCCTCTCAGAGCCAAGCGGGCTTTGCCCACAGCCCGATGTCCCGATGTCAAAGGCCCATGCCCACCTCCAGGCCTTTGGCCTCACGGACTTCTCTGCTGGCAATGCCCTCATCTTCCCCACGGCCCCGGCTGACCGATTCCTTCGCAGGCACAGGAACACTGACCGGGGCTCCAGGGCTCCTTCGGTGACACCGTGTTGGGAAGCTGTCCCTGCCTGGCCGTGGCCTGAGACTTTCCCTGCTCTCGTCCCCACCAGTGTGTGGCCAGTGTGCTCCTGTTAAGCAGGGGGGAGTGGGCGGCACCCACCCAGTGGCTCACTGAAGGCTTGAAGCCTAAGAGGCGCTAGGGACCCACGAGCAGCTCCTGCTGGGGTCGGGGAGAGTGGCATCTGAGGCCAGCCCAAGAGTCCCACCAGCGGCGGTCTGGTGCCAGCTTACCACTTTATAAGCATCCCTTTGTTTCCTCTCTATCCGCAAAGCAAGCACAGGGCAGAGCTGGGCGCTGAAGCCCATTCTGCCTGCATTTGTCTGTGCTTTTATTCATGGAGTGATCCAGTTTCCCCTTTCTCATGGGGTGTCTTCTACCTCTAATCCCATGGCATTCTGGCCTCATACAGAGACGCTGACCACGCTGGACCCTCTGAGGAGAAGGTCAGGCTTTACTGAGAGAAACTGGCGCTGGGGAGCTTGGGGCAGGACGGGTGGGCCAGCCAGAGGTGTGCAGAGCCCTCCCAGGGGCCGAGGGGTTAGAACACTGTGTCTTTTCCCCTTCGAGGGGGCCCTGGCCACCTGCTCAAACCCCAGGGAAATCTAGGCCCAGAAGGACAATGACACGCTGTGCGTGTGTGAGTGTGTGGGTCCCGCATGGTGCACCCACAAGGCCCTGGGTCCGTCCACACTGATGCGCACCTGTGCCTTACTTCCAGCCACGCCCAGCCCTTGGAAGGAGCTCCCTTCCCTGCCCCTGCCCTTCTGTCCTGACGGCCCAGCACTCTGCTCCCTTGTTTATGCACCCCTCCACCCCCATCGTGCGCACACGTACCCCAGCCGTGGACAGGGAGAGCAGCAGAGCTAGCATGACCTTCGGAGACCAACCAAGGCCCTAACTGCCCAAAAAGAGAGACCGCGGATTGTCACAGGTCCCATACGGCACATAGCCAGTGGGAGCGAGCCCTGCCCTGCTGCCCGCCTCCTGGCCCTCCAACGTGGGGATTCCCTGGGGGTTCCCTCGGAGTTCCGTGCTTGCAGCACAGCCATCTGCAGACACACGCTTGGCCCTTTCCGGGGGTCCTCGTAAATCACCCTGCCAAGGGCTGCGGCTTCCCTAAACTTCCTCTGGGGTGTTTGTCTCAGGGATTGAGGGGCAAGGGGAGGGTCAGCAAACCCCCAGCGAGGCCCCTGGTGGCCACAGAAGTCCAACCCAGATCTGGTGCCCAGGGCCCCCAGGCCTTGAAACACAAGTGAGGAATCGCAGGCCGTGTGAGTGAGGGGGCTCCTGCGGGGGCTGTGGGGTGTGGGGGAGGAGAGAAGGGACACAGCCAGTGAGGAGAGAGGAGACGCTTGGAGGTGACGGCAGGAGGGGCATTTGCGTGGCCACGGGCGAATGTGAGCCTCAGCGTTAGACAGACCTGGGTGTGTGCTCTGACTCTGCAGCTCACTTGCTGTGTGGTCTTGCACGAGTTACCTGACCTCGCTGGGCCTCAGTTTCCTTGTTTGTCAAACAAAGCTTACTTCCCAGACTCCTGACAGGACCTGAGGCATGAGGACATAGGAGCCTGCTGCGGTGCCGGGCACAGAGCGGGAGCTCGGCCAATGTCCCCTCGCGCCCACCGCCGGCAGAGAGAAAAGCAAGAACAAAGGTGGGAGGTGAGCCAGGCATGGCCCGCTGAGGGTGGCATACAGCCCGACCAGGACAGGGCCCACAGGAAGGGCAGCCTCGGGCCGGAGGGGAGACCACAGATCTGCGTCCCTAGCGGTGGCAGGGAGCACCGAAGAATCTCAAGCTGCTGGGGGCAGTGTGCTCGGGCAAGGGGTGGTCACAGGTGGAGCAGGAGCTGGGAGAGGTGACGGATGGCTCTGGCAGGATTTGGGAGGAAGAAAACGAGAAAACTTGGAATGGAATCACAGCTCCAAGGAAAATGGTTTTGTTGGAGTGGCTACAAATGGGCCTTAGGTTCCCCCTTGGAGAGCTCTCCTCTGCTCCCCCGCAGAGGACCGGAAACTTGGAAACCCCAGGTGGGTGGGGTGAGTCCCCTGGGAGTGACAGAAGCTGCACCCTCACCTAGGCCTCTCAAGGAGCTCAGGGCCTGCTTCCCTGAGAAGCATCGAGAACTCAAACGGGGTGCCCATTCGTGGAAACTTCCTTCTCCAACCCCACCAGACGGAAGAAAGCTAGCCAACCACAATTTACTTGTTAGGTTGGAGAAAGGGCTCCCGCTTGCCAAAGAAAAGCTATTTTCTTCTCCTGAAACCAGGCTCTGTGTTTCAGAGTTACGTGTTGTGAAAAGGAAACTGTTTGGAGTCGTTTGCCGAAATTTACCTTTCAGAAGCAGTTAGGGTCGGGGGTCTGTTGCTGGAGCTGACAGCCAGCTCCCTGGCCCCTCATGGGCTGGGCCCACCCCTGGCTGGGTCTCCTGGTTGCCCCAGCAGGTTGACAAGGGCCCTGAGTCACCCTCCCAACTGGAGCTTTCTATGGGCCCCCAGCGCCTCTGTTGGCCCCGCTGCTCCCTGGGAGGCTGCAGGCCGTCCCCAGTGCTGAAGAAGTGGCTCTCTGATGCAACTCCCTGCCCGCGCTCCCGGGCTGGAGGGAGCGGCCCATGCCGGGCATGTGAGCCAAACATGTCCCCGCTAATACAGCTCCAGCGGTGCCTCTGCCTTTGGGGGGCCAGGCTGGCCAGGGCTCCAAACAAGTGCATTTCCCACTAACCCAAGTCAGATGCTTTGAAACCAAAGCCCAAAGGAGCAATGGGCTCCACTCCTATTTGCTGGAAGTCTTTGTAGAATAGTGCACCTCCCAGACTTTAAGAGAGTGGACTGGACTGTGTCAACGTTTTGTCATTGACTCAGAGACCTTGCTGCAGGAGGACCATGAAGTCGACAGGGCAGGAGGCAGCCCCTGATGGCTTGTGTGACCCTGGACAGACCCCCTGCCCCGCAGCCTGTAAATGCAGAACTGGGTCCATGTTCCCCAAAGCTGCTGAGAAGACTCTCGAGTGTACATTCAATCCAAGGGCAGACTCAAACACACAACTCCCCAGGCCCATGCGGTGCAGGGTCAGATTTATGAGGTCTGCAGTGGGGCCTGGACATTTGTTTGTTTACAGGTACCCCAGATGATTCTTTCTGGGAATGTGGAGGAAATCCCAGATGATGGTCTTTAGGGCTCAGGGGAGACTCCAAGTCTCCAAAGGCCCACTTCTGGGGCACGAGGTCCAGGGCTGGGCTACCACAGTGGGTAGGACTCTGACCTTCACTGACAGGGTGACACTGTTCACTACACACGGAGATTCCTACCCGCCAACGCGGAAGCTAGGGAGACTGTTCTGTACCGAGCCTGCAGGCAGAAGTTGGGACATGGCATCCTGGTTACAGCAGGAGCTTTGGTGACAGGCTGAGAGGGTGGCACAGGGGTGGCAGGAGCACACAGGCAGGGGACAGACAGGTATTGGCACAGCAGGATGATCTCTGCACCTGCCCATGCTCACCATTGTTCACCACAGATCCCCCCCCCACCCCCTGCCGAGATGGAGGATTAGCAGTAAGGGCAGTGGTCAGCCCCTGCCATCTCTTCTTGCAGAGTGGGACCCCCTGCACCCTCCCTGCCCGGGTGTCAGCCACTCAGACCTTCCAGGGACAGGGAGCTCACAGCCTTTCCAGGTAGCCAGCCTGCTCTACTCGCTCTTAGTGTCACCGTCTGGCCCGTGGGACAAAAGGAGACTGCTGTGCACCCCAGGTGCATCCAGGGAAGCTAAAGGCAAAGCAGACTTCTGTCCAGTGCACCTTAGGGAAGTTTCTATTCCCTTACCTTTAAAATGGAAAGAAGTGTACTTGCTCTCATTTTGAGAATAAAAATGAAAAAAATCAGATGTGAGCATGCTCTGTAAGCCCTGCTGAATGACCAGGAGGAGCCTTTGTGAAGGCGGGGGGAGGGTCAAGCTATCCCATAAGTTTCTGCTCAAGTACCCACCTGGCCCGCGTCCTCCGAGCAGGGCTCTTGGAGGAGAGAGGCCCCGGCCCCGGGGTGTGTGCGTATGTGTCTGAGGCCGGCTGGGAGAGGTGGCCAGCCCCGGACGGGCCCGCCCCGCTGCCGCTCACCTGTCCTCGAGGCGGACCCACAGGTCATTGAACTGCCGTGGCCGCTGCTGCTTGTTCTGCCTTTTGTGCCACTTTTTCTGCCGCCCAAACTCCTCCAGCTGGCTGAGGCTGTCGGGGAGCAGGAGGTGTGGGGACAGGGCCGGGTCTTCCTCCTCAGGCGGGGCGGTGGGGGCGGCTGAGGGCGCTGCGGGGACAGCGACGGCGGCAGGGGTGGCTGGGTCTGGGCTCGCCGAGGTCCCCTCGGGGGGCGGCGCAGGGCTCCGGGTGGCGGGGCTGGAAAGGGGCAAGAGCACGGGAGGCGCACGTGTGGGAACGTGTCACTCATGTGCAACAGCGAACGCCACCCCGCGGGAAGGCTGTCACCGCCGGAGGAAATGCTGGGTGCCCCTGCCGCCCCGGGCCAGGCTGTGTGCGGTCTAGAGATAGAGGGAGCTCTGACTCCTTTCCCTGAGGGACTCCCTGCGCCGGGCACGCTTCTAGGAGTTGGGCAAAAGCAGTCTAAACTAGGTCCCTGTCCATTCTGAGCTCCCTCTCCGAAGCAGAAGATGGACAGTAAGGATGGCAGACGGTGGGAGCCCTGGAGGAGGCCAGGAGGGCGGGTGGAAGGTGCTAGGCATGCAAGGGGGTCTGGTCACTGCCGGGTGACATCTGAGCCCAGACTCGTGGGAGCGGAGGGCGGGAGCCATGGGCAGGTCTCTGGGGGCATATCTGACCTTCGTCAGGGTCTTTCATTCCACAAACTCTGGCTGAGGGACTTGGGGCAAGTGACTAACTGTGATGTGCCTCATCCCATAGCCCGTGCTTCCGAGGGGCATCATGAGGATTTCATAAGTTAACACAGGCAAAGCCCTTAGAACACTGACTCGCTCATAGTTAGCAGCTGAAATGTTTTAGTAATGAACATTATTCATTAAATATTATTAAGTATTAATGTGGTTACTCGTGTCATTCATCCAACCACCCATCCGTGCATTCAACATCCACCTCCTGAACACCCTTCTGGGGAGGTGGGACAGTGTTCAGCAAGTTAGAGCTCCGGCTAGAGGTAGACAGACGTGGGTTCACACCTGGGCTCTGCAGCTCACAGGCTGTGTGACCAAGGGCAGGTGCCACGGTGGTCTGGAGCTTCAGGGAGCTGTAAGATGGGAGTAGTCATACCACTTACTTCATAAGCTTACCACGAGGTTCAATAAGATGAGGTCTTAACACAGTGCCTGGCACATAACAAGCATTTCTTTAACGTTGGCCTGCCAGCAAAGGGACTTGGCCACAGTAGGCACTAAAGCATTGATTAGGTGTGTGTTCGTGGAATTCACATTCCATACAGTGCTCTATATACAGGTGTCTTGGCCCAGGAACATCCTCTGCTCGTCTCCCTTTTATTCTTTCCTCTCTGGCGCCCGAACGGACTTTCTCTGGAGGACCTCGGTCGGACCCTGGCAGAAGGCTGGATGTGTCATGGGGACCATAAAGGTACGCTGACACCCGAGGCAGCATACAGCCTGTCCTCCACTCCTGCATGCACGATGGGGTGAGGGGCTTCTCCCTCCTTGAAGGAGAGAAGGCCATCAGCTCAGCTTGTCCATCCCCAGCCCCCACAGCAACCCCAGATTCCCAGGGACCAGGAGATGTTGCAGCTGCTAGGGAGATAATTCAAAACAGGCGGACAAAAAGATGGATCCAGGAAACACCTGTGGCCGAGGATGGCTTTTATTGTTGGGGTCTCCTCAACATCCCAGCCCCTCGGGCCCCCCCACCCCGACCCCGGGACTTCATCGTGTGCTGGAGACTCAGCCTGAGAGCTCTCAGAGCGGAGCCGGGCAGGGAGGGGAAGAGGCGGGGGACCTTCCTCTAATGCCTGGGCTCTGAGATGAATAGGAGCTGAGGCAGCCTCACCGGCCTCTCTGCCCACCCTGCCTGGCCTGGGCAGACACAATGAGCTCCGAGATGAAGTCCTTGGGGCTATGTAGGGGAGCGTGAGGAATGCCCTGTCCCCGAGCGAGGCTGCCTTGGGCCTCTCACTCCTCCAGCACACCCCTGTGCCGGCCCAGGGCAAACTGCTTCACGCTGCGCTCAAACATGCAGGAGGAACAGTCTCATCAGGCTGACTCAGATGGTCAGAAGAGGAAGGAGTCCAATGTGAGGGAGTTTTTAAGTTCTTCTAGAAGAGCCATGGAGACAAGGGTGAGCACTGGCCCAGAGCTAGGAGACCAGAGGCTCAAAGCCCTGGGCAAGGGGGGCAAGCCTCATCTCTGCAGAGCAAGGAGCAAAGCCTCAGTCATTCCTGAGCACTCCCACTTCCAAGCCCACCTCCAGTCCCCAGAGAGGGGACGGGGAATGGTTAGGAGTTTAGGGAGGCTCTAGAGCCAGATTGCCATTTACATGAGCTGTGTATCCCTCTGCCAGTGACTTTACCTCTCTGGGCCTCAAGTTCCTCAATTTTAAGATGGGGATACTCATAGTTACTAACTCATGGAGGTGTTGTAAGGATTCAATGAGCTAAAAATGCTGAGAGCCTGGTGTACCGTGAACCATCAATAAATATTCGCTATGATTGTTCAAACTTTTTCTGACTCTGGCTCATATGTCATGTCAGAGACAGGGGCTGAAACTGCACTGTGGTCACCTTTGTGGGCTGGTGAAGAATGTTCCTGCATTACGGTTGGAGTGCGGGCTGCACGGAAACCCCAAGTTCGAACATCCTGTCATTGCCCCCCCCCCCCACAGAGCTGCCCAGCATGGGCTAACGTCCATCATGCCCGCCCTGGCACCGTGGGCCACAAGTGGGCCCAGCTGGCCCTTGCCCTCAGGGGACACCCAGCCTAGGGGGGGATAGGAACCCCTCAGATGCCCAGTGATGGCTATTTGAGTAGAGTAGGTGTGCCCTGGTGGGAAAGTCAGGGGTAGGGGGGCACAGCCAAGAGGTGCGGTCAAAGAAAGGGGGGGGTGGGGCCGGGCATCCCCCAGGTCTCTAGGCAGCACCCCAGGTATCCTGCAGAGTCCTTCCACCCCCCTGCTCACCAGGCTCTAAATCCTGAGCATCTCTCAGAATCTAACGCTCTTCCCATTCCCACTGCCCCAGCCCCCAACCTCACCTCCCAGCTTCCTTCCCAGTCCCCTCACCTCCAGCCCAGCCCCTCCACTCTTGGCTGCCTGGTCACAGCCGGTCCCTACGAGGCTTCTTCACAACTTGCCCACAGGCCCGAGCAGGAAGACAGGGTGCAGCCCAGCCATGCAGCACGGGGTCTGGCGGGCTTCGTGGATGGTGGCAGCAGGCCAGCCAGGCCCGTGCCCCCAGATGGCCCAGCTGCTCACCTGTGGATGGTCTGCCCCGCAGGTGTGTGCAACACCTCCAGCCCTGCTTGCCGAAGGACGTCGATGACCGTGTTGTTTCCCAGGAAATGACCTAGAACACGAGAGACAGAGTGGACTCAGCCACATGCCAAGTCACCAGCAACTGGGGACAGCCTCAGGCCAGGGACCTATGCCGAAGGCGGTACAGTCCTGGAGCCAGCTCGGCATGGGCCCAAATCCTGGCTCTGCTGCTCACCTGTCGTATGTCCCTATGCCCCAGTTTCTGTGTCCCGTTCCTCTCTGTGGAGTGGGGATGATGCTAAAAGCAGCCTGCAGGTGTTGGGAGGATGGCGGGAACGGTGGCTGGCACTGTGGCAAAGGGTCACAAGTGTTTCCTGTGGCATCACTGCGCCTCGTACCCTGAGGCTGACCCCAGGCCCAGGCTGTAATAACCCGTGGTGCTGTCTCTGTGCACAGGTCCCAGGTGCCGGCTGTGGCCACCACAGTTTTATACCGGAAAAATAAAGTGAATTAAGCCTGTGTAAAACAGACAACAGACAGTACAAGCGGCCGACAGTAGTCATGCAAGGCCCAGCTCCGAGAAAACCTCCACCAAGAAGCCCTCAAGCCCTCAACAGGTCTGTGGCTTATCTTCGTAGGTTCCACCAGCAGCGCAAGGCTCCCTCCCTTAGCACAGCGGTGGGTTCTGTGTGTTCACGTCTGTCTCCTCACCAGGCTCCCACAGGGCAGAGGATGGATTCATGGTTTCATTTGTTCACCTTCTATCCAACATTCAGGGACGACCCATTACACCCCAGGCCCCAGGGTGGCCCCGGAAGCCTCATGAGGTGTCAGATTCTGGGGAAGGGGAGAGCAGTTTGTGGTTGCAATGGCCGCAGGTGCAGCCGACAGAGGCGGTGGCTCAGAAGGGGTATAAAGCCGGAGCTGAACACCGCCGAGCTGGTCCCTGCTTGGGGCGGGGGGGGGGGGGGCGGTCTTCATCTCGCCCCAACCCCTTAATCATTCATCCAACACACACTTCTGCTGCACTTACTCCGAGGCCAGCCCTGGGCTGGTGGCTCAGAATACGGAGGGCCTCGGCCCCAGATGCTCCCAGAAATCGCTCTCCTTCAGCAAGACTCGGGCAGGAGGTCTGTGAACAGAGAAGGCTCTCCCGGCCTCTGGTTAGGAAGGGTCCTCAGGAGGCTAAGTGACTGTGGAGGCGGTCTCTGCTGGGAATCAGCACCCTGGCAAGCCCCTTGCCCTCCCTGGGCCTCGGTTTCCCCACCTGTTTGATGGGGGCAGAGTGGCAGTGGCCCCTTGTTGCCTCCTAGCCCGTGTGCCTGCCCTGCGGCCCCACTCACATGGGCAGCACGTTCCCCTCCGCTCCCCATTCAGCCCAGAACCTGGGGGGAAATCCCTGTGCCATTACTCTAATCGCCTGTGACAGGCGGTGACAGGTGGGAAGCCGGAAGGTCAGCACGCTGACAGCCCCAGGGAGGTCTGAGGAGAGCAGACAGTGGACAAGCTGGGCGGGAACGGAGAGGCTCCGGCACAGAGGGGGTGAGGCTGGGACTGCAGAGCGGGTGGACGGGGGGGGGGGGGGGGTGAGCCCGCCGCGCTCTGCCGCCCACCCTGCACACCTCTGGGCCGGCTTCTGCACTCTCGAGCTGGCCTGCCCCTGTCCCTGGAGTCCACCTTGGGATCACCGTGAAAGACCACTGGTCTGGGAACAAGAGACCTGGCTTCTAGTCCAGGACCCACCTCACTCACTCTGAGACCTCGGGCAAATCCATTATGCTCAAACGCCCAATGTCTCTGTGTACAAGGGAGGGATCCACGGGCTCCCCCGGCTCTCAGACTCTATGGGGAAGGTTTTGGTTTGACTCCAGACACCCTGATGAAAATGTATTTTCCCTCCCTTCTTCCCTCTCTTTACCGATTCAGTTCATTAATCTGACAAACACTGAGCGAATGGATATCTAGTGCTAGCCAGGGGTGAAGAGACAGGGGCCTGTTCCAGGCACTCGGTCTCAGAATCAAGGTCTTTTGATGGGGGCTAAGTACTGTGTGGAGGGAAGCACAACCTCAAGGCAGGGCAGACTTCCTGGAGGAGGCACTGATAGCTGAAGGGTGGGATAAGAATTAGCCAGGTGAGGATGAGAGTTGGGCACAGGGTGGGGGGGGTGTTCCAGACAAGGGGAACGGCGTGTATAAGGTTAGGAGACAAGTGAGGCTCATCCGGGAAGCTGACTGCAGGAGACACACAGACACGCAGGCATCAACAGTCCCTCCCAGGGCCCTGGCCTTCACCCAGTCCTGTTGAGGACGGAGACCAAGCTCCTGGAATGGCTATGAGTCTCCTGAGCAAGTGGCTTTCCTGCCCCCAGCCCCAGTCTTCCCGAGTGTCAAATGGGCATGCATCCCTTCGGGGGGCTGTAAGGTCCTGATGAGGCAGGACGAGTGACTGTCCTTTGGAGAAGCCCAGCGTGCACTCCTGGGTGACGTGCTAAGCCAGTCTTCGGCGGGACCCCAGAGCCGTGCCCACTCTTGCCCAACCCGCGAGTGTGACAGAGCTGGGACCGGGCCTGGGCACGGTGGCCTTTGGCACATGGGCTGCAGGAACTCGCTGCCAACAGTTCTTGGAACTGACTCCTGGCAGCAAAGGCAATTCCTTCCCTGCCTCCATGGAGACCCTTTAAAGGTGAGGGCCTCCAGGCCCAGCAGAGGTCTGCCCTGAGGATTTCAAGCACCAGCAGGGAGAGCAGGCTGCCTCAGGCTGCACAGGAGCAGCACAGAGTAGTTAATGAGCAGTGTGACCCGCTCCGAAAGGGACATTCCTGATGCTGGTGGAGGCGGTGTTTGGAAGGGCCCAAGCCTTACAGAGTTCCAGCTGGATCTCGAGCGCTGCCTGACAGCGTTTCGGCGTCCAGTCAGCACCCCATCCATGTCCTCAGCCTCAGTAGCTCCAGGCCCTCACGGTGCAGCTCAAGACCCTGAACAGAAGACTTCAGATACTTTGAGAAACTAGTTGGAAGCAATCAGCAATGAGTTTTTCAAATCCCATCTTTCCTTCTCTAAGCCACACCCACCTTTACTTCCTTCCCTGTGGGGCAGAGAGACCACCGTCTGCACCCCCCTGCCCTCCCCTTCCCCCGGCAAGAGGCAGCTCCCGCACGGCTCCAGGGAGTGCTCCCCCCCCCATGAACCCCCGGCCCAGGACGGCACAGACCAGCCATCCATTCCTGAGCCTGTGCTCCCAGCACGGCCCCGGCCCTGCCCTCTCTGGGCCTGGCTTCACAGGACCCCACGACACTTCTCTTCATAACCCTCTCACTGCCCCGCGTCCCCTACCATAGCGTCCTGCTCCCCCACAATCTGTGGACAAGTCATCCACCATGTGGTTTCAATGACCATACAGTGCAGACCACTCTGGAACGACTACTGCCCTAGCCCAGACCCGTTTGTCCGGCAGCCTACTGGGCATCTCCACCTGACAGCCCCCAGAGCCTAGAAAGCCAGCTTACCCTCCTCTCCCAGGATGTCTCTCAACTGAGCTCTGTTGTCCAAGTCACATGGGCCCTGTCTCGACCAATCAGTGACCGGAGTGCCCCTGATTTTTTTCCTCCTAACCGTGCTTGACCAGCGCAGGTCACCATCAGCTTCTGCCCGAGTCACTGCAGACACGGCCTTCCTTGTTAACTCTGCAGCTGGAATGATCTTCCCGCCCTCCCGAGATGCCCCTGTCAGAACTCGTTCCCAACAAGCCACTAGAGGGGAGACTGTGAATTTTTCGAGGGCAGGAGCCACGCCTGATTCATCCTTGGCCCCAGGGCTGAGCCCAAGTTTGGCCCACAACGGTGGCTTCGTGAATGTTTGTTGAATGAATGAATGACAAGACCTGTTGCTCCATATCCTTGTTGTGATCTCATCCTAGCCCCAGAAGACTTGAGCTCACAGATCCACTTCCCTTGTAGCCCCCGCCCAGCCTCCTGGGGATGCTCCGGCAGATCCCAGCAATCCCAGGAGCTTGGGCCTTGCACCAGCCCAAGTCAGGGCCCCGTGCCCGCTGTCCCCAGGGGCTGGCAGACAGGGCCTAGGCTTGCCTCCAAGGTCACAAATTCCGAAAAAGTCACCACGCCCATCCTGGAACCTGCAGGGAAGGTGTGGCAAGTTTCCAAAGGGGCCCTACAGTGTTGGGGCTTGCCCAGGCTCCTGGGGTCTCCTGGCCACCGCTCAGCCATTCCTTCCAGCACTGACAGCTGTTTCTGGCCTGCTCTCCGCAGGGAGGCACGTTCCCTTTCATCTGCTGAGGCTACATGGACGAGGAAAGGAGGAAAGAGAGGGAGGACAGTGAGGGGTGGGGCGCGCAGAGCCACAGGGACAGAGTAGGGGAGAGGAGACAACAGAGGGGCCGGGAGAGAAGAGAGACTCTCCCAGGGAGAGACCGGGAGAAGGAGAGAGCGCCAGGACACAAGGAAACAGAGAGAAGACAGACAGATGAGAGGGGGAGAGAGGGGCTGGGAGACAGGCTTTCAGAGACTCAGAGAGAGCGGGAGGGAGAGAGGGAAAAGGAGAGACACTGAAACAGAAAGCAAAGAGATAGAAAAAGAAAAAGACAAAAACAGGGCAGAGATACCAAGAGACAGAGATAGAGAGGGAAGAAGAAAAGAGAAAAAGAACCCAGAAAAGAAAACATGGGGCATGGTGGTAGATATCACGGAAGGCTTCCTGGAGGAGGGACCCACGTAGCCAGGACTCCCAGGACGGGTGGGATGGAGGAAACATATGTGGTGGCGGGCAGGCAGAGGACTGTAGGTCTGTAAAACGGTGGGGCTGGTTTGGTGATTGCCTCCCGGACCCCACAAGCCACAGTACCATTAAAGGACATTCATATACAAACAGGGGAAGTGTCCTGCTCCCAGTGGGCACAGCCCCATGATGTGTTAGTGCAGAGGAAAGGCCCCTCTTCTTCCAGGTATAAGCAGGCCAGGGCATCAGACTCAGCAAACGGAGCCCAGGCTGGATCTAGCCTCTACCCATGAGCCGGCCCGGCCAGCCTGGCAGCCCCCATTTACCCTCCCGACATGGAAAGGCAGGGTAAGGCGGAGCAAAGAACGCTGTTGTGGGGTTAGGACAGAAAACCTCGCTCAACGGCCACACGGCTCTGTGACAGTGTCCTTACGCTCTCTGTGCCTCCGTTGTCCTCCACGGTCTCACGGGTCTCCCCACCTCTATGATGCCGTCACTGGATAACACGAACACAAACTCCTACTCAGTGAATCTCCTGGGTACACTGCGCTTCTCAAATGTCCTTTCACTTCAGCCTTGTGGCAGCCTTTTGAGGCACCTCAGAGAGAGGAAAGGACTTGCCCTAAATCACACAGCTGGTAAAAGGCCAAGCTCCGACTTCTATCCAGCCATGTCCTAGTTCACTGCATGCTCTAGTACATTCGCTCTGAAGTCTTAGCATCTGTGAGGGATCCTGTGTTCACATTTGGGGGGCAGGGAATTGTCAGCAATGTGTGTGCTTCCAGGGTTCACCAGATCAGAGAGAAAAGTGTTGTGAGTCCTCAGCGAGAAGAATACGCCAATTAACAGGGTAATTTCAAGATAGTGTTGGGGGGCCGGGCAGAGGGGAGAACCAGATGTTCCCACAAAGGCTCCAAAGTAACAGAGGCTCCCCTCGGCCAGCACACATGTTTTCTCTCCAGTGAGCCCGCTGGGTTTCCAGTTTTCTCCTCCTGGAAGAGGGTCCCAAGCTCATATTTATGTTCTGTATGAAATTAACGCAAGGGAAACTTTCAAATGCTAATCTAGCTGCCAGGATTAGCCAGCCGGATGCCAAGCGACAGAGGTGTTTGTTTTCCTGAGGAAGTGTGACGGGAGGGCTGGATGGGGGGACCTGGGGATGGACGGACAACTGGGGGTACCACGGGGCTTCGGATCTCCCAAGGACGGTCTACCTGGGAAATTGGCAGAGTTGGGTTTCCTTTCCCCTGTTGCCCCAGCCAGCCAGGGCAGGGTGCATTTTTAGTTCAGGAAGGACGGAGAGGACGTCTCCCCTGCACCCAGTCCTGTGCTGGAGCTGAGACACATGGCCCCCACCCCAGAGGAGATCACAGTCCGGGGCGGGGTGGGGGGGACATGCACGAAAACCTTTACACAGCATCGAGAGCCCTGCAGTGAGGGAGGGCCTCCAGGGGCTGTGGAGTTAAAAGGAAGGGCTTTCACGAGGGAGGACTGAGCACTTGCAGGGGCACAAAGAGAAGAGGGGTCCACCACCGTGGTTCCAGGTTGTTGGAATATGGAGTGGAAGGGGAGGCGGGCCATGGTGAGGGTCAGGGCAGTGGGACAAGCTGTGGGATTCTGACTCATGGCAGGACAAGACGAAGAGGGCAGGTTCCAGCTGGGCCCAAAGAACACCCTCCCAGGCAACTGTCCGGCTCTGTAAGGGAGTGAGGGCTCCCTCCCTGGAGGTGTGTAATCAGAGAGTCACTGAATGCTTGTCAGGCCTGCGCAGAGGGGAGTCAGACACCCTCCAGGGAGCTGGGCATGTCCAGGTGGAACCCGATTCTGCCCCCTTTACCATCTGCTCCTCTCTGGAGCCTGCCAGAACCCAGGATGTCAGAAACAAAGAGCCCTGAGCCTTGGGCTGGTCAGCTCAGCTCTGCTGTTAGATAATGGGAGGGTAGATACAGATACCAAGAAAAGCCACCCCACCTCCCATTGCTCCAGAACTCAGACGGAACTGGACGCTTGGAGTCATAGTGTCACTTGACCTCACTGCGATGCTTCCGAAGCCGGTAGAACTGGCCCAGCGTCACGCAGAGGGGAGGCGCAGAACTGGGGTTTGCTTGAGCCTGTTCATGGCTTAGAGTGCATCTGTTTAAAGGGCACTTCATGGGGGCAGCTGCTGAGGCGGGGGCTCCCTGGGCACAGGGCAGCCTCCCTCTAGGGCTGGAGCTGCTGCTGGGCCTCTGACCCCTGCCTGACCGTTGCCCAGTTTGGGGGTCCTGTTCAGACCTCCCCCAGTTGTGTCTTTCCTCTTAGAAGCAAGCCCCCCATCCCCCACCAGGCCCATTCCTCCACGCCAATCCTCTTGGTTCTTCTAAAATCCCCAGGGTTTGAGCCTTTTTATTCTCTTTGGACATAGATTGTCTTTCAGTTAATACTGTTCAGAGGTGAGGAAGTCTCCTCCATGCACCCCACCCTATCAGTGAGGACATAAGCCCTGGGGGTTTCAGCAGTGTCTCCTCCATAAGCCTCTCCTGGGACCTCCTACATGTCAGGCATGTGCCAGGCCCTGGGGACCCTGAGATGGGTCAGACATGGCAGCCTTTCCTCCTGAGGCCCGACACCACTCTAGACCCAAGTGATCACTGTGCAGAGGGGTTCGAGGTCACAGTGAGGCTCTGGGGGAGAGCCCCAGAGACAGAGCCTGTGGTGGGCTCTGTGGCTGCAGGGCGTGGCACCCAGCCAGGGGCTCACTGTGGCCAAGGTAATTGCTCCACGACATCCAGAGGCTCCTCTCCTGGAATTATAGCACCTGGGACCGGGAAAGCTTCCTGTTGGCCAATCTGCTCCTGAGCCTCACTGGCACTTGGAGTTGAGCAGACTCTGGGGTCTCCGTGCCATGACCTATCTGGGTCCTCAGAGGCCACAGAGCACCTCTGCCTCCCCCCACCCCCTCTGCCCCGGGTGGCCCTGCTCTCTCCTGGGTTGGGGGAGTACTGTCCTCGGGGAACTGTGGGCTCTGACAGGTGAGGACTCAGAAGTATTAATAACACCAAGAGCTCACATTTATCCAGTGACAGTGCTGCCCCAGGCACCGAGCAGTCCAAGGACCAGCCCCCTAACTGGGGGGAAATTTGATGTCAGAGAAGTGAAGCACCTGGTCTGCTCAGGCTACTTCCTCTAAGGAGAAGCGCTAGGTTTCTAACTCAGGCAGTCTAGCTCCAAAGCCCATGCTCTTAATCGAGGCCATTTTCTTCTCCTGCCTTCCCTACGCGGCCCAGCAAGAGTGCCGAGCCCATGGCCGATGTTCCGTAAGTCCCGGCTCACTGACAGATCCAGCCTGGGATATGGGTCCTCCGTTCTTTCCTCTCCCCCATCCCAGAGGGCAGGGTTGGCTCCAGGGAGGGACAAGCTAGCAGATGGGATGTTCCTCTGGGCTGAAACAGGAAGGGCGACTCTGGCCAAGGATCACAGCCTGGAGCAGGCGTGCCAGCAGCCAGATGTGAGCATGGTGGGGAGTAGGCTCCTTTGAAGCTCCGTTGGAAATTCTGAAACACTTCCGGATGCTGTGGCCTCATGTTCCAGCATGGGGAGTATGGCAGGCCATGGGCGTTCCCCTGGGAGAGGAGAAAGCGGCTGGGTGTGTGCTCCCTGTTAGCTGCACTCCTTATTTCTAAGGTGAAAGAGGCCCTACACGGGACATGGCTGTTCTTCTATGTTCAGCCATGAGCTCTGTTCCTGAGGCTGCCGAGTGGAGAACTCCGGCGGGAGGGAGGCAGGTGTGGTATTGTCCCGAGGACTGTGGGATGATGAGGAACCAAAGGCAGTTGGACCAGCACCGGGAAAATTTTAACTGGTTCTTACCTCCTCCAGGAAGCCTTCTCTGATTTACCTTCCCTCCTAGACTGGGAGATGACAAAGGGGCTCGGCACAAGCAGGGCTGTGATAAGGAAATCCTGCATGGCTGTGGGAACCTAGAGAGGAGGTCGTGGAAAGCCCAGGCAGAAGAGGAAAAGGGCACCATCAGCAGAACAGAGGCCCAAGCAGCAGCTGGATCTTTTTTTGAGGGGGGGGGTGGTACTGAGCAGTCCAAGGATCAGCCTATCAGCGTGACCATCATTTCACTCCAGTTCTGTGTCTCTCACTTCCCATCTGCACCTCGATTTACCCATCGGCCTAATGGAATAATAAATACCATCCTGTTTCCCTCCAAGAGGAATTGAGGACATAAAGGTCATATGAATGTCCTTCAAGCAGAATGGTGCCACTTACAGGGAGCTGTGGCCACTGTTATTAATAAGAAAGATGTTACTGGTGTTTGGGACACTGGGCTTCTATCCCTTCTCTCGAGCCGGGGCCTTCACCACCAATCGGCTTCTGTGTCCCGGGCCCCGGCGTGCTGCTGGAGTGAGGCCTGTGGCACTTGGGCTGGGGCAAGAAAGAGTCCCAGCACGCTGTCCCTGCTGCTCACACTGCCCGCCTGAGAATGCTTTCTGCCTGGACTTCTGCTTCTCATGGGGCAGGCGGCCATAGCCCTACAGAGAGGGGTCTCCAGGGGCTGGAAGCTCTTAGCTCCAAAACCCTCCCATGAATCCCAGAGTGACGGAAGCAAACTATACTAGAAGGTGAGAAGGCTGGGAGGATAGGGTGGTGGGGGTTAGAGCCACCCCGCCCGAGATAGACAGGGTCAAAGGGCTTTGGAAGGCCAGAAAGTAGAAGCATATTCAGATTATAGCACTTTAGGGGTCTGGAATGTACGGTAACCACTGGCTCTAGAGTTTGAAAAGAGTGGGCCCTAGTGCTTATCTGGTCCACCTTTGAGTCTGGTTTGTATCTCAACCCAGCTCCTCCAGCTTCTACATTACTTAGTCCATTCCAGATTCTGGAATAGCTGATAAATCAACACATCTCAAGGAGGCCCAGTTCCCTGGAGCTAGGGACAAAACTGTAATTTTCTTTTAGTGCCTGGGACTGAGACCTCTCTATCCCTCGGGGGCCTGAGGCCTAGGAGATACTGTGTGACTAAATGGAATGAACTTGATTCTGGGCGATTGGGTCTAGTATGCCTTTGTAGAACATCTCCTAGGCGTTGGCGATTTTGAGAAGCTATGGGTCCTGCCCTGGGGTAGCACCCACACAGTGGGATGCTCAGTGAGCAGTGGGTGCTAGCATCAAGTCAGGAGAAGGCCCAGGGGACAGCATTTACATTTATACCCTAGCTGTTCAGTGTTGCTGTAGAAAATTTTGCAGCCTGTGACTGGAGCCCCTCACAGGTTCGTGGGCTCTCATTGCCAGTCAGGGGTCTGTGCTGCTAGCGGTCAGAGCAGAGAGGTGGCAGACATGTGCCCTCCTCTGGAGCCACGGTAGGCATCCCTAATCAACTGGAACCTCTTCTCTGCTGAGCCCCGATGTGGTTTTGTCACCCCTCACACCACCAGGCTCCAGGCAGCCACTACCCACCAATCACAGTTGGCCCATGAGATGAGACCTGTCTAACTTGCTGTCCATGCCAGTTCTTATAGCCAGTCTCGCTTGCATTTAGGCCAAATGGTCTCTCTTTAAACCAAGAACGCTCCACTTGCCTCCTCTTTTGCCGCAGATGACTTTACCCTCCCTAGAGAGGAGCTCTGATTAGAAAGCCACCAGGTGACTTTTCCACTAGCAAATCACCCCTCTGCTGGCCTTCTCCCTCCTTCAATTACAGGTGAAGAAGTGCCCTTCTCTACCCACGGCCAGACCCTCGACCTGAGCTCTGGTTACCCCCCCCACCCCCCACCGCTTCCTTCCTTTTCAGAAGCCTGGGCTAGTAATTTTCCCCACTGAGCAGCCTCACCCCTCCTAAGACATTCTTTCCATCATGTTTCAGGCGTGCTCAATTCTGTCCCGCCGTAAGAAAAGCGGGGTGGGTAGGGGGAACGATATAGTTACCAGCTTTTACTTTGGCCAAGTAAGGGCTCTGAAAGCTCCCTTTGCCTTATATCACCATTTTTTTTTTTTTTGTTTATTTGTTTTAAAGCAAAAGATGTTTAACTTCGAACATGGTAGAAAGGAGATAATTTCAGAATATTAGATAAGCCTGTAAATTGAATAAATTTAGTTAATAAAAACTCACCACCTAGTACCTATTTTTCTAAGTTATTTGTAAGAGCAGAAGAAACCCAAGAAATCCAAGAACCTGCACGAGATCTGTGGGGGCCCTGCAGGATCAGCTTGTCCTTGAGCCTGATAGTCGAGAATCAGGTCTTCCCTCCCCTTGGGCTGGCACTCCTCCCCATGACAGTGGCCTAGGTCATTCCAGAACATCTGGGTTTGCACACTGGCCACAGCCACCTCCTGGAGAGGCAGGGCTTCCGTCTGGGCCCCTAGATGTCACCCAGGCCAGCTCAGAATTGTCACACACAGTCACACACCAGTTGCCACTGAATAAGCTCCACAAGAGGTCAAATAGTGTCTCGCCGCAGAAACATCACTGACACCAAGGAGACTACTCTTCTGTGGGATGTGCCAGATAAAAGGATACCCTTCCCACAGAACCATCCACAGTTCTGGAATTCTAGAGCAAGGGCACCACGTATGGAGGAAACGCTTGGGACTGGGACTCTAGAAGCCAGGGTTCAAGTTGAAGGTCTGCCTGCGTGGCCTTGAGGAAGCCATTCTTCCTCTCTGGGACTTAGCTTTCATCTGCAGAATGAGTATAATAAAGCCCATCTCATGGTGTTACTGTGAAGATCAAAGGTAATATAATCTCAGAGCCTGGAGTGGTGGCTGGCACACAGTAGGAGTTTTTATTATAAAGATCCCTCCACTGCAGTAGAGAATTTCAACCCTGTGATATAAAATGTCCATATTTAGCACAATCTGACAAGGCAGGTATATTATCCCTGTTTTGCAGATGAGAGACTGAGGCCCATAGAGGTGACATGGCTTTCCTGGTGTCTCTAAGCTGACAGTGGTAGAACCCCACTTTACACCCAAGCATCCTGACACCAAACCTCTTACTCTTTGTACCGAATGTCTCCATAGAGCAGAAGGGAGAAGGGGTGGCCGATTGCCCCTCGGCAATGGAGACCCCAGTCTGTGCCCGGGGCCTCCCAGAAAGGGATGCTGGAGCAGAGGTAGGCCGAGGAAGGCCTGAGATGGGACTGCAGAGGCACCCAGACAGCGGCGTATAGAGTGGACTGGTGTGTCTGCAGGCCGTCTGCAGGTTGCATGCTGCCCAAGGGTGCTTGTGTCCGCCTTGCACATCAATCTTCAGCCTGCCATAGGATGTGGGGCTCGGGCGTTACTTGGCCATAAGAAGGCAGTGAGGTGGCCGTGGACTTCTCTCGCTACAGATCGTGTGTGGACATGTTCCACACCAAAACAGGTCTGTGCAGCGGGCTCCCTGATGGCACATAAGAACAGAGCCCCTGGATCATAGCTCCTGGGCACAGGGCTCCAGCCCTGGCTCTCTCCCTGACTTGCCATGAGCTTCACCCAGATCTTGGCCTATTGGGCCCTCAGTCTGTCCGGGGCTCTGATGAGGCGGGCAGGCTTGAGCTTAGAGGCTGCAGCCAGCTTTGAAATTCTCAGAACATTGTTTCAGGAGGGGCTGAGCCTCCAGCGGCAGCTTCCAGCAAGATCTGCACGTGGCTCTGGGCTTATTATTGGACAGCAGGCCTCTGAGAGCCAAGGTGGGGCTCGAGTTGCCCTGACTGTACCACTGTCATGTCCACCAGGCCCAACTAGACCAGGAGGGGAGGAGCCCGTCAACATGCGTTGGTTCATGTGTGCATGCCTTCACTCATTCATTCTTTCATACACTCATCAAGCTTGAAACCTGTTACACGCTACTAAAAACACAGATGGCCACGTGGTGCAGGCCCTCCGGGAGCTCAAGGCGGGGGTGGGGGCCAGAGCCAGTGGCAACCAGCGGCTCTGCTGTGGTGGGGGCGGGGAGGGCAGGCTGGAGGCGGGGAGGCTGAGCTGGAGCCCGGAGGCTGGAGCTGATGGAGGCTTGGCCTGGGACGGTGGCGATGGGGATGGACAGAGTAGACGGATGTGAGTCTTTCCGGCAGTCTGTCAACAGGACCAACCAGGGACCTGCTGGGTTGCAGAGATGGGGAGGAAACTGGAGATGGGCGTGGTGCTTGCGTGCTGGTCGAGTGCCTGAGTGGGCATTTGTGTCTCCACGGACTTGGGTTTCAGGAGAAGCAGGCCAGTGCCCAGGGCCGCCCGCACTGCTGTGAAGTTCATCTCCAGGCTCCCTCATTCCCTCACCCACAGGAAAGAGCTAGGCTCAGACCCTGGGTGGCTCTGGTCTCGGGCCCTGGGACCACTGGGGCAGGCGGCCCTCCCACTCAGGGGGGCCATGTGGAATGCTGGAGCTCTTACTGGCCTCCCTCAGGGATCACGCTCACCGGGAGGCTGGCTCCGCTCAGAATGGCTCCCCTTTTGTAGTCAGTGGGGGACCATTCCGGAGCAGGAGCACTGCCTAGATGCCCACGGAGGGAGGAGTAGGGAGGCAGCTGGATGGTGAGAGGGTGTGTTGGGGAGCACTTCTACCCCTCACCGTCCCCAAAGCTGTCCTGACTCATGCCAGGTCCCTAGTAGGTATCCTGCACCTGGAGGGTAGCCTTGCCCTCTCCACGTGGTTGGTCAAGGTCCTGCTCCTGCTGGCTTCTCCAGATACCCCAATGGGAATCCCTCTTTTCTCTGAAAACTGTTGGAATAGCTCCTGGAGCCACCAGCGGCCCCTGTGCTTTCTGAATCCTTCTGTTCAGATGCGTGAACTCAGGCTGTCAGAGGGGAAGGGGTCGGCCACAGGCCACCACAGGCCATGGTCGTGCTCCAACGCAAGCCGGGACTCGTTCTGTCCAGCTGCAGGGGTGGCTCACAGGCGCTGTCCCACCAGCCGCCCCCACGCTGAGGGCCACAGAGGCGGGAAGACAGGCACAGTCAGAGGACCCTGGCCCTCCCCTTGACGTGTATGGGGTTGAATGGCGGGGCGGGGGAGGCAGACCTCCCACAGCAGACACACCCCACTGCAGAATCAGGACTGGCCCGGGCTACAGGGACCTGAGTGGGCAGGTGGTGCGCAGGCCAGGGGCCATGGAAGGAGGGCGGAGAGGCAGTGGCCGTGAGTGCTCCCACCCCCCCCCAGGGGTGGTCCCTCTCCCTTCATTGTCATGCCTCAGGGGGTGGACTGAGCCCACATGAGCAAGACATACATTTCTATTCTGTGGCTCTGGAGCCAGAGCTGGCTGATAAAGGAGGCAAATGCCATCCCCTGGTCCCATCATCACGGGAGACAGCCACAGGGAAAGGAAGGAGTGAGGGGGAAGAGGGAAGAGGAGACGGGGGTGGGGTGGGGGCAGCAAGCCTTGCACCTGGACATCCGGACTTCCCTTTGCCCAGAGAGGCCAGAGCCCCCCAGGAGAAGCATTAAGCTCATGGCCCACGGTGGGATGACAAAGCGTGTATTAACCGTCCTGATGCTTGGGATGACAGTGAAGCTAGCTGCCATTCTGAGTTCCTGCTATTAGGTTATTGAAGTGTTACTGCTAATCTTTATAACTCTTCCACACGATAGAGATTTTCAATTCATCAGCTAGTCATTGCTGTCACTGTCCATTCATAGAAGAGGGGCCTGCGCCCTTGATGGTACCGTGCCAAGGTCACACAGCCCAGAGGGGGCTGGACCGGGCCGTGGGGTGCTGGAGCCCGCCTCTCCCCACCAGGCCCCGTGGCGCTCCTACGCTTGGCCCTGGCTCTTCTGGGTGGGCTCGAGGCTGGGCTGGCCGTGGGAGCCAGCTTCTGTTCTGGGCTCTCAGCACGGCCTCCTGGGGCATGAAGGGGCCCTAGAAGCTGTCCTGGCCCTGGCAGGGTCACCCCTCTTGCCCATGGGGCCTATTACGGAAGAACCCCTGGCGAGAAACAAGAGAAGTGTGGGGCGTGGCTTCTCCTGCTCCATTCCGGACCTCCACGTTTTCCTTTAGGAAGGGGAGGTCAGGAGAGGGTCTAACAAATCTCCCAGCCCTTAAAGATTCTGCAAATAATCCCTTCCCCACTCCGGCCCAACCTGCTCCGAAGGCAAAGAAGCAGATCTTGTCTTCGTTCTCCTGCAGAAGAGCCATGACCCTCTTCCCCATCCGCTCATTCCTCTTGTAGATGAGCTCGTGGCGGAA
Organism: Callorhinus ursinus; assembly: GCF_003265705.2. Classification (NCBI taxonomy): domain Eukaryota; kingdom Metazoa; phylum Chordata; class Mammalia; order Carnivora; family Otariidae; genus Callorhinus; species Callorhinus ursinus. The sequence continues at coordinate 64,259,889 of NW_027397071.1, read as the reverse complement.
GTAGCTATCGATCTCCTGTGCTGTCACCTGCTCGTGCGGCGGGAGGGTGGTGTTGATGAAGCTGGGCAGCTGCAAAGGCAAGACAGAGGTGCCCTCAGTGCTCCCAGGGCACGGGGGGCTTTAGGCAAAGACACCAAGCCCAGCGGAGTGGGCCACTTACCTTTCTTAAATGGCCCGTGGAGTGGGCTATATCGTTTGTCTGGGTTTTTCATCAATTCCAAAAACGCTTTGAGAGGAGTGTGGTTATCCCAGTTTTACAAATGAAGAAAGCAAGAGTGGAAAGATCCAGAGACGTGTGCAAAGTCTCACAGCTGGTGGGGTGGCAACACAAGGAGGTATGGCTCCTGTGTCTCTGCCTTGTCGACCCTCTGCTTCCAGAACGCAGAGGGCCTGGGAGGCAGGACGGCTCTCGGCTCCTTTACTGTCCTTCCTGCAGCACCCAGCCCAGTGTGCAAGGAACTCGGGTCAGCAGGCGGGTGTGGAGGGTCAGCTGAGCTGCCTGGTGTAGGAGGAAGGCCACAGAGTACAGGATCAGGCTGACCTGGATTCAGGCCTCTTTCTGATGCTGTGTGACTTTGCCCAAGTTACTTAACTTTTCTCAGCTCGTTTCCTCATGTGTAAGATGGGGATTAGGTGAGATGGTGGGCGCTGTCACGGGCTGCGTTCAGCCCAGCCCACCCTACAGAGAAGACAGGAGAGGTCACAGCCTCCAGTTTGCCCACGGCCTGAGCCCTGGCTGGCTGCCACCATCTCCCCATTCCCAGGTCCACTACTTCCCAGGGCAGAACCAAACCCCTCCAGCCCTTCTTAAAAACGTCAACTGCAGGACCACAGCTGCCTCCCATAATGATGGTTCATTCCACAACCTGGCTTGGAACTTTCCACATTTCTCAGCTCTGGGCCCATTGTCCACACCCAGGTCTGTGGCCGGGGGCAAGTGTCTCTGACATGTTATTGAACTAGGCAGAGAGCTCTTTGAGTCCAGGGACAGAGCCCTTGTCATTCCTGGGCCCCCAGTGCCTGACACACAGTAGGTGCCCGGAAAGGTTTCTGGAACCTTAAACATAAAATCGCACTGTCCCCCCTCATTGCATTTCCTCTTCCTGGGTTCCTCCATACCCAGCATTTTGTCTTTCCGGCCTGGATGTCAGGTCCAGGTGTCCCAGCACCGTGGCCTCCAAGGGTGGGCGGGGCCTGAGAAGAAGCCACGAGCCACGGAGGAGATGGGGGCCTGAGTCAGAACATCCTCTCTATTTCCCCATAACCGCTCACTGTCATTCCACCTTCCAAGCTCTTGTGCACAGGATGTCTTCCATCTGGAGTCTCCTCTTCCCCTTCTCTCTTCATCAACTCAGGCTAATGCACAGAACACGAGGCCTCACTGACTGATGGGCTAGCTAGGTGGAGAGTTGGCATGAGGAGACTGAAGTCCTGCAGGGCTTAGCCCCCAAGGGTCATGGGGCCCAGCCACATGGCTTTTAGAGCCACTGACAAGTTGTCAACACTCTTTCTGAGGAAAATGGAGACGTCAGCAGAGGCTGAGCCTTCAAGGATTTGGACAGGGCCAGGACATCTGTCTCTGATATCTACTGGCCAAGCACCAGGGTGCTCCCCAGAGTGGGAGGGGAGGGGCTTCTCTGCCATAAAGGCCTGATTCACTGTTCTGGGATGACAAGGCAATGATATGACTGATAAAACCTAAACTTACTCAGTGCACAACCTGCGTAGCTGTACGCAGCAGCCCTGCCAGAGGCCCAATCAGAGATTGGTGCCCAACCAGAGTCGGTGTTTGGCGAATGGATAAACAAAGGAATGGAGCTCTTACCCCTCCCACCAATGATGGAAGGGATGATTGGCAGACCTGACAAAGCAGGACACGTTTGGACATGATACAGCTCCAGGAAGGGCTTCTGAATGGGGGAGGAGTTGTGGCTCAAAAGGGTTATTTCTGGAGGCATGGCCCTCTCTGTTCCTCAGGTATGGCAGAGAATGTGGGAGGATGTTGTACCAAGAAATAAACATTTGTTCCATCAGTGAATGAATGCATGAAGGAATGAGCTGAGAGGCAACAGGTGGCTATGAAGGCAGGTCCTGGCTTCAGACAGCCAGGGTAACTTGGGATGGAATCCTTCTTTTGCCACTTACCAGTTGGGTTGCCTCTCTCTAACTGGCAAGTTATTTGTGCTATTTGAGACTCCGTGTCCAAATTGGTAACATGGGAGTAATATATGTTGTTGTAGGAATTAAATAAGATCAGTTTTGGAAAGTGCTTATTAGCACAGTGCAGAGCACAAAGAAAGTCTTGACTAAATGTCAGCCCTGTACAACTAGCCTGGGGGATGGAGCTGGCTTCATCATTTTCCCCTACAATGGCAGAGGCTACAGTGAAGGGTGACCTTGAGCAGGGGGTAGAGACAGAGATGACAAATAGAAGCCCTCAGAACCACCAGAGAGCCATGAAGGAAGCATCCTGTTTTCCTTCCCTTCTGCCAAGGGTCCTGGCAGAGGCTCTTCCTCACCATGAATGTGCATTTGTGGAAAGATGAATCTCGATTCATTCCTTAGGGAGCTAAAAAAATTTAACAAGGACAAAACCCAGAAAGTTCAATGTCAAAGCCACGAAGCAGTTTGGCTAGCCACTGGGGTTTCTGGGACTGCCCGGCAGCTGGCTGACATTCTCTGCGTGTTTCATGCTGATGGGCCCTGGCTCCATGCCAAGGATGGGACTTGGGTTTGGGCCCAGGCTGGGATGGAAACAAATTAATGATGTCATTAGACTTGTCAGGAGCCTTAAATCTCCCACAACAAGTTTAAGTGCAGGATGCACCATAGAATTTGAAAGAGGACATGTCAGGTCCCTGGGGTCCTAGAGCCATGAGTCCGAGGTACGACGATGAGATAGATGGGCCAGGCGAGGCTAGGGTGGGGCCGCGGGGGGTGACCTCAGTGTAGGCTCCCCTGGCCCACAGCCAGGACAGGGTCAGATCTGGTGGTCAAATGCTCGGGTCTACTGCCGTCCCTGACCTCGGTGGCCTCATCCCTTCTCTTCAGCCCATCCATCCAACAGACAACTTCTACAAACTTCCATGAGTGTAGCCCTGTGTCAGGCGAGGGGTCACAGAGCACCCTCACACTGGGTCTGCTGCCCTGGATGAGGCTCACAGCCCAGTGAGGGAGTCACTGTGGGGTCCATGCTTTGACCCCACCAAGGGCGTGTGGAGGAGGTACCTCACAGATAACCGTGTGTTCTGCTTTGTCCAGGATGGTCCAGTTTCATGGCTACGGTAGACTGCCCCATGCCCGTTAATTTTTCTGACCCTTAATTATATTTGACCTTTCACTTTCCAAAGTGTCTGGGGACAGATGATAAGCATATGGCTGCTCTCCACCTAACACAGGCTGAAGGGCTCAGACAACGCTTCCTTTGGGTCACCCTGTGATCGTGGGGCATTGATGGTGCAAGTGACCCGGGAGCTTTGGGAGGTTGGGGCATGAGCCATTTCTGAAGGTGAAATGGCGGGGTAGGAAGGCGAGAGAGATCAAGACAGAGGTGCAGCCAGCCCCTGTCCCCCATCCTGGCCCCTGCACCTGTCAACCCCAGCCTCTAGAGGCCACTGCATCATCCTCTGCTGTGGCCAGAGACATCTTTCTGACCACATCCCTCTCCCGCTTGAACTCCAGGGCTTCTGCCCCTCAGCAGACATTTTCACCCCCACCCCCTATGATCTGCCCCCTGCTCTGCAGATCATTCCTCAGGACCATCCACATCCCCCTCCCCCCCTCAACCAGGCAGCCAGCCCCTCCCTTCGGCCCTGCCCGGTAGACTCCTTTCTCAGGCCTAGTTCCACCACCATTTCCTCCCTGCCTACGGGCGGTGACTGTACCCCTACAGGCTGTGTGTTCTCAGCTCCCCACAGCTTTCGAGGCCTCTCGCTACAGAGGCAGCCCCATGTCACCTGGACCCTTTCTCCATCAGCGCATGGCCCTGGATTTAGCCTTGCTACCCCGACTCTAGGCTTTTCCGTGTCTCGGGGCAGGGCTGCCTAGTTCCTCCCTTGGGGGCTAGACTCTGCCTGTGTACCCAGGGGGTCCAGGGGAGTGCCGCCCAGTTTGCTGTCCTAACTGGGTGCACCGATCCAACTACACCCTCTGTCCCGCTTCAAGGACGGGCACCGCCAGGGGACCCCCAGTGCAGTTCACCTGCCAGAGACAAATCAGTGGATCTGGACACAGGTTCGAAGTAAATCTGAGCTTGCTATTGCCTGAGGTCACCCCCCCCTCCCTCTCACAGCTCCGTGCCAGCCGCGGCCGCAGCAGGGCCCTGTCCACCCCTGCCCCCAGCCCAGCTACTGCGCGCCCAGGCTGCCCTGAGTGCTGACCAGGTTCCTGCAGCCACAGAGCTCACCAGGCTCTCTCCAGGCGGATGACACAGGGTGGGCTCCGGCACAGAAGCTCTCAGACCTACAGATTGGAATCGGGGCTCTCAGAGTCCTGAGCCTCCTCTGCAGGGTCTCTGGATCCTTCCTTTCATGGCCTCCACTGCCCGGAGCACAACACACCCTCACCTTCGCTCCCCGGACAGCTGTTCCCCGACACACGCTCTGCGGCCCTGCCCTGGGCCTGGGGACGGAGGGAGGCATGGCACACTCTTGCCTCAGGGAGTTCTGGCTCTAGACGGTGGCACGCGCACACAGAACCTCTCAGCCCGGTCCCCAGCTACACCTCCAGCCCAAACTCACACCCCTCCTCCTGCTCTCTCTTGCCTCTGCTGGAACCTTCTGCTTCCTCCTGTCCGTGGCCAGGTTAGGTTCTTCCGTGACCTCTCACCTTGCAGGCATCCTTCCTTCTTGCCCTGAGTCCACCTAAACTCTTGCTCCTGCCCCAGGCCTCAGCTGTACCCTCTACTCTCCCTTGGAGCAAGGATCACACTTGGGTGCTATTGCTTACGGAATGTCCCCTTCTCTCCCGTCCGCCCCACTGAGGTGGCTCTCTCTGGCTGCCCGGTATTTACACTGGGCACTGGGCCCGGTATTTACAACCAATTTCATTCATTCATTCAGCAGCTATTTGCTGAGTCCTGCTCTGTGCCAGGCACTGGCCTAGCCAATGAGAATATACTGATGGATCAAACAGATGCAAATCCCTGTCCTCAGGAAGCTTCTGCTCTAGTGGGGAGGACAAACAATAAATATTCACTTATCAATGAATCAAAATATGTAAGTATGTGAGAAGATGATAAAGACCATGGGGGTTAAATGGAGCATAATAAAGAGGTTGAGAGTGTGGAAGCAGGCTTCATTCTGCAATTCTAGATCAGGAGTTGGGGCCCAGCTCACTGAGACGATGATGTCTGAGTAAAGATGGGGGGTGAGTCATGGTGATACTTGGGGAAGGGCAAAGGTGAAGCATGCCAAGGGGTCCCATGGAATAGCATGGAGGCCCACAGAGCTTGAGGGGTGAGTGTGAGGGGACGGCAGAGAACATGGGGTGGGGGTTAGGGGAAGACTCGGGGCCCACACAGGTCATTACCGAGACTCTGGCTTTTACACTGAGAAAAATGGGGAGCCACAGCAAGGAACTGCTCTTGAACGAGTGGTTAACCAAGCACCATGACAGAAGGCACAGGGGTCCTAGAGGGGTCTGGGAGAATATCTAACACCATCCAGAGGGTCAGGGAGGGCTTTTCAGAGGAAGTAACAATGGACCATGGCCCAGCAGGAGGAAAGGAGGAAGGAGGAGCCTGAACGGAGGCATAGTGGCATCAGCAGGCGGATGGCGTGGGGCATAGGTCAGCAGAACAAGGTCTGCGGGGTAGGGCACCTGGGCTGGGACAAGGTCAGCAGAGGGCAGGACACAGAAGGCCTCAAGTGTTAGACAGAGTAACTTGGAATTTATCCCGAGGGCAATGTGGATGCCTGGTGGAGTCATGCTCAGCTCCTCGGGGTGCTCCTCACTCTCTGCCCACTTGTGGGTAGTCTTTCCTCTAGGACTTGACTCAAGGCAGAACGCCCCCAGCTGGACTCAAGCCCGAGGTCTAACTGTGAACATGTTTCCTCTGGCCTCTAATTTCCCCAGATACTGAACTGAACTTCTCAGAGGCCTCCCTGCTCTTACAAGGCTAAGCTTCTACCACACACGCCAGACTTGAGTGGTGCTTTTGATAACTTGGGAACTCGACAATTAAGCGCTGTGGGCTTGGGCAAGTCTCTTTGCCTCTTTGGGCCTCAGTTTTCCCATCTGTAAAATGGAATACCAATAGGTCCTGCTTCCCATGGCAGAGAGATGATTGCCTGCACCAGACACATAGTAGGTGTCTAACAAAGGCTAGGTGGGTTCAGAACTGGGTGGGAGGAGGGGAGCCTCACCTGGGATGTGTCATGGTTGAAGATGACAGCGTTGAGATCCCCGCAGTTGTAGTGCTTGATGAGGTCCTCCGTGGTGTAGGGCGCCTGCAGGCTCCCTGCCCGCACGCTCTCATGCTGCAGCAGAGTCTGGTTCAGGGCAAACAGCACCTGCACAGAGGAAAGAGAGAGGAATAAAGGCTGTAATTCTAGATCAGGCTGGGGGCCCTGACACCTCCAGTCCCGGCCCTCCTCGCTCTGGACTTTGGGGCAACAGGCCCTGAAACAGAGAAGGTGTGTGGGGCCTGGCACCGGCTGGCGCAGGCTGAACTCTTCCACTGGCCTCCGGACACATTCAGCCTGTTCTCATCTCCAGCCCTTTGCCCACATGGGTCCCCACTTCTGCTCTGGCTATCAACATCTTATCTAAGGAAGGGGCAAAATGAGAACCTAGTTGTGTCTGGGTTTGGAATGATGGGTGCGTTTGTCTTTTGACTAAATTTTTCTTATTCCTGTGCTTAGGAAAGTTCTAGAATGAGCACAGACTAATTTTGTAATCAAGAGAACGGCAAACAAAGCAAGACAAACACACGAGCAAAACAAACAGAAAACCCACTTAGATTTCAAGGCCCCACCCAAAGGACACTTCCTCCAGAAGTCACCTTACCTACAGGCAAAGGCCCAAGGGGCTGGGCCTCTCTGAATCAGACCCATGCTGGCACTCAGCACATTTCCTAAAGCTCCTTTGCACTCTGGGCCGCTATGCGGGGCCCTGGGAACACAGCTGCCCCCTAACCAGACCGGCCTGGCATCAGGATCACGTGGAGCATCATACAAAAATATCAGCTGTCTGGTCCCCATGCCCAGAATTGGCATCTCCGAGGGGGAGCCCAGGATGTGTATTTTTAACAGGCTCCCTGGGACTGACATTAGAGGTCTGATTGCTTCTGCCATGAGGACCACACTCTGATGGAACATGGCCTGCCCAAGGTTTGGGGGCCCTGAGAGATGATCTCAGATGTCCCATTTTAGATGGAGAACCTGAGGCCCATGAGGGGAAGGGACTTGTTTGATTCTGCACAGCTAGCTTCATGTGACGGTGTATCCCAGACCCCCCTGGCCAACAAAATGGGGGAGTCTGACCATGATTTGGGTTCTTTAGCACAGGTGCAGGGAAAAGCTGCTGCAGTTCCTGGGCAGAAGGTCCAGAGGCTGTCTCAAGTCCTCTGTCCTTGCTGTTGCCCAGCCCCAGCTGGCCCTCCACTCTTCAGGCCTCGAGCAAGCTCTTTGCCCATCATCTGTTTGCCACCCTGGGCCACAGTCCCCGGCCTCCCACCTCACACCAGCTCAGTCCTGAGCATCTCCCACTGGGCCCAGTGCAACCCGTCCCCCTCCCTGCAGACCCCCTTTCCTCCCCCCATCCCGTAGTTGTCTGCCACAGGCACCTTTTGAAAGCACAAATCTGATTGTCTTCCCTCTCTTTTTTTTTTTCCTCAAAACTTTCACAGGTGCCTCCTACCCTCAGAGTAAAGGCCTAGCTGTTCAGTAGAGCCTGCAAGGCAGTGGCCTGGACCCTGCTGTGGTCGATGACCTTGCTTCCTACTCAGTCCTCGTGACTCCAAACACCCAACTCCTCAGCACTCTTCTGTCTCCACGCTTCTTATATGCTCTTCTCTGCGCATGACAACCTCCTGCCTCTGCTCTCCACTTGCAAATCTAGACTTGGCCTTCCAGGCTCTGCTCAAATGTCTTCCCCAGGAAGCTTCTCTGACCACCTGGGGGCTGAGTCAGGCCCCTCCCGGAGGCCCCCACAGCCTCCTTGCGTGGCAGACTGACAGAGTAGTGGCTCCAAACCTTAACCTGTCCGCGTATTCATGCCCTTGGCCATGGAGCTCTTCGGCTCCCTCCCATGCTGATTTTGTGTCTCTGGATATAGGTCACCAGGACGTACAGAGGCCTGAAAAGCAGGCTGCCACTGCCTCTTATGCCTCCACGGCCCTGACAGTGGCCCATGCTAGCCCACTGGAGGATGGCCCATGCTAGCCCACTGGAGGATGGCCCATGCTAGCCCACTGGAGGGTGGGCAGGGCCGAATTGCCTCAGTTGTCCCACCGAGGCCATCCCAGTCCAGCCAACAGACAGCCAGCTCCCGGACAATACGAGTAAGGGCCAGCTGAGCCCAGCAGGGCCCACCTGCCACTGGGTGCAGACACCTGAGCAGACGCTCAGTGCTGGTGCTGCCCGGCACCGTGGTGATGGACAAGCGACCCGCCATGCTTCTGTGTCCCCCACCCCGGCGCGAACATGAGATGGTGCCTGCTGTTAGCTACCTGGCTCTCCCATTAGGCTCTGAGCTTCTCGAAGATAGGACTTACGTTTTATTCGTTTTGTGTCTGCAGCTCTCAGCACGGGGCTGGCAACGAGAGGATGTCGCTCTACTCTTTGCCTACCGCCTTAGTGCCACCTAGTGCCACCTGCTGGGGTCAGTCACCTCCTGTTTCAAAGCTACTCAGTAAGCCCCTCAGACTAGACCCTAGACCTTTGGCACTCTGTCTGCATTTGGGGCATGATGCTATCATGTGGCAGAAGCTCCCACCTGTGACGCCAGCCACCTCATTCCAGAACACACAATCTGAACAGAAAAGCTCACGTAATAAGGTACACAACGTGCTGATGTGGGCAATGGGGCCAAGCGTGCTTGAGATCACCTCTGCCCGACCCCTCCCACTTTTGTCTCTGGCAGGTGGAGAGCCGGATAGCGCTGGGGTGCAGTGGCCCAGGCCGCTCCCCCTAATGAGCTGGCTGGGGATGAGGTCAGACCCCACCTCTGGGCCTTCTCCAGGCTCTGGCGAGCACCCTGAAATTCAATCTGCGGCCACCTGGTGCAGGGTGTCAACGGCAGCCTGGTGGCTGGGATGAATCACAGGAGGCCATGGCCCTGTTGCTGTGCACGTCACTAAGCCAACAGGCACTTCCTTCCACACGGAACAGGCCTCGTGTGCAAGTATCCACATCAGGCTGGAGCGCTCTACTTCCCTGGGGGGCTGGGGTATGCAGGCTTCCCTTGACCACGCCCGCCCCGGCATACACCTGCTGCTCCTCAGAGGCAGCACCACCTGGCCTGGGGTTGAGGTCATCCGTTCAGGTGCCCAGAAGACCTGGCTGGAGGGGAAATTGCTCCCCTGGGCCTCCCTAGACCCATGGAGTCACTTCCGCAGTCCTGTGGCTTTCGTGGAGCAAGGAGGTGTTCCGGTGAGTTAAGCACATTACAATCTGCAGGGTGCTAAGAACAGTCCTGGCGTGTAGTGAGAGCTGGAGGAATGCTTGCTAAATAAAACTTGGAAGAAAATACTCAGACTTGAACCTTCCCAGATCGGAGCTGGAAGGGCCCCTGTAGGTCATCTGGCCCAGGGGTTTTTTAAACCTTTTTTGGCCATAGAATCCTTTTTTATTGTTATTGTTTTCCAAAGGAACTTTACTTGGAACTCAGTATGTGGAGTAGATAAAAGTGGAACTTTCCCCAGTTGATGTGAGGAGACCGGCTAGAGCCTGAAGACCTACAGGCTCAATGCCCTCATGCAGCAGAGGTTCTCATGGCTTCTTTGTGGAGACCCATGGGTCTCCAGGAGCCCATTTTGAGAACCACTGATCTCATCCTGTGCCCTCATCATGTAGAAGATGAAAGGAGACAGGGGCCCAAAGTAGGCAAGAGAGAGCTCACCCAAGCCCACACAGGAAAGCTGGGGGCAGAGCAGACTCAAAGCCAAGTCTGACGCCCAGCCTAGGACCCTCTGCGGTGCCACAGATTGGGGCTGGATTTCTGGATGTTCACTGGCACAGCCCAGGTTCATCCCACACACTTTACCACACCTGTCTTCCTTTTGGAGCCTCTCGAAACAGCCAGAAATAGCCACAGGGTATTTTTTATTAGCATGTTGCATACAGAAAAGTGAGAGTAGATCATTCCCAGTGTGGCACATGCAGTGTGGTGGGGTTTGGCCAGAAACCCAAGCCTATCATTCTGGACTCCCATGACCCTCAGGTCAGGTTTGGTGCCTCCCACAGACACCTGCCCCACCCCCCCCACCCCCCGTCCCGGTCTTGGCACTTATCCCGTGAAGTGTCCGATTCTGGTGATTCCCCATTCCCTGCCTGTGTAGACCGAGAGCTTGGTAAGTGCAGGAAGCTGACCTCTTTGTTCACCGGTCACTGCTGGAGAGCAGATTTTTAGGAACTGTTTTGGAAGGTGGACTGCTGACTGTCTGTGACCGAGTCACATGCCCTTTCCCCACACCTCCCGCCTCCTAGCCATCCTTTGCAACTCATAAAGAGGTCCTCATCTGTTCATCACTACGGTCGCCATGTTTCTTGAGCACTTACTCTGTGTCAGGCATCTTCTAAGGTCATATTAATTTATTTCGCAGCAACTCTGAGGGAAGTCTGATATTAGCTCCAACTAATAGATTAAAGAACCCCAACCCGACAGCAAAGACACAGTAAAGACACAGCAACTCACCCAAGGTGACAGAGCTGGAGAGGGATGGGATGCGCACTTGGCTTGGGCAGGCCAGCCTTGGAACCCATCCTCCTAACTGCCCACTGCCCAGTGGGGCCTCCTTCCGCTCTCCCTGGGAGACAGCCAGCAGAGAGGGTGTCCTGATTCATAGACGGGAAACCAAAGAAGCAGACGGGGCCCAAGGCCACATGGGTTGTAAAGGGCAGAGCTGGGCTTTGACATGATGTCTGGCTCCAGACCAGGTTCCCATAACTGGAACTTCAAAATAATATGTGCTTCTTCATGAGCATTCTTGGTGCTTCCAACAGATATAGGGAAGCTCCACTTATTCATTCATTCAACAAACATTTACTTTCTGTGGATTCTCTGCAGGGATCTGGGGTTGGTGGATTAATTGGGCTTGGTTTCCACCTCTTCGGAGCTCATTTCAGAGGCAGATATCCCAACTGGCCATGACAGTAGAGGGTGGTAAGTGGGGCCTCTGAGTCCCCGTGCACAGGGATGGAAAAGCCTCGCCCTGATTTCTGCCTCCCTCCCATTCACCCTGAATTCCCAAGCCTGGCGCTGCTCACAGCCTCCCGAGCCCCCCATGCCTTGTGCCCCCAGCCACTTTAGAATAACAAACCCTCCTCGCCAAAGCTGCTATGGCCCACTCTAGGATAATGTTTATGATAAAGCTTTGACATGGAATAACAAACACTGAGTGGAGGCTAGAGCCGCCTTGTTCCCCCTGGTTGACCGTGTGTGGAGGCCCAGCCACCGGGGAGGACCCGAGCATCCCACGGCCGCCCCCCTTGCCAGGGCTGGCCTGCCAGGAGCTGGCCCGCGGTGTCTGCTGAGTGTAGGCCCAGAATTTAAACACATCTTCAAACACAGGCCTAGGATGGAGTGAGGCAGGCGCCAGGAGGGTGGGGACAGGTTTATTGTTCCAGATTAGTCTAGTAAACAGTCCTGAATGGGCTGGGATGGTGAACACCGACCGAGGCCTTGGGCTTGCTCGCTGGCCCAGCACCATCAGTGTGAGGAGAAGCAGCAGGACCGCCTCTGTCAGAGAACATGATGCAACCCAGGGCTCCTTGGGACAGGCCTGACTCTCAGGCTGGGGTTCTGAGGTGGATGATGAGCACCTCTCACCTGCCCCAAAGCACAGGGAAATCGCAGCAAAGGACCCAACCCCCTCAGCAATGTTTACTGAGTATGTGCCATACACCAGGCACTGTTCTAGATGCTGGGGATTTAGTTAGGGACAGAACAGACCCAGATCCTGCTCTCATTGAGCCTACCTGCTGGGGGCAAACAGAGAATAAACAAGATGATTAGCGAAGTATTAGTATGTAGCCTGTCAGATGCACACAACAATGATTCCATTGAACTGGGGACTAAGACCGCCTCTGGCCACTTTGAGCTCGTCATGCTTCCTAATCAACAGGTAAAGAAAGGAGTCACTGTGCTAGCTGGCGTGACGGATCCTGAGCAGCAGGGAAAATGGACCGTGGGCCCACAGGGAGGTTGAGAAGAGCATGTCTGGAGAACGCGAGATCCCTCAGGGTGCCTCCTAGTATCACCACGCCCTGTGATTAACCGACGTCAATGGAAAACCGTAACAACCCAATCCAGGCAGGACTACTAATGGTCCAGATCCTTCGGGTCACCCCACCCACTGTGAACCACAACCAACTGAGGTGTCTTCAAAAGGTAAAGGGGATCCCTGGAAGTAGAAGGGAGTTACACATAGCAGCTATGAGCACAGGATCGGAGACAGAAGCAAAAGACAGAAGCAAAAGCAAAAGGTCAAGAGTATTTCTTCCTTATTTTAAGAATACTTGTATGTTTATAAAATACTTTCTTCTCTCTCCTTTTTCTTTTTCTCTCCCCCATGCACGTAGCATAAGACATATTGACTCTATATCCTAGTATTTAAGTATTGTTAACTTTACATTGTTGTATTTAAGCTATGGTATATGAAGAAGAGTAAACATTACCCGAAGGCTTTGCCTCCTCATCTGGGGAAGTGCATTCTGGTTGCACGTAGGAACGCTGTATCATGTTAGGTAGAATTATGACCTTGCTGTTGTCTCTATTTGGAGATGAAGTATCGTTTAAGGAGATGCTTGTGGGTGCCAAGTTAACAAGGGAGGCACTTATGATGGTTAATTTTATTTGTCGACTTGGCTAGGCCATGGTACTCAGATATTTGGTCAAACATTATTCTAGATGTTTCTGTGGGGAGGCTTTTTAGAGGTGATTGTCATTTAAATCAGTAGACTGAGTAAAGCGGATTATGCTCCAGAATAATTAGATGAGAGTGGGCCTCATCCAATAAGTTGAAGGCCTTCATAGAAAGAGGCCAACTTCCTTCGTCGAAGAGAATTCTGCCCACACACTGTCTTTGGACTGAAACTGCAGCATCAGTTCTTCCCTGGGTCTCCAGCCTGCCAGTCTACCCTGTAGACTTTGGACTTGCCAGGCTCTGCAATGTGTAAGCCAACTCCTTAAAAGAAATCTATCCATGCAATCTATCCATCCATCCATCCAACCATCCATCCATCCATCCATCCATCCATCCATCCATCCACCCATCCATCCATCCATCCTATTGGTACTGTTTCTCTGGAAAATCCTGACAAATACAGTATGTGTTACAGAGAGAAAATAGAGCAGGAAAGGGGGCAGGGAGTGATGAGGTAAGGGGGAATAGCAGGTGCAAAGGCCCTGTGCATGTGTGAGAAACAGCAGAGGCCAGGGTGGCGGGAGCTGAATAAATAAGGAGGACACTGATAGGAGATGAGGTCAGAATTGGTTAGTAGGCCAGGTTCCATGGGCCATTGTAAGGATGCTGAGAAACCATCCCCTACCACAATCCTTTCAGAGAACGGATTGTTATTTCCACATGACATATGAGGAAACAGGCCTTGAGGATGGTGAAGTCACCTGCATAGGGTCTCAAGTTGACGAACTGGAACTGGGATTCCAATTCAGGGCCAGCTGACAGGTGCTGGGTTCTTTCTGCTATCCCTGGGCCTGACCTGCCAATCTACCCCCACCCAGTCACTGGTAGGAAGAACAGACATTGAGACAAATAGGGACCAGTGTGGGAAGCCCAGCATCTGAGTGGTCAGCTGGGAAGAAGGAGGGGTGCTAGAACCTTAGCCACGGGCCCGGTCAGAACTGACATGAGGAGAGGAGAAAGGCCACTCTTGCCGAGGTAGCCCACCTGCTAGAGGGCCTTCCTGCGTTACCGCTCTCTGCCCCGGCGTGAAGGATTCTCATTTGTGCCGCGTTCTTCCCAGCCTCAGGCCCGTCTCCTTGCTCCTGCTCTGCCTGAAACCACCTTTCCGTGCCCCTCTCTCACTTGGCTGCAGGGGCTCCTTCCTCAGGACGGCCTCCCCGGGCTGGGGGCCGGCAGTTTCCTGCATAGTGCCCCCAGAGCACCCAGGGCTGTTGGATGCTTGCACTCCCCCAGCTTCACAACTGTTTCATGCTCATCCTTCCTGCTCTATGGTGACACGCCAAGGGCAGGCAAATCATCTGACTTGGTCACAGCTGTTTCTCCAGCAGAGAGCACAGTGCCCAACACACAGTAAATGCTTCAGAAATACTTGTAGAATGAATGAATAAAAAGCTGAGCAAGTTAGCTGTCGCAGAACCCCAGCAGCTCCCTGCCTGGACCCAGTCCCCCCCATGGCACAGAGCTGGGAAAGCTGAGCCCCCGGAGCCCTGAGCTGCATCAATCTGTCAGTGCCCGGGGTTGGCGTGGAGAGTAGCTCCGCCTCATGGGAAGGTTTCTCCAGCCTGGGGGAGATTTCCTCAAAGGTTAGAGCCCACTGGGGTCTGGCTGAGGTTTATTTGTTTATTCTCCTTGCCCCATTGACAGTACCAAAGCAGTGCCGACGACTTCCCTGCTTCCTGCTTAGTATTCTGAGTCCCCTGAGCCTCCGGCACAGAATCCTGTCTCCGGACACTGGGCTACTGAGCAGCAGGTATCCAAATAAACACAAGGTTTCCTGGAGCCAGGCACTGGCTCTGGGCTGGCAGGTAGACCAGAGATCTTGTCTCCATCTGAGTCTAGACTACGAAGTCCTGGGCAAGTCATTTTCCTTCCCTGGGCCTTGGTTTACCCACCCACCCATGCAAAGGACCAATTCACACATTCATCAAGGAAGTATGTACTGGGAAATTATCAGATGCTGTTCTAGGCCCTGGAGGTACAGCAGTAAACACAACATTCACTCCAGTGGGAGGAAGCTGACAATAAACAAAAACAAAACTAGCAAAACATCCATGTTAGAGAGGGATTGATAGTGGCTAAAGAGGAAACAAGGTAAGGAGCATAGGAAGGGTGTGTGTGTGTGTGTGTGTGTGTGTGTGTGTGTGTGTGTGTGTGTGTTGGGGGCTGGCATTTTTGGGATGATGCCCAGTAAAGGCACAAAGAGAGGTGATGTTGGAGATCTGAAGGAGAAGGAGCTGAGGGAGGTGGTTCTGTGGACCCTGAGAGAAGACCGGTGTGGGGCAGGCAGCAAGTATAAAGGCCCTGAGGCAGAGGCAGGCCTGCTGGGTGTGAAAGGCAGGAAGGAGGCCAGTGTGTTTGGAGAGGAGTGAGTGAGGGGGAACAGGAAGTGAGATCTGTCTCAGGCAGGACCCAAGAGAAAACAGATGGTGCGTGGTCAATGAAGTAAGTTCAACTGCAAGGGTAACTGAGGCACGTTGAATGATGGGAACATCGACAGAGGTGCGGACAGGGGGTGGTGGGGCACTGAGGGGTAGCGGCGGTGGAAGATTTCCTGCCCCAGGCCTTAAAGGGAAAGGGGGGGCGGTGAGGGACCTGAACGTCGGAGGACAGCACAGCTACCCCTCCCTGGCCTAGCAGGGAGAGGGGCGGGCGGGGGCACGAACTGTCCCAACTCTCTTCCCCTCCTGCCTACAGCCATCTCCTGCCAGTGCGCCCCACGGACGTCGGGATAAGGGAGGCCAGGTGATGTCACATCAGGTCTGGGCTCTGAGCAGGGAGAACAAGAGGGTCCATCTGGAGAGGAAAGGGGATTTCCAGGACCCGGTCGGAAGTATGGTGGGAGCACATCCCTTAAGGCCTGTGGCTCCCCCTGAGTGAGATGGGAAGGCCCGAAGCCTGAGCAGAGGAATGCTGTGGTAGCCCTGCTGATCTGGAATCCAGGGAGTTCAGGAGTAAACACAATCAGATGGAAGATGAAGGCAGCTCTGTCTTCCTCCTGAAGGGGGAGCAAGTGAGCATGCCCCCCCCCACCCCGCCCCCTTCCCCTTCCCATCTCTAACCCAAACCCCAGCCACAACCCAAAGAACCATGGACTTGGCTTCCAGCACGGTTGGTCCCGGCTCCGTGAACGCCTACCGGCCAGACCCCGGCGGTGGCGGCCACATCCTCCCTCCGCACTGCAGTGTGGGCTGGCCGAGCCCTCTGTGCTTTCCTGGGCGGGCAGCAGAGGCTGACTCACCCTCGCTTTCTTTCCTTCTTTTCTCTGAATGCCTAGTTTCTCCACCCAAAGACCACCCTTAAAGATCCCGGCGTTCCTCTTCTGTCCTTCAAGTCATGCCAGGAAACGCTCATAAATCCAGAGCCACCCACAAGAGGAGATTAGCATTCTGCTGGGTAGGGAGGCTGATAGCCTGGCTGGGTATGGGGGAAGGGGCAGACCCAGAGGCTTGGGGTCTCCAGGAAGGGAGCTGATGTGGGTTCTGTCCTGTTGGAGGGCAAAGGGGTCCCCTGGCTTTCAGTTTTAGGCACAGGTAAGCCTGAGGCAGGGTGGAGACCCAGATCAGTTGTGGGAACCCCTCTCCCGGTCACAGGGTCCCCCTCTGAAACACGAGAGTGTGGGAGTACCTCTCAGCTCTGGAAGTCATGCTCTATGAGCATAACATTTTAGGACAGCAATACCCTACCACCACAGGATTTAAACAGTCTCTGATTCTAGGCACTTTGCATATGGAAGCTCATTTATTCTTCATAAGAGCCGTGTGAGGCCACCATTAGTGACCCCCTTTTACCTACAGAGAAACCAAGCTCAGGAAAGTAAGTGACCTCCGTGCTCCCCCATCATCGGGTCGATGTGGACCAGTGCCTCAGCTCTGCCAGGCCGAGCGCACCAAGCCCTCCCAGCCTCGGTGTCCCTTCTCTGCCGTGAAGCTTCTTTGCTCCCCAGTCACCACTTCTGATCTCCTAAATTGAATATACACTGCAGGTGGAGAAAAAAGAGCAAAATGTAACAGAAAGACCCAGAGAATCATCTAGGCCAACCTATTCTCATGCATAAAGCTGAGGAATGTCCAGGTGGTGGAGGAGATGGACAGAGAAACAGGCTATTTTAAAACCAAGTGGTAAGTTAATGATAAAAGGAAAAAACTGGGGCCTTTGGGAGGGAGTCTGTTGGGCAGCCTGGGCATCGGTGAGGGAATCAGCTTCAGGCTGGGCTGTGCAGGACGAGTGGGGTTGGGAGGGAAGCACGTTCAAGGTTGAGGGGCCCAGAAGCGTATGCTGTTCTTAAAGCGCATGTGTCAGGCATTAGGCCCGGAGAGGGTCCAGGGATGAAGGCTTTCCATCTCAGCCCACGGGCTCTGCACTCCACCCAGCTGGCAGACTCGGCTCTTCTCTGCTGGCTCATCAGCTGTGAGGCTGACATGGGTGGGGACGCCAGACTGACACCTGCACAGGGACAATGGTGTGCACGGCGGGCGGCGAGTCAGCGGTGGCCACGGTGACCACCACCATCATTATTACTATGAAGTGGCTGATGCACGGAAAGCTGTAGCTTTCCTTTTCCCTGCTGTCTCAGACCAGCCTGCTGACACAGCTGCCTAGACTTCAAAAGGCAAGTCTCCATTTTCATTTGCAAAATCAGTATGAAATTCCTCTAGGGCTTGTCTAATTCCTTCTGGTCTGACCACACGGCAATTACCAATGTGCAGGGAGGAGGGGGAGTGTCTCGCAGGCCCTCCAGCAGTGTGAGGACCTCGGCTCTGGGTCCCGGGCAGCCGCCAGGGAGGACGGCACTAGAGCGGGCACCTCGGGGGGCCTTGGGCGAGAGGCGAGGGCTGGCCCTGGGAGCGCTCCATGCTGACGAGTGAAATCGTTGTCGGCTATGCCACAGGCTACCAACTGCTTCAGAGACGGAGTGTGTCTGTCTAGCAGCGGGAAGGGCAGGGCTCTGGCCCAGGTTCAAATGTGCGTCCTGCTATGTGCAGGCTGTGGGAAGTTCCTGTTCTGGCTTTTCTGGTGATGCGCTGCTACGAGAATGTGGCACAGGCCCTTCTCCTCTCTGGGCCTCAGTTCACCCATCTGCCAACTGGGGAGAATAAGATTTGTCCTCCCCAGCTAGGGAGGTGGCCCCTTAAAAACCTCGTAAACATTACTGTCCTTCCTTAGGGCACTTTAAGACACTTCTGTTCCTCTAAGCAGCAGCAGGGTGGCTCTGAGAAGGGGCAGAAGCTAACACGTGTGGACTGGATTCTCATTCGCTCCTCAGTGTCCAGTGTGGATTAGCGCCAGGCTCTGTGTTGGCTACTGAGGCCGCAGAACCAAATCGGCACCATTTCTATCCTCAAAGAGCTCAAGGTCAGGGGTGGAGGGGAGCAAGGAAGGAGGTGCCCAAGGAAGTCTTGCAACAAGATGCTAACACACCGTGTGAAGACTGGGCACCGGGATGAACTCGGGGCTGTGGGAGCCACAGCAGGAGGGACTCATCCTGCCAGGGGGAAGGCCACATCTGGGATCCAGGGGAGGCAATCCGATCCGCAGTGGTGTCTATGGGATGTCTGTGGGAGCGTGCCCTTGTCATGCAGAAGAGAAAGAAAAGGAATCCCAGGTCGATGTCCATGCAAAGGCCCGGAGAAGCTGGCCACTTGGGGGAAATGTGTGGATGACCCCGTGGGCTGGAGTGCCGGTGCGGCTGCTGGGGAGCATGAGATGGGAGGGAGCAGGTGCAGAGGATGAATCCGGAGCTCAGGCTTCATCAGAGGAAAGGAGGAAGCCCCGGAAGTGGTGAAACTGGGAATGACTAGTCAGGCTTTCCACCTAGAAGCTGCCCTCTGACTGCTTCGTGGAGAAAGGATAAGAGAAGCACGGACTGCAGGCAGGAGACAGTCTTGGCCCTCTCCAGGCCTGGGGTTCTGCGGATGCATGAAGGAAGTAAATGCGGGCTAGAATTCCACTTCCTTCCTGATTTAGATATTCTAGAACCTTCCAACTCAGGGCTCTGAGTCTCCTTCCTTGCCCACTGCTGCCCCCTCTCCCCTGCTCCGAATTTTGGGGACCGGCCCTCCTCCACCCGTCCTCCACTTCAGGAAAGCCTTGAGCCTCATCCAGGGGGAGCAGCTAGACAGAGAAGGGGCCTGCTAAGAATGGCAGGAAAGAAAGACTGCGTGGGGCTGGCATGGGGCCCGTGACCTTCATAGCCCCGGGGGATGGACACTCTTGCTAGCGTACATCAAAGGAGACAGCTGCACAGAACTTGGCCTCACAGACAAAACTAAAATGCAGTCCCAACGTCTCCTGCTTTTCACCTGTTTAAATTCACAGGTGACACATCCCGGCAGCAGGATGGGAAAGTTGAGAAGGTCAGGTGAGGGAGGGGTCTTAGATCCTGCAGAGGCTCCTCACTCTATGGAGAGGATGCTGAGGTCCAGAGAGGACAGGAAGGTGCCCAAGGTCACACAGCAAGTAGGGGATGCACATTAAGGCAGGAGCAAGGCATCTGTCTGTTTTACGTGGGCAGCTTGGGTCTCCTCTGCCCCCTTCTCCCTTCTTTCCCCCCCCATCGTGGAAAAGGAAAATGTTTTTAGACCTGAGGCAAAAGAATGCGAAACTGAAACCTGAGCCTTGGGTCTTGGGAAAAGAATACAGAGAAGTCAGACACATTCTGGATGAGCAAAGAGCTGCTTACTCTGCAGACGGGAAGTACTCAGGGCTACCCAAGCTTCCTTCTGCGCCCCTCTGACCTGGGAGGGCAGGCCGAGGGTGGGCCTGTGGGAACAGAGAAAGACCCCCACGAACGCTGGGCCAGTGTTCTTCCAGGATCCACTGTGGGCAGAGGGAGGAATGCTCCAGCCTCTTACTTAGCTCCCCGGCAGCAGCCTTCTCCTGGGGCCCTAGGCCCAAGTCAGCACTCCACTGCCCTTCCTGGACCTGCCACGAGGGCCCCGCCATATGGGGGGCAGGGCTCCTTGCTGGCCCCCACTCATCCACATCCACACATCCATCCGGCCCCTCCTGCAAGCTCACCTCCTCAGAGGAGGCCTCCCTTCAGCTCCAGCCCGTTCTGCCTTCTCCTTTTGTGAACTTCTGCAATTGGGAAGGGCAGCAGCAGGCCAGAGTTTCTTTCTGTCTTGGGATGTCTGGGACTCTAAGTGACCAGGAGTTGTGTAAGAATGTGTGTGTGCACATGTGTGTGAAGGAGAGGGTTGCAGATGGAGATAAAAACAGATACATAGAAGAAAGACAGATAGATGATAGACTGATCAATAAATGATAGACTCGGGACAGGTGTGAGGTCTTCCCTGTGCACCATCCACATCATGAAGAGGCTTAACCACAGACTGATATTTGCACATGTCACAGAAATCTCCTCTCGGCCAGGAGCTGGACGTCAGTCCTTGGGAAGCCTGAGGTCAGCATGTTCCGTTCCCCCCCTTCCTGATACCAAGCAGCCCCATCAATCATTCTCCATGGTCCAGGCTTCAGCCCGGTCCTGCCATGTGTGTGTCTTCAGCCCCCTCTCTCTCCATGCGTTCCCTTTTACTATTATCTCTACTTGATGTTGGACAATGCTGCACAGGGTGATCCTGGGCTTTGAGGCCAAGGGTCTGGGCTGCATACTATACCCTGAGCATCCCTGACCTGATGCAGAGCCCATTGGATCTAGGCCCAACAGGGAAAAGGGTTGGTGTGTGTAGGTGTGAACTTAAAAAAAAGCAACACATAAATGAGACCACAGCACCCCCAGGCTTAAGTCCTTCCTGGCTCTGTTCTGCTCTAGGAATAATGACTGACTTCTCCGACCAGGCCTTTCAGCTCTGCTTGGCGGGGCCCTGCCTGCTTCTCAGATTCACCTCACTTCCTGTCCTCCTTGCTCTGTGTTGTCAACATGTTGCCTTTATGGGGTTTTTTGGAATATGCCCTTTCTTTCCCACGTCAGGGCCTTTGCACATGCTGGTCCTTCTGCCCGGCACGCCCTTTCCATCATCCTTTCTTTTGCTTCATTAATTCCTCCTCATATTTCAGGTAATGGTTCAAGCCTTCATCACCTCCTGAAAACTTCCCTGATGCCCCAGTCAGCTCCGGGGCCCCTTTCAAAGTTCTCCCCCACCCTGTACTCCTCCTTCAGAGTGCTCATAATAGTCTGTCTTCATGTATCTGCATATGTAATCATCTCTTTAATGTCTGCTTATCCTAATAACAATTTTACTATCACTGACTAATCATTTGTTCCATGCCAGACACTGCACAAAACTCTTCTCAAATATTGTTTCAGTGAAGGCCCAACAACCCTGTGAAGTACTTAGAATTTTAATCCCATTTTACAGATGAGGCAAAGGAGACACAGAGTGGCTAAGTGACTTGCCTGAGGTCACACAGCAGGTAAGCAGTAGAGGAATCAAGATAATTTGGCCATTTTAGCCACGGACCAGTCTGCAGCCCACTGCTGTGTAGACAGGATGAAGGTGGGGACCAGGTCTACTTTGCTCCTCCTCACATCCCCAGTACCTACTCTGACACTTGCCACTCTCAGTTATCCACAAAAGGGAGGGAAGGCCAGAGAGGCTGGGGTGCCAGTTGTCAGAAAGATATCCTTGGGCAGCCAACTCTCCAGGAGCCAACCCCCAGAGGCCACATCTTCCCTGCCCTCTGGTTCCGGAATTAGGAAGAACCAGTGTTCAAAGCCAGCAAGTATGCTTTCTCAAAATAGGATGGAAAGAGCTCAGGGAACCCAGATGTGGACCAGAGCTGGGCAGAAGCCCTAATGTGTCCCAGAGCCTCGGGCTTAGGTGGGGTCTCAGAAATGGTGTAGTCCAGGGGTTTTCAGCTCCAGGATTTCTTTTCCAAGTCCACTCCACTTCAGGTGCCTGCCACATCCCTGTGGGGGACATGCCACAGGTACGGAGAGAGGGGCTGTTATGGTGGTTGGGAGCTCATCCTCCACCCACAACGCATGAATGTGGACCGTGGCGAGGGCCTTCCTTATAGACCCCTAATGTCTGCCTCCTGGAAGCTTCGTCTCCCGTTGGAGGCACCGACCTGCTCCTGAGACTGGCATCCGTGCTGGAGGTGAGGGCCCAGTCCCTTCACAGGATGCCAAGGGGGCCCGTCGCCTCCCTCCCCGTTGGCAGCACCCAGGCCCGAGCAGCCGGCGGCCGGGCCCCGGAGCAAGCCCGTGAGGTCAGCAAGCCTGGGAGGCTTCCCCCAACTCCCCGGCCCCCCTTTGAAGGGGATCAGGTTCCCCCACAAACATAATTGAACGAAAATATGAGAGAGAAAAGGTCTTTGTTCTCCCATTTACAGCGTCAGAAAATATGTAACAAATTAGCCGTTTATGAGGTAAGAGAACAGGGCTGCGCGCTGCGCCGGGGAGGCACAGCGGCCGCACAAGGGGGCCTTTCAGCACGCCGAGTGTGGGGGGCAGCGCGGCCCGGGAAGGACGGGCTCGGCCCCGGGCCGGCCTGCCTGTAAGCATGGCCTGGCACTGGCAGGACGGAGGCGGCCCCATCTGACCCCCTGGCTCGGGCTGAATGGAAACATGGAGTCAGCCAGTCAAGGGTGAATACAGCCCCTTGGAAGGGTCAGGCGGCCCGAGAGTGGGAGTGGGGACCGGGGGCCTGGGATCCAAAGCCACCTCTGACTGCTTCCCTGGAGTGACCCTGAATGATTTCCTCTCCTGCTGGGGACCTGCTCTTCCATTGCTTACAGGAGGGTGTTGTTCACACGGATCTCCGGGGGCACACACATCTCCCGGCAGGAAGGCCTCAGTGGCTCCCCTACTCATTTCCCTGAACCTTAGGAGTGGAAAGGTGGTTCTTGGCACTGCACCGGATTTTTCTCTCCAATAACTTCGATTTTTGTTCCAGGGTTTGATCAAAAATTCCAGCCGAAGCATCGAACAGAGGATGTCGTTAAGGCCGGGGGTCGGAGGGAGCACGTGGAACCTGTGAGGGGCTGGTTGGCTGAGCAGGAAGCAGCCCCTTCAGCAGGGAGGGGGAGAACGAGGCTGGTGCCTTTATTTGCTTCCCGGTGTGTCCAGAAGAGCAAGGAGGGTGGGCTGAGAGCTTTCTGACGGAGGTTCTTCAGGCTACCCAGCGTGGGGATTCTCCGAGTTGGGATTTAACGGCCCTGACTTGCCCCTCCATGGTTCCGGTGCCTGAGGACCTGTGAGTCCACAGCGCGTCTCTCCCATTCGAGGGCTTGGCGTCCTACGATTTGGAATTTCTGATTCCGTGGTTATGCCATGTGTTTCGAGGCTGCTGCTTGTCCGATGTTTATGCTGCTGCAGGCCAGTAAGTGCCCTGCAGGCGTTCAGGGCTGTAGTCTCCCGTGGTGCAAAGAGCCCGAGCCAAGGGACTCTCCTCCGAGTCACACCATCGGTGCTCAAGACTTGCACTCCCCTCTTCGGTCACACGGGGCAGGAGGCTCACGAGGGCCCCAGGCCTCCGAGAGAACACGCTGCTGAGATCATGGGGCCGTGCCAGTCTAGTGTAAGGAATCCCTGCGAAAAGCGGGGTGCTGGGCTTCAGCATGAATATCCTGAGTGTTTCGTCTGCAGTCACAAACACATCGCTTTCCTGGATCTGATTTTATTTATTTTGATTGGATCTTAACAGTTCTTTACAAGGCTGAAACTGAAGCCGCCTGGGGCCCCCAGGAGACTTGCTAAAACTTCAACTGCACCCAGTTTAGCAGAGCAACTTGAAAGTCAATCAGCGGTGAGGGACAATTTGCCTCATTATTTCCAGCCCTGGAATTTGGCAGCAGATGGAATTCTGGGCCTGGTGTCGACGCGGTGCTGGGCAATCAACACAGCAGGGTCTGTCGCCCCTGGCTATGTCGTGCAGGGCCAGGGCTGGAGGGGCTGGTATGCCCTCCGAGGCTGGTGCCGGGAAGGATCTCCCATCCCGGGGAATGAGGCTGACGAGGCCCCCTGACCCCAGGTTCAAGGCTGCTGCTCTAGACCCCGGATCAGTCCTTCAGATCAAGGATTCCAAGCCCCTCTGCAAGCCGAGCCCCAGCTGGGGTCTGAGGAAGCAGAGGTGGAACCCGACAGAGTTGCTGTCCTCCAGGAAACAGACCAGAGACACTGGGGTACATTCTCCCAGGAGAGAGCCGAGGGAGTGCACAGGAGGGATCACCTGTGCTGACACCTTCTGCATTAAGCCTCGCTTTCTCAGTGAGGCCCACACTGATGCCCTGATTTCAAACGCTAACCCCCTCCCCAGGCACTCCCATGCCCATTCACTCTGCTGTCCGTATCTCCATCCATCACCTTCCAACACACGACAATATTGCTCTTTTATTACATCTCCTCCCACTAGAAGGAAGGCACTCCCTGCGGGCTGGGATGTGTGTCTTGTTCACTAATATCTCTCCAGCCCCAGCACAGGAAATATACTCAGTCACGATCTCACACGAATGATTGGATGTACCTGGTGGCATGTCATTACCAGTGACTGTTTCCAAGTCCTCCTGTGCAAGTCCAGTGACCCTGTGCCTCCACCCCTTCTACAGCAAGGTACTGGTGCCCCGCGGAGAAGGGCTTACATACCACCAGGTCCAACTCCCTCGACAGACAAACCTCAGAGAGGGGCAAAGGCCTGCCCAAGGTCACACAGCACAGGAGCGCATATTCGGATAGACCTTAGGATGTGCCCGTGGATGCCAGCCGCTGAGGTCCTGGCCTACTTCAAGCCGACTGGGGCACCCGGCAGGAGCCCCCACGGAGAAGGACTGGGAGCCCATGGTGAAGCCCGAAGTGGTGGCCCGGGCTGAGGCCCTGGCTGCTGGGCTGTCTTTCCCACCTTGCTTCCTGCCCATCCGACCCTGCCAGTCTCTCTTCCTGCCCTCCCTCCCTGTGCAGGAGTAATCATAAGTCAACAGATTCCATTTGTTGCAAACTGAGGACTTGGTACATGTGCACACATATAAAATCTCGTTTGCTACTCCCCCAATCCTGCAATTAGGAATATTTCATTTTTAAAAACAACAGAACTAGGGCTCTGGAAGGTCAGACAACTTGCCGAGGTCAGAGAGGGAGTGGCAGGAGGTTCGGACTTCAGCGTGTCCTTTCTGTGCTCCGGGTCAGTGTGCGCACTGGCCAGGTGTTCGTTGTGCTGTGTTGTGTTGGAGCCTGGGCTTCCTTCCCTCCCCCAGTGCTCCTCTCCTGCCCAAGTGCCCCTGCTGAGCACAGGTTCCCAGCTCATCACAGGTATTACCAGCGAATTGAGCTATTCTGTACGAGGCTGTGTTGTGGAGTCTTGAGAGGTGGACAGAGGATCGCATTAGCAATCAGAGGCTCTGGGTTCGAGTTACAGCAAATCAATTCACCTCTCTGAGTCTTCCATGTCCTGCTCTGGAAAATGGGTATAAGGAAATCCCAGGGCTATTTGAGAAGTTGTGGGAGACCCAGAGGAGCCTGACTCAGCTCCAGGGGTTGGCTTTGGAAGCAGGAGCCATGGCTCCAGATCTTGGGCTTGGAAGGAACCCTCCTATTTGGAGGCACCCTGGCAATGGTCTGCCACACAGGTACATGGGGGCCTCTGCACCAGAGAGCCTGCCACACACCTCCATCCCCCAGACCTCTCCAATTTCGAGAAAGTGCTTTTCACATGGAACTGGACCTTGCCTGCCCATCTCAGGCCAACCTACTGGGACTCCAGAACTCATCTGAGCTCTGTGATCCTGGAACGGCTGCAGAGATTTGGGGTGGGTCAGCCCTTGTATAGGCGGACAACCCCTCTCAATGGCCGGTTCTCTCAGGACCAGCTTGGATTCAAGATGCCCTCAGCCCTGGTCACCCTCTCTGTATGCCCTATAGGCTGTCATAATCCCTCTGCAAAAGCGGATGCGGACACCAGAGGAAGAAAACATTCTACAGGATTGGATCAATGAGGCCCTGCTGATTAGCTTTCAGCCAACCAGAAAATATAACTAAGCTCCTTGCCCAATCCCGAGCACCGGGGTGATGTGTTCTCTCTCACAAACCTTCGCACGTAGACTCACACACACACATGCAAGTCTGCATTCTTACTCCCATTCTACTCGAAGTCACATCACCAAGATCCTGTGCTGTCTCACATACGGACAACACCTGGATGGGCACAGACTGTGTGTGCACAGTCACACGTGTAGCTTCAGTCACACACACACACACACACACACACGGTTACACGCACAGTCACACACATAGTCACACAAAGTCATACACAGAATTTCACACACACATGCATGGCCTCCGCCATCACACACACAGAGTCACACACACACACAGAGTCACACACACACACACACACACACTCTCTCTCTCTCTCTCTCTCTCTCTCTCTCTCCTCCAGTGGAGATCTTGCACCCACTAGGCCCAACCACCTACTATGGGTTGCTCTAGGCTCTCTTCCTCCCCCACACAGCCGGCTTACTGTGGGGAGAGACCCACCTCTCTACCCTAGGCATCTATGAACCCCAGAAACCAGGCCGGTGCCTGTTCAGAGCTTCTGGTGGGCAGTGCAGGGCCCGCGTCAGCTGTCTTGGGCTCACACAGGCAGGTTTGGGTGCACCTGCCCCGAGCTCCCCGGGCACAGGCAGGGAGGGGGTGCAGACCTAGAGCCTGGCTGTGGACTCGAAGCCCACTTGCGTGGCGACTCGGTCCGGGTCCCTGGTCTCGCCAGGGCATTTCCTCGTCTGTAAGACAGGGACTGCTTTCTTGCAGGGTTGCTGGGAAAGCTGCAGATAAGGTACGCACTAAGCTTTCATTTTTTAACTCTTTGGATCCCCTTACCACCCCCAGAGGCAGCTGCTGGTATTGTCAGTGTTTTAAAAGATGAGGAAGCCGAGGCCCAGAGGCGTTAAGCAGCACACAGCGCTGTGACCACTGTTGCGGCACGACCCTTTCCCAAGACGACTTCACAGTTCTGTTCCGGCCCTGGAGGGTCGGGAGGCCAATGATAAGAACACGCCTGTGAGCCTCATTTGCCCCTTGATCCAGGTGGCCTTGCTGGAGAAGGCTGCGGCCCCATCGAGAGCATCACCCAGAGAAAGCACCACCCTGGGCACCACCCTTGGTTCCTGGAGCCAATGCCACCCCAGCCCTGATTGCCCTGGAGCGGGCCTCATTTCCCGAAGCTGGTGTCAGGCCATGTGAGGGATCAGGAGTGTGTGGTGGCAGACAAAAAAACCCCAATGATGTCCCTGGGGGCTGCGCAGTCGTCGTGTCAGCAGAGACAGTCTAGAGAAGCCAGCGCCTGTGGCACAGGGCCTGGGACACCTGCGAATTCAGAGCCTGGGGCTGGGGCGCTTGGCCCTCTCGGGGAGCATCTGCCTTGAAGACCCCTCACCCCAGGGGGGGAGTCCTCCTCCCAGAGGGAACAGTGACTGAGGGGTCATGTTGCTGGAGAGACTTTTAGGGAGTCGGATGACAGACTGTGCTGGCCTGGCCGAGCCACGGATGAGATGTAAGTCTTGCTGTTGCTTGTGCATCCCCTGGGACGCTGTGGGTTTTCCCAGCCGGGAAGGCAGAAGTTCAGGATGCAGAGCTGTGTGGAGGAAGCTCATGGCAAAAAACCTGCCCTGCTGGTGTAGCGTCAGCACATTCTTGGAGCAAAGGCACTGAAAATCCCATCCTCTGACTTCACTTCCAAGTGAGAATGAGGGCCTTGCTGCCCCAGCCAGGCCAGGGTCACTGCCTGGAGCTGGAGGCTTTGGCGGGGAGGGGAGAGGCCTCCGAGGCAGGCTCCTCCTGGTCTCCCTGACCCAGAGCCCCTGCCCCTGCTTGCACGGCCCTGGTGGCGGGGAGCTGGCTGAGGCCCGGGCCTTCGGGGCGGCTCGTTCTCTGGCAGGCAGGCTCTGGAGAAGGGGAGCGTGTGTCTGCAGACGCAGAGGGAGTAGGGGGCTGCTGGCTGGGGAGGGGAGAGGAGGCCTGGCCGCAGCCTGCAAGCGGGCCGGTGTGACAGAGGCCTGGAGCCGGGCCGGCTGGGAGAGCGGATGTCAAGGCTGCAGGGGCCCGTGCAGGCCTACCCCCCCCCCCCCCCGGGTCTCACAAGGCCTCAGCCAGGCCCGAACCGCAGCTTGTGAGTTCTGGTGCAGAACGCCTGCTGGGAAGCCGAGTGGGGTTTGAGGGGCTCCAGCAACCACCGTCACCCCCGGGAGGGCGCCCCAGGGCCCGGCCGAAACGGCCCTGGGAGCGATGCCGGCTATTCTGTCATCCTTCCCGGACCCGGATCTCCTCCCCCAAAAGCCGAGGTTGCTAGGACCTCTCTCACCAGCAGGCTCGGTGATGCACGGGTTTCCCCGCCTGGCCCAGGGCTGGCATGCATATCACAGACGAGGACACTGTGGCCCGGATTGGGGCAGCCTCATGCCCGGGCACACAGCTCACCGAGGCGGTGGACGAAGTGGCACTGGAACCCGTGTCTGCCTGACTCCAAAGTCCGTGCCCTCCTCACACTTTCGGGACACAGGGGACACGGGCGGGGGAGGGTTGTGGGAGAGATGGCCCTGAAACCAATAGCGGCAGCACCCGGGGCAAGGGACAGCATAAATTACTGAGGGCGATATTCGAGGCTCCTGGACCTTCCCTGCTTTCTTTCCCTCCACTTTGCTTCCTTGTCCCCAGGCCCTGGAGCTGCCTGTTGGAGGGGCTAACCGTGGGCGGTTACCACGGCGGCGCATCACCAACAGTCTGTAAAAGGCGTGGGGGGCCAGAGCCAGACAGCATCCCCAACACACACAGGCACGTGCACACAGCTGCCCACCAACGGTGGCCAGGCGGGCCAGGACAGGCCCTGGACGTGGCAGGTCTCCATCCCGGTCACGGGCTCCCAGGAGGAAGATGGATGGCCAGCCCAGGTCTTCCCTTGGGAGAATCTCAGGCTCCGAGAGAGGGGGTGATTTTTCAAAGGTCACAGAGCAGGCTGTGGACAGAGCAGGC
Organism: Callorhinus ursinus; assembly: GCF_003265705.2. Lineage (NCBI taxonomy): Eukaryota > Metazoa > Chordata > Mammalia > Carnivora > Otariidae > Callorhinus > Callorhinus ursinus. The sequence goes on along the minus strand of NW_027397071.1, from coordinate 64,230,883 downwards.
AAATCAGCAGGAATAAAGGCTGACCTACCGGTAGTTTCCAAAGCACTTCCTAATCTAGGTTCTCATTCGTTGTTACCATAGCCATCTGAGAAACGCAGAAAGTGACGCTCAGAGGAAGAAAGCCGTAGTCTATCACAAGCCCTGCCTTGGGCATGACCTTCCTACAGCAAAACTGACCACACTGCCTTGCTCCAAAGCCTACTGTGGCTCCCCACTGCCCCCTTACCCTCTTCTTTAGATCCCTCTCCTACTCACCCATATTATGGTTCAGAAAAGGCAACTATCTACTCCTGAGTCCCCCCAGACAACATTCTCTTTCACACTGCCACACTTCTGCTTGAGCTATGCCCTTTGCCTGGAAGATCCTCCTGCTATCCTCTACCTGGCTGACGTCCACCTGGATTGAGCCATCCAGTCTCTCATTTCAGGGATCACTGTCTATCCTCGCTGGAGGCACCCACCCCCTCAACCCCTGTGAGAAGCATTCCTGTGGGCTCAGAGGGCCCTCTAGGTGGGCACTGAGCAGCAAGAAACAGCCGAGTTCTCAGCATGGAGCGCCACCCCCTCAAGGGAAGCCAGCTCTCTGAGGCCGTGACAGCATGTGGGGTCTGGGGCTGCAAGTCAGGAGCCTGGTTCATGTTCTGCCTCCACCACTGACTTTCTGTGTGGCACTGGGCAATTCTCCACCGCTGCTGGGTCTTGGATTCCTTGTCTGTCCCATGGGGAGAGGTAGAGGGCTTCAGGAGAAGAGTACTGGTCTGTGTGTGCTCATCAAAGTATGCTCTGTGCCTTGCAGATGCTGGATGTTCAGTAAATACTTGGTGACCCATCAGCAGCGATTCTCAGTGGGGTGGGTGGGTGTCCGGCTTACTGGGGGTTGGGTGGAAGGTCGTGTGTACTTTGCAAGTCAAATAGCCCACCTGGCTTGAAGTGGCCTAAGGTGGGCTCCCGTCTATCACATGGGCCAGGGCAGAAGAGTGGCTGGAGCAGAGTCCACAGACTTAACTCTGGGTGAAGGAGAAATACCTATCTTTCTAGATGAATCGATATTTGTAGTTTTACCATTGCTTTTGGGTATGGTTGAACTCATGGTATATAACTTATTTAATATAAAATAGATTGAATTCATATCTAATCTATTTTACATATATAATTGATTTCAAAATATATATTTACTTTGAATAGGTAAAAGAGGGTCTGAGATGTTCATGTTGAGTTAGAAGGCGCCATCGTGTTCGGAGTTGAGAGGCACTGGCCTGGGTGACGGGATGCTTCTAGGAAGACATTCCATAGAAGATGGTGTTCAGGAAGTATTTGGGCAGGGCCCCCTGAGTCCCTTCTGTAGTGACCTTACGTGCTAGGAGTACCTGGGTGAGGATGGGGAAAGTTTGGGGCCTTAGCATCCTGCTCTGTCAATGGGTCCAAGCTCCACTCCAGACCAGGTAGGTGAGCGTGGGCCTGCAAGGCAAGGAGGCTGAGGGCACTTGCCAGGGCTGCTCAGGGTGCTGCCTGGGCTTCCCTGTCCCCTTTAACACCACCCATCCCAGCAGGCTCCCCAAGACCAGCCTCGGGCCCCTGAGAATCGGGAGGCACGTGATGGAGGAGGCAGCCAGGGAACTCTAGCCCACTGGCTCAGGACTCCAGAAACGTGAACGGAGCAGGCGGGCTGCTTGATTGCTCAAATCAAGAGGCACATTAGAGACAGACCCTCTAGGTTTGAATGCCTGTATCACTTCCTCCGTCTACATGGCCTGTGGCAAGTGCCTTGGCTTCTGCCTTGCACATGTGGCCCTTAAATTGCCAAGCATCAGGGTGGAGACTACTGAGCAAGCTCCCAGAGCGTCCAGAGCCTGAAAGAAGCAGCTCCCTCGCTTCTGATTTGTCCTGCTGTGGAGAGCTCAAGGCCTCTCAGAGCCTGGAAAAAACAGGGCAAATTGAGAAGGGGCCTCTTAGGGAAAAATCACCCCAACAGCCACTTATCCCTGCTCAGAATGGGAGCTGAGGCCCCAGCAGCGGGGCAACCAGCAGCACTTTGGCCCACAGTGAGGCTCCCCCTTTCTTTAATAGGAGGGATGGGAATACCTGGTTTACTCACGCTGGGGCATTACCCCCTGGGTGGGACAGCCGCTTCAAAGGTGCCACTGTAAGGCTCAGCCAAGAGAGTTGGGATGCTGGGGCTTAAGCAGGTGGGAGTCCCAGGAGGGTCAGACAGGCACTGTGACCTCAGACCAGGAACCCCAGGCTGTGCATCAGTTTCCTCACGTTCCCTTCCTCACAGGCTTGCCCCTCAGCACAGGGCCACGCACAGCGGGTGCTGCAAGGGAAGATGTTCCCTCCTTCGCCTCCAAGGCTCAGTGTCCACCCTCTGGGCTCCACCGCAATGGGGACTTGCCCCCTGGGTGGCTATTCCCAGGGATTCTAGAGTCTTCCAAATGTCCCTCCTTCCTCATCAACAGGCCCTTGAAGTGAAAATCCCCCACCAAGTCTGGCTGGGGGTCCCTTAATCTGTACTTTGGCCCCCCAGCAAGGGAGGGGCAGTACGGGCAGGTGTGTTGGTGAGTGACGAGTCACTGTCCCTCCTGGCCTCTCCCTCCCTCTTCTACTGTGCCAGGGGCTCACTGTGAGTGGAAAGGGCACTAAAGCCACTAGGCCAGTAGCTGCTGAAGACTTTGAGGGGCCATATGGCCTCAGTTTACAGAAGAAATAATAAAGAAAAAAACACTCCGCAAAGGGTCCCCTTCTGCGGCCAATCTTGCCAATGCCAGAGGTACAAGCCCCCTTCCTCAGGGCCTCTTCCTAAGTGGCTCCTTGCCAGGATGTGGCACAGAGGAGCTCTCCATCCCCAGGCCTCTCCCAGAAGCTGCCTGCAGTCTTTCCTATTCCAGATGGGCTGACTTTAACCCAGTGACAAAGTGAGTCTCGACATCAAGAACCTTAGCAAGTGGGGTCCTTAAAAGATCTGGGAGTTGCAGCCCTTCATGTGACAGGTGCAGCCAAGAGTGGTCTCCCTGCAAGCAGGTAGCAGAGGCAGGGCTGGACCTGACCCCTTAATCACCAGTCCCTTGGCTATGACAGGCGGCCTCCATCCTGTGCGGGCCTCCTGTGTGTCTCGTTAGGCAACACGCTATGGGCAGGACAACAGTGCTGTCAGAAGATGATGCTCTCATATGATGTCTAATGGGGATGGGGAGGGGAGGGTCATCTCGGAGGTCTGAAGAGGAGAAGGACCGGTCCATGGTGACCCAGAGAAATCCTGTGCCAGCCTTGTCCCTTAAGCTTGGACATCAGAAGGGGCCTGGCCTTGGCTTTTCAAATTCTTATAAGCAGCTAATTTTAAATATCCCAGAGGGCAAGACCCAAGGAATGTGTTGGCTTCTCAGACCTTGGAGGCTGCCCAGAGGGCCCTATTTGGCCTGGAGGAGAAGCCTCTGGCTTGTTCCTGTAGGAGCCCTGAAGTTGCTCGTGCCCTCCCCAGGGAAGGGTCCAGCTGGGCGTAGGAGGGAGCCGGAGGAACTCAGGGGCTGCTGCTTGAGGGATGGGGAGTGGAGGCTCCACTCTGGCACCACAGTGACTTGCAGGGGAAGCTAGCATGTCACTCCTCTAGGACTCCATTTCCTCAGCAGTCACATAGGGCTCCTAACCCAAATCTGGGAGCAGCTGCCCTGGTCCTGGGGTCAGGCTGGACTCTGCGTCCCAGTTACCACCCCGCACTGGATCCCGAAGCCTACCTCCCAACTCCTCAACCTACCGCTCCTCTTTGCCCCCACTCCCCTGTTCAAGCCGTCTCTCTGGTCCTCCGTCCCTTGTCCCTGTCCCCTTCACTTTATTCTCCATCAGCACTGAGATCCAAATCAGAACACAAGTACCCATGGCACCTTCAGTGAATATCACATGGATAAATTCACACACGGCACTTAAGACACTCCTAAAGAAACCACGAACAGCAAAAAGTCCTTCACTGCACCCCATCTTCTTAGGAACAAAGCCAAGTTGTCACTGAACATCAGGGCCCCTGGCCTCTCCCTGCTCATCTCTCGTCACTACTGGTTAGGCCTCTGTTGTTCTTCCAAAACATCTCTGGCCTCTGGGCCTCGAACTTGCTTCCCTCTTCCATCTGCTCTGCCTCATTTCAGTCCATCCTTAGAAATCCCAGCTAAGCATCACTTCTGAGGCCATTTCCTGCCTGGCCAAGAGTCCTCTCGTGCTCGGGGCACTCTGACTGGTCTTTCTGGGGTCTCACTGCCCTGCCCTTGGATGACCCTCTCACTGGATGGGGCCTCCCCGAGAGCAGCCGTGTGGCATCCTCATTCACTCCTGGCCTTGTCCTCAGCCCCAAGGATGGGCCTGGCCCAGAGGATGCCCTCAACATGTCTCAGATGAACACAACTGTATTGACATCAAATACTAGGTGTTTGGTAGATAGTCAGACCAGAGGGAGCTCAGGGGTTTCATACACATGGGGCATATGCTTTGCTAATGAGAAATGAAGCGACTTAATACACTCACTAGAATGAGAAAACCCTCCAGGATGGGAACCAGAAGAAGCGGGGTTCTAGGCCCAGCTCTGCCTCAAAGCTAAATCACCTCCCTTCTCTAGGGCTTCAGCTTCCCCCCTAACATAAAGGACATGACCCCACTTTGTGTGTCTTTGAGGATCAGACAAGATAGTGGTGGTGAAAGGGGCTTTGACGAGTACAAAGCTCTAGCTGGACGTATAGGATAACTGATATTATTTAGGGACAAAGAGAGGTTTCTCCAAGGCCTTATCTCTTCTTTATTTTCTTTCAAGGAAATGGCTCAGACCCGCCCGCCTGCATTATTGTTGGCACTGAGAGCCAGGGGGAGAGGGAGGCAGAGAGGGAGAAGGAATCTTTAAGAGAGACTCTCTGGGGGACACTAATATTTTTAATAGTTTGTGGGTTATGAAGCAAATCTCTGTTCTCCGTATTATATATCTCGGCCGAGCCTGAAGAATGTTTCCAGAGTCTTTAATGAAATTGAAGCAGTAACCCAGCAGAGAGAGGGAAAGGCAGAAAGAGGAGATTTATTTGCAGAGATGTTTGCTCAGAGAGAGGAGAAAGCGGCTGGAGGCAGGGGGCCGACTCAGCCACATTCCCCCTCAGCCATCGAGTGCGCTGATCCTGTCCTTGGTGGAGGCCAGACCACCTGTCCTCACCTTTGAAGAGCAGAGGCGGCGGCTGTGCACATGACCTCCTCTCCCCACGGCTGGGGTGGGGTGGGGGGGCTGTGTTTTCCCCTCTGATGTCTGCAGAGGAGGACAAACTCACCAGCAGTTGGCTGGGGGACTGGCTTTTACAGCACAGAAGAGAGCAGGCTGTAGCCCAGAGCCTTGGTGGGAGAGCGGAATTATTAATAGGTCCTACCGAGGCCTCGGGAAAAATGCAGGACTGCGTGGAGTTTAAAAGGTCAGCGTGAATAACAAAAACAGACTTTCTGGGGAGTCAGAATGGATTTAAAATACACTCAGAGGAGCCTGGGGCTCCTTTGCTGTGGCGGGCGCAGCATGACCGTCTCCGTGTGTTGGTGGGTGTGTGCGCACACCTCTGGGTTCTGGAGACATTTGTCAGCTCCCAGGGAGCTTGCTGCAGGTTTCAGCCTCACAGAGTGTGTGCTCTGGGCAACTTTTGAGTGCCAAGAACGGCAGCTCAGTGGCTGGGCTGCCGTGTCGGGGCAATCACTCACCTCTCTCTATAAATTGAGGAGACTGGGTTAGCCGGCCCTCCGAGTATTTCCCACTTCAACAGTCAGAGTGCTGGAGGATGGAAAGAACCTGACTCTGGCACCGCGCAGACCCGAGTTCAATCCTTAGCTGGTCAGGCCCCTGGCTGAGTGACCAGGCAAGTTGCTTCCTGCCCCCCTGGCCCCCGTGGCTGTTCCCACCCCCCAGAGCTGCTGTGGGGATGAAGTGAGCAGAGTGGGCAACATGCCTGGCTCCCTGAGGTCTTGAGGATCCGTGGTTCTTTCTCCTCATTCCAGGCCTCTCTGGAGGCTGGCGTCACTCATCCTTTATTTGCATTTTAGAAGATTCCTACAATCGATCAGACTAATATTGAATGAACACCTACTACGTGTCAGGTGCTGTTCTAGGTAATGGGCGACAGTAGAACGCTCCTGCCCCATGAAGCTCATGTTTTATGATCATCGGTGTCTGCCTGTCCTTGGGTGGAGTGGGTCAGACTCACTGGAGGTAGGACGTGGGAGCAGTGATGGGGAGCCCCAGGTCTTGGGACTAGTCAGACTGACATTTGCTGTGATCACAGAGGAGACCCATCATCTTTCAGAACCTTGGTTTCCTAACCTGCAAAATGGGGATAACATCAATAATCCTCTTTGGGGGGTGATTTGACAGGCAAAATGCTTAATAAATATTTGTTAGTGAATGATTAACAGGTGGGAAAACATTTGTAAACTTTAAAGGGCTATAAATCCTTCCTTCCTTCTTTCCCTTTCATCACCTTCTGCACATATATTAAGCCTGTGTGTTAACAGGTTGTGGTGAGACTATCAGGAAACTCTAGCAAGTCCTAAGAACTTTACAGTGGAGACCAACCTTATGTGAGCACCTGCTATATATAAGCCCTGGTGCTGGGTGCTTGGGGACGTGGAGATGAATCTCGGAGGTTCTCGCCCTTGTTATATTCAGTGTGGCTGGGGAGACACAGCTTCAAACAGGCACTATGTGTGGTTATTTGTAGGGGACAGAGGGAGGCACTAGAGCTCCTGGGAGCCCAGAGAGTCACCTAATCCTGCTTTGAGAAGCTGGGAAGACTTTGAGACGACCTCTACCCAGCTGTCACAGTCCTGGGCTCTGAGTTTCAAAGGCTTCTTACAGACCTTCCCCCTCATTTTACAGGTCTAGAAATTAGGACCATATAAATCATATTCTTAGGGCATACATATGGTAAGCGGCAGAATCCACCAGGTGTGACTTCCAGGCTAGGAACCCCTTGGAACTTGCATTTCAGGAAATCAGAATTTATTAAATACAGATGACTGGACAAGGCAACAAATTAGTGATGATGGTAGAGTTCCAGGCACTGTGGTGGCAGAGCGGTTCTGACATGGGGAGTCCTGATCCAAGAACAGATTTACTTGGTCCTGAGCTCAGGTCAGTAGGAGAAAGGACAGATCACCAATGAGGAGAAGATGGTGCTAGGTTTTAAGATAAAGGCTCAGATCCTACCTGGCTGAGTAGGTCAAAAGGTGCAGCCTAGAAGAGAGGCTGAAATTTTAAAACTAAGAAAAAGTCTCCCAGATGGAGCAGTGGCATTTGGTGGAGTTCAGAGAAAAAGAGATGGTAGTCAGAGGTGTAGCCAGTGAATGATTACTTGCATGAGAGATTGTTAAGTCGCAGAAGGTGCTGGGATGAGTGAAGGCACTTTCCCTCTTGGCAGTCATGGCAACCCAGGATCTCACCTCCTCCAGTAACCTTTACTTATACCTCAGCCTACCTTGATCATCCCCTCCTGAGGATTCCTATGACCCTTATTATTATAACCATGCCTTTGGCACTTAGTAAAACCTTAGGATATGGCCTTCTGTGTTCTCGTAACACCCACCCTTCCCCTTCATGCCCTTGTATCCTGCCTCCAGGCAAAAATGCAAGGATTTGGACATCACTGAACAATTTGGTGAAGTAAGGACCTCCAAAAAGTTCTCTTTTCCATAAAAGCAATAAGAACACTGGAAAAACTAGTTAGAACCAACTTTTTTCAGAAGTCTGGAAGTTAATCAAAGTCTTGCAGCAATCCAGGGAGCATTTATTTAAGAAAAACAACTGAATTTCAGTAAAAACAGAAGATTTTGTGGCATTTTAACTTGTCCGATTCCCATACCTTGCACTCCTCCAGGGTAACCTTGAAAACCAACACCTGCAATCATAGTGAAAATCAGCAGCCTGGCAGCCACTGGAGGCTACAAAACCATGTCAGAACTCCTTTAGAGCCTCATTCCCATACAACAGTTACCCTATGACCTGCCTGGTGATTCCCTGGAAAATCCCACTCTCAGTGCTGTCTGTCTATATTTGACCTGTCTTTGGAGCTTGCCTAGTACTAACAGACTCGTTCTCAGGGGTGTTTGTCAAAAACAATCAGAGGCATTAGTTTACCATCAAAGCAGTCTGAGTTAATGGATAACAGTTGGGGTAAACAAGAGCTCATTAGCTAACCATTAAGCTAACTGAGCAGAAACTTCAGTGGCCACACATGACAAAGAATATGCACTTTACTGAATTGGTTTAGAAAAGTCACTAAGCAAACAGTAATATCTACAAATAGCAACTGTCCTGAAAACGTGGGAGAATCTGATTTCCAGAGTTGTCACATTATATTATTCTAAATGCCCAGTTTTCAACAAAAAATTCTAAGACATGCATAAAAACAAGAAACTATGGCCCATAAATAGGGAAAAAAGCAATCAGTAGAAAGTATCTCTGAGGGAGTCCAGAAGTTGTACTTACTAGACAAAGACTTTAAATCAGCTCTATTAAATATGTCCAAATAAAGAGATCATGTCTAAAGAACTAAAGTATGGGAATGATGTCTCATTAAATGCAGACTATCAATACAGAGGCTGAAATTATTTTAAAAAGAAACAATCACATCTGCTATAGTTGAAAAGTACAATAACTGATTTGAAAAATTCACCAGAATGGCTCAACAGTAGATCTGAGCAGGGAGAAGAAAGCATCTGTGAGCTTGAAGATAGGTCAACTGAGATTAGACACTATGAGGAACAGAAAGAAAAAAGAATAAAGATTTATGAACAGAGACCTGTGGGACACCGTCAAGTGTATCATCATGCATAATGGGAGTTCCAGATGGAGAGGAGACAGAGAAAGAGGCAGAAAGAATATTAAAGAAGTAATAGCTGAAAACTTCCTAAATCTGATAAACAGTGTTAATCTATATATCCAAGAAGCTCAGTGAATTCTAAGTAGGATCAATTCAAAGAAATTCACATGTAGACATATCCTAATCAAATTGTTGAAAGCCAAAGATGAGAGCCTTAAAGCAGTGAGAAATGACTCATCATATTTCTGAATAAGATTAATAGCAATTTCTTATCAGAAATAATGGAAGCCAGAAGGCAGTTGGTTGACATATCAATGCACTGAAAGAAAAGAATGTCAATGAAGAATTCTATGTCCAGCAAAACTATCCTACAAAAAAAGAAAAATGAAGAAATTAAGCCATTCTCAGATAAACAAAAACTAAGAGCATTTGTTGCCTGCAGAGCTTCCCCGCAAGAAATACTAATGATAGTCTTTCAGGCTGAACTGAAAGGACACCAGAAAGTAACTTGAATCCACATGAAGAAATCAAGAGGAACAGTAAATGTAACTTTATATAATATAAAAGACAGTATAAATGATTTTTTTTGTTTGTAGCTCTTTTTTTTCTACTATGTGATTTAAAAGGCAACTTCATAAAGTGACAGTTATAAATCTGTATTGATGGGCTTTATAATACCTAAGGATCTAATTTGACAATAACAGCACAAAGGAGGGAGAAGAGGGAAAGAATCTATATAGGAACAAAATTTTATATGCTACTGTAATTAAGTTGAAATTAATCTGAACTAGATTGTTATATATTAAAATGTTAATTATAATCCCCAGGGAAATCACTGAGGAAAATAACTCAAAATAAGTAGTTCCAGACTTGGGTTCACATGACAGAGCTATCATTTTATCCCTAGATGACCTTGGGCAAACTACTTCGCATTTTGTGTCTTAGTTTCCCCACCAGTCAAATGGCTGTAATGAACCCACAGGTTTATCCATATCCCCGATAAGGACATTGATGTGCTATGCATGTTGAAGGGAACAGAGTCCACACTGGAAGCCTGGTTGTGAATATTGCTCCTCAGCCTTCTTATGCGTGTGACCTTGGGCAAGTTATTCAACTACTCAGAGCCTCAGTTTCTTCTTCTGTACAACGGGAAAACAACAGTCTATATGGAATTAAATGGGGCCATAAGTACTGTCCCTATTCAGCAGAGTGCCTGGCATATAGTAAGTATCCAATAAATGTTGGTGATTATTCTGAACTGGGAGCAACCCAAGGGTTGGGATGTCCCTTTAATCATCGCTGGGTCCCTGGGGCCTAGTATTGAGTAACTGTCCACTAGATGGTGTTTGTTAAACTTGATGGAAGTTTGCTATGCCTTTTGTCATCCACACGGAAGGCTAAGATCTTGTGAAAGTTCACACCGCAGGGAGAGGTCTGGGGCTCAGGAGGCCAGGGCTGGAAGTAGAAAGTCACTGGTGGGATCCATCCCTGTCCCCTTCTGGGCTCTGGGGGTCCATGGCCAGGCTTGGCAGGACAGCAGACTCCTTAGCAGGAAATGTCATAACCTCAGCACCAAGACGGGATGGATATGCGTTTTTCCCACATTAGGACATCTTGCTAATAAGAATGGGTTCCTGGCCCCGAAAGATGTTTGGGATTCAAGGGTGACCAGGCCCATGTAAAATCTCTTAAAGGGACCACCACAGCCTCCCTCAGCCCTGCACCACCTACCTCTCCTTCACTACCACCCTTCCTGACGGTCTCCACTCTCCACGTGCCCTTGTCCTGCCCAGGTCCCTGTGTCTGCCTCTCCTGTACTGCTCTTGCACAAATCCCCAAACGCCTCCTAATGACTGAAGCCGAGCTCAGAGCCTTGGACCCACTTCCTGGTTGACTATATCACCTGGACCATCAGGCCTCTCCAGGGCCTGGAGAGAAGCTAACTAGGCTTCTGGGGAACACACCTTCCATGGCTTGAGAGTCCTTCTGAAAGGTCTAAGAGTGATGAGTGAAAACAATCCAGAGGGTGATCACTGCCCAAGATTCATAGTGCAGGCCAGTGAGCAGGGAAGTAGGAATCATATTGCTCACTCTGAGCCAGATCCCATGAGGAAACCGAGGCACAGAGAGATTAAATAATGTGTTCAAGTCACAGAATGAGAGTGGAGCCAGGACTGGCGTTCAAGCAGTCTAAGGGGAGATGCCACGGTTTTTTTTGTCTTTTGTTTTTAAGATTTTATTTGTCAGAGAGAGAGAGAGAGAACACAAGCAGGGGGAGCAGCAGGCAGAGGGAGAAGCAGACTCCCTGCCGAGAAGGAGCCTGATGTGGGACTCGATCCCAGGACCCTGGGATCATGACCTGAGCCGAAGGCAGACGCTTAACTGACTGAGCCACCCACATGTCCCTAGATGTCACGTTCTTAAGCAGAACCCACTTTGCCTCTCAAGGTGGGACATAACGGCCTTTGCTTAACTTAGGGCTAATTCACAATGTGGGGTTGAATTTCAGGAAAACAATCAACTTCAATGAAAGCGACACCAGGAGAAAACAGCATGAGAGAGGAGAGGGTACAATTTGTTTGCAATCAGACTTGGCCACTGTTTTCCCTGCCCGCCCCCCCCCCCCCGCCCAGCTGGGGAACACCGGCTTCGCTTATTAGACATCCACGGCTGGATTTGGAGCCAGGGCAATCTTCCTAGAAGTCATTCACCCAGGGACCTGGAGACGTTCCAGCAAGAAAGAGTGTCAATTGTCTTGCTTGGATGATGTGGCATGTGTGAGGAAGGCTGAGGCCGCTGAGGGAAGCATCCAGCATTGGGATGGGCTCTCCAAGAAGGGGGTGAGCAACCTTCCTGCAGGGGGTTGAAACAACGGGGCCGCAGATCATCTCTGGGGTTCCTGCTGGCTCTCTGAGGCACTGAGTGCCTGCAGCTCACCAGGTATCCTTGGGGACTTCATTCAGGTCTCTGGATCTCCCATGTCCTCCCCTCCTGTAACACAGGGCTATTGAGCAATGCTTTAGAAAGTCAGGGTCAGTTACAACTGACAGGTTTAGATAGTCACCCCCAAGCTGTCCCCTGGGGAAAACGAAATCCCTTTGGTGGCACTATTAAAGAGGCGCAGAGTAGACCATGAGCCACCGGCCCTGGCAGGAACGGGGCTATCAGCTGGTGCGACCGGATGGGAACAGGGCTTGGCAGGACAAGGGACTAACGGAGGGCCATGCAGCAGATCCAGGGCCTCAGGGCCCTGACCATGTGAGCGGGAAGGAGACAGAGGAATAAGTGCCTCCAGCAGAGGGTCAAGACTGACCCCCAAGGACCCCCGAAAGGAAACATGGGTAGCAAACCAGGAGCTAGAGCTAGACGTGCATGTGGCCTGCGGCCTGGCTGGTTTCTGTCAGCCCCTGATACTCTCTCCCGTGGCGGGGGGTGCTGGTCAGGCGCACACACCGTGAGTAGGTCACGCTGGGCTTTGGGCCTGCAGAGTCGGGGTTAAGTCAGATCGCGAATGCTCAGCATTCTCACGAGAGGACGTGCTACACAATGTAGTAGGTGTGCCCCAAGAGGCCACAACCCCACCACACACTGCATTCTCAAACAAGAGCCCATTGCCTCATAGGTGGGCTCTGCAGACACAGCCATGACCAAGTGCGGGACGGTAGGGGACACACGGGGTGAGCCTTCCTCTGGACCATCCTCTACTTCATGTGCTAGGAGTCCGGCTTCTCCTCTCATCCTGCCTCCTTGGTCCGCACCACACACTCATGCGTGCACACACACTCACACTCACGCCTGCACACACAGAATGCATGCCCACACCAGCACACTCACGCATATACACGCACATGCCTGCACTCACTCACCTAACCAATCTCCTCGTCAGGCCAGGTGGGCCTCCTACATATCTCCGATGCCGCGGCCTTCTCTTTCCCAAGCTCGCCCGGCTGTCCTCCGCCTGGCCTGGCCCATCGACCTGCTCCCTGGATCCCTACAATCCATGCTCCGGCCTGCAGCCGGAGGGAATTTTATCAAATGCGAATCACATCTCAGAGGGGAAGGGAAGAGGGAAGAACTAAGGACTAAACCCAACGGCTCTGGAACAGGCCCAGCTCCCACGTGAAGCACTTGATGACTCAGGCTGGCAGTGCCTCCCCCACCATTATGACAACAACCAGCCACACGACGCCGTACCGAGCGGAGGCAGAGGACCCTGTGCTTGCCATCTGCGGCACCACTGACCTCTCTGAGACGCCAGGCTGCGAGGCGGAGGCTCATCTACCTGGTGAAGGTGAGGGTGCTGAGCTGACCATGGGTGGCGGGCAGCGCAACGTCCGGCCCTCCAGCCATGGCCGAGCTCGTTGCGTCATAGCCACCCCTGTTCCTATAAATCCCGGTGGGTGTTCCTCCCTCCCCCATGGACTGTGAGTTCCTGGAGGGATTTACCTCCTACTTTCGGTGCAACTGAGGACCAGGCCAGAGCCCAAGTCCGCTGAGAATCTTGTTTGAATCTCTGTCAGCTGGGAAGAGCTCAAAAGGACCAGAGAGATACCAGAGGGCAGGGTGGCAAGTCCACTTCACAGATGAGTAAAGTGAGGCTCAGAGATATTTTAGAATGGGCATGTACTGTCCATAGTGGTTATTCCTTATGAGGAGTGGTTGCTTTGTCTGTCCATCTATGGGCGCCACAATGTCAGGAATGAGAAAATTAAGCACGCCCATCCAAGGGCTGCCCTTTTTCAGAAGCAGAGACTAGGCTCTGAGAGTTTCAGTAATGTGTTCGAGGTCACACCAGTCAAGCCAGTAACTGGTAGAGCCGTAATTCAAACCCACATCCCCTGAGTCTCACATTTTTTTCTCTGCTCAGACAGACCCTGTAGCCCAGCTCCTTGGCCCTCCCTGAAGCAAGGCAGGGTCTAAAGCAGGCCCCAGACTTGGTCCCCAATATCCCCTGGAGCACTCATGTTTGAAACAGAATTTGGCAGGCCCACTGGGATTAATTAATTACAGGCCTATCTCCAGGGTGGCCTGGTCGGCCATCGAGTTTGCGCATACCTGTTGATTGCATAATCCATAAATATATTTGACATCTTTAATTGGAATCAGGCCCCCCAGGCCCTGCCCACAGTTGAGTTACGAGCTCCAAACTCCCTGTTGGCAATCCTGAGCTTCTGCCTGAACCAGGGCCCGGGGAAGAGGGAGAATCAGCTTGGAGCTCGATGACATTTCTCCGTGATTAAGAAGCAGAGAAAAAACCAGCGTTCCATTGTAAGGATGGGGATCTTCCTCTAGCTCTGTGGTTATGGACCACCTCCCAATCCCATCCTCCCAAATCCAGAAAGCCTCCCTAGGCCTGCTGGACCCTGGGCTGCCAGACCCCCATGAACAGTAGAACAACCCTATTGGGTCTGACAGGCGGGCTTTGGGGCTCTCTTGCTGGACTCCCACAGCAGTCTGCCCTACCTGGCTCATCTCCTAAGGCAGGCCAGCCCGGTGCGCACAAGCCAGATGCTACAGCAACAGGACAAGGCCCCTGTGTGACGGGACACTGCAGGAACGCCCGGGCTCCAGGCTGAGTCCCGGAACCATCACCTACCCGGTGGATAACTTTGCATGAATCACCCAAACCGCCGAGTCTCCACGCACTCATTCATTCCGTCCCTCACTCAGTCTCACGGCCTGTCTACTGCTTTGCCAAGGTGCCGCGCACGCACGGAGGGCAGCTGTAGCTGCCTTGGAGCACCCCGTCTAGAGGAGTCCACAGCCCAGAGGGAAAAGTGTGGACACAGGGGCCACGTGAGGCACAGGTCAGGGGCCACGATCTCAGCCTGGGTAGGGGTGAGGAGAGGGAAGAGGTTCCCCAGAGCCAAGGGCCTGAGCTGAACTGGTCTTGCTGGATAGATCCTACAGGGCCTGCCCCACTTTCTCTTCTGCCTTGTGATCTTGATGACAAAGCGGGTTATTGTGAACATTTAAACAGAAAGCTTGTAGAAAGTGCCTGGTACAATGCAGCTTTTTGATACTGGGTTCCCTTTCTAAACCTTTTTCCTCTAGACGCATCTGGAAAATGAGAACATTGGGCACACTGGGATGAAAGGCAGGAGTTCTGGCTACCCTTGACCTTGTGGGACCACCCGAGGGCTTGGGGGTCATGATTTGGCTCACCTGTCAAGAAGCTCTGTCTCAGGGCATCATACCTCCCCGGGCTATATGACCCAGCCTCCACAGAGCATCTCCCAGCCTACTGCTTTGATTTCTCACTCTGCCTGATCCCCTGCTGGGGCTGTAAGCTCCCAGAGGGAGGGGACTCGTCTTACTGATGTCTTCCCTTCCTCCCCCAGCACGAGGCCTTGATAAAGCTTCCAAGTGAGACGCCTTGGAAGACCAAACTGTAGGAAAGAAAAAGCGCATTCTGTGACAGGACATGGCAGCCAGAGTTGGGTTGATTTCCCACCACGCCCATGTGCTAACTGTGCAAACCGAGTGGTTTACTTCTCTGAGCTTCCCTTTCTTCCTCTACAACACTTCCTAAATGGTTAACTGGATGATTCATTCATATGCCTGTGTCTACTCCATTCAGAAATTGTTTTAGATTCCAAGGATACAGCAGTGAACAAAACAAACTCTCTGACATGTTGAGATTATGTTCTAGTGGAAGAGACAGGACTTGACAAGTAAACATACTTGCATGCTGTATGGAGAAACTACGAGGCAGGGTAAGGGAGACCAGGAGGGTGCAGGCGGGGTATTATTTTATTTAGCGTAGTTAGGGAAGGCTTCACTGGGAAGGGGCCATTTGAGCATAGATCTGAAGGGGGTTCGAGAGCAGCCATGGGGGATTCCTGGAGAACCCTGGAGACAGAGGGAGTCTCTAACATGAGGTGGGAACATGGCTGGCATGGCTGAGGAACAACAAGGAGGCCAGCATGGCTTCGTGGCAGCGAAGGGGGTGAAGGAGGAGAAGGTACCAGATGAGGTCAGCATGGTAACAGGGTGGGGATGCGGAGCGATCCAAGGAGGATCTCAGGTCATCATGAGGACACCGGTTTTTCCTCAGAATGAGGAGGAAGCCATGGAGTGTTTTAAGCCAGGGCTGGTGACACCTGACTCGCCATTGAGAAGCCGACGCTGACTGCTGTGTGGAGCAGGACATACAAAGGGACAGAGGCGGAAGGAGGGAGCTTGGCAGTGAGGCCACCTCAGTGATGGCAGGGCAGGGTGGTGGGTTTGGGGTCGGGTAGGTAGAGGAGACATGGTGATGCTCTGGATCCACCATGGAGGCAGAGCCAGTAGGATGTGCTGACCAACTGCATATAGGGTGTGAGGGGGAAAGAGGAGCTGGGAAGGAGGCCACTTGCTAGGGCTGGAGCACCTGTTGGATGGGAGGCTCCATCTCCTGAGTCCAAGAACATGGGAGGAGGAGGTTCAGGGGCAGGGAGGACTCGGGGTCTGGTTTTGGGTTTGCTAGTTTTGAGGCGCCCGCTAGACAAGCAGATGGAGATGTCAGGACACAACCAAACACACTAGTCTGAGACTCAGGAGGGAAGCCCAGGGTGGAGAAAGACATCTGGGAGATGACTCTGAGAATGAGCGAGGAGGGAGAGGTTTGAGGATGGAGCCCCACAGCTCTTGGTACCTAGGGGCCAGGGACACCAGGAGGAGCCAGCTGGGCCGTGGTGAAGGAGTGGCCCATCGGTCAGGAGGCAGAGAAAGGGGGGCCCGAAATTCTCGTAAACATTTTTTTTGAAAAGAAGAAATTACCAGCTTCATTAGAAGCTGCTGAAGATGAGATGGTCTCACGGGAGAAGACAGATGAGGTGTGTGTAGGACCTGAAAAGCAGAGGGACCCCAGCCCCAGATCATTTACTGCCCTCCCCTGAGGTGCTAACTCAGAATGGGTCTTTCTGGAAACGGAATGGCCAGAGTTGCTGAATCCCTCTGATGGGTTCCCAGCCCCAGGCCCATAAGCTGTGGAAGAAAGCCCCGACAGAAGCCGCCTTCAGCCCTAACTCCTGGAATGCCTTTGAACCCCTCAAGGAAAAGCGGGAGCTCGGAAGCAGGTAATTTTAGCCAAGTGCACTGTGTTTGCTTAGAGTTTGGGTGCAGGGAGCAGTTAATGACGCAGGTAAATCATGTCGTGGTCCCCTGCGGCTGGGGAGCAATAACACCGTGCTGACCACACTTTTAAGGGTGACCTAAGCCTCTGAGTGTGAGCTAAGAGGTTGTAGAGGCTCCCCTTTGAATGGACCTCTTTCTCCCAGAGCCCACAGGAGTTGTGCTTGCCCACGCCCGCCCAGTGGTGGGGTGGGAGGGTGGTCTTGTCTTTGACAAGGGCCATAGGACTTGGGACCAGTCCAGCGCTGGCTGGTGGCCCGGTGGGAGGTGGGAGAAGTCCATCTTTTGCATCCTCTGCTCACATCATTGCGACATGTTTCTCCCACTGCCCAGACACTGCACAACCTTCCAACTAAAATCCACGTCAGCAGCACAAATATCCACTGGGCCTGGCCCCGTGCTGGGTGCTGAGTGCTTAGAACCCAGGCATGCCGAGGTTTGTCCCTGCCCTCCAGGCAGATGGAAAACACGGGCAGAAAGTCTGCTCCGAGGCTGTAGCAGGATGAACTAAGTCCTTCCTAAGAGGCTGAAGCCTCATGCAATGTGAGCACCAAGGAGGGCATGATGGATTCTGGAACATCTGTTCCTACAAGACGTACAAGGATAAGATTTCAACAGGCAGGATTCGGGGATAAAGGAATTCCAGGTGGTGGAAGCAGCATGAGCAAAGACCCAGGGGCTTGACTGTATTCTACGCTGGGACACTCGCAGAAGCTTAGACCCCTTGACTCAAACGCAGGGAATCAAAGACCCTCAGCATTCTGAGACGGTAGAATGCAAGAATTTCAGCTCTTGGAGCATGCCAGAGGTGCACCTGGTCAGTTCTCTCCCCGGGGGCAGGAGACCCTCCCACTGGTCACCAACAGCAGGCACCTTGTGAGCTGGGCAGAGGGATGGGGGGAGGACCTGTCTTGCACAGGCATCTGCTTGGCAGCTCTGTCCCCATCCATCCATCTCCAGGCACTGCCCGGGTGCATGCTTGAGACCAGCTTTGCCCACTGTGTTCCAGAGCCTCGGCCTGCCCCTTTCTCCTGCAAGCAAGGCTCCTCTCCCCACCACAATGGCGTTTCTGCTGAGGGTCAGAGAAAGTGCCCAGTCTGACAGCGTGCCCGGGGGCTGATAGCAGTCTGGCATCTTGGTCAGGATTTTGGTCTCTGCTCTAACTTTACCCTCACATATTTTACTTCCCTAAGTCACAACTTCCTTTTCTTTAATATTAGGATAGCAACAATGACAGTGAGCAATTGTTTTGTTCTTACCAAGTGTCTGGCACTGGGTTAAATGCTTTATAGGCATGATCTCTGCTAAATGATCTACAGTATAGGCACTATTATTCTCTTCTTTCCTATTGGGAGGCTGAAGCGCAGAGAGGTAAAATAACTTGCCCATGATCACCCAGCTAGTAAATGGTGGAGCTGGGATATGGACCAAGGAAGTCTAACTCCATCGCCTGCTACTAATGGCAATGAGAATGATTAATAATAATAACACTAAGAACAAAGTACTATCCTTTTCCAGGAGGACGTGCAGCAAATTCATTGTCTGAGTGGGGGTTTAAAGTCTATCTTTAGGGGTTTAAGATATAAAGTATATGAGTATAGGGCCTGAGGTGGTGTGGCTGCTGAGAAATTGTTATTTTTTTTTTGTAGTGAGGAATATATTTTTATAATCTGAGTAATTTCCTCCTAATGTGTTTAGCTCCCATTAAACTGTGGACTTCTCCAGGGAAATGAACATGTTTTATTGAACCTGAAGTCCCCAGAATCATGCCTGACACTTAGTAGGTGCTTAGTGGATGTTGACCTTCCTCCCAGACTCACCCAGTGGGCCTCCTTTCTCCCAGGCTGACCTGCATACTGGGCACATCAGGGACAGAGGAGGTGCATCTGTCCTTTATGCATTTGCAAAGGGGGTCTGGGTGACGGACCAGGTACCTCGAACGTCCCATGTCTGGCTTTTTGGCAACACTTTAACAGCTGTTGTGCAAAGACTCTTAAAGCCTCTCGATGCAACGGCTTTAAAAAAAATAAAAAAAAAAGAACCAACATATAGCTAAGATGTGGTTAATACATTCAGCATGCTTCCCCCCCCCCCCCGGCCCCCCAGTTAATTAGAAAACTTTATTACAGGAAAGTTGAAGTGGCTTTTCTTTCCAAGGCAAACGTACCAACTTCTGAGAAGTGGGAGAGAGGCATGCCAAGAGCTGCGCCATCATCATTTCCATCCTGCTCTCCCCTGGGTTTGCTGACGCTCGCCCAACTGCCGCGAGTCCAGTTCAGACATGGCGGGGGGGGGGTGCTGGGCTTGCACCTGGGCTGTGAGAATGAGCTGCCCTGGCAAAAAGGATGTGTGCCCGTGTAGGAATCGGAAGGCCCAAGTTCTGATCCCGTTTCTCCAATCTGCTGCCCGTCCACAGCCCGGCAGGCAACTGCTCTGGGCCCGGTCTCTGTTCCTGAGAAAAGCACTGGTAACCACCCCTACCTCTAGAGGTGGCCGGGAGATGAGCGAGGCAGGGAGTGAGGCTCGTGACCTATGGAGACTGGGTCTCAGGGACACCCAAACATCTGGTCAATGCAGGGAACAAAAGAAAATAATCCTGGCGGGGGCGCACCAAGTCCTACAGGCCAGGCGTCCGGAGGACTCACCGGGTTTTCAACGGTTCCAACCACTGCTGAGCTGCTATGTGGATAATGATTGACCGTGTGGGGCTGCCACGCCTGCCTAGACCAGGAGTGAGTCACATCTTGTAAGACATTCTGGCTTAACATAACGCAGGCCAGGTGAGGTTAAAGCCCACACTCACTCAAAAATGAGGGCTGGGTGCCCTCTGACCCTCGGTTCAATAGCTACCTCCCGGGCAGTGATCCTAGGGAGATAGGAGTGTCCACATCAAAGGATGGAGAGGGGCAGATTTATGGGTAAGCAAGGGCTCCTCCCAGGTGTTTCTGCTCCCACTGCCTCCCCACTGGAGCATCTGGAGAGGAGGCACTGGCCTTGGAAGGGAGAAAGGAAAGGGCTTTTCCTGGAGCCAGCTCCTCTGGAGTGTCTTGGGGGGATCTTGAACGTGGTCTTGCACTCAGGGAAGCTGGGCTCACTGCCAAGGCCCCAAATGGGGGTGAAGGAGATACTACCTCAACTGACAAAGTCTGAAACGGGTCCTTCCTGGCCAGGCAAAAGGATTTCTCCTTCACGGTGATCTTTGTAAGCACCTCCCCTGTGAAGCCTTCCCTGCTGCCCTCTGAAAGGACCAGTCACTTCTATGTTCTCAAAACATGCGACCTCTTTTATACAGCTCCTCTTGGAGGGAGGCCCTGTATTGAATTCATCCTTATGCCTGCAATGCCCAGCACAGAGCCTGACACAGAGCACTTACGCACAGAATGTGGGGTTGCAACGAGTGGAATTGTTCGTGACAGTATTCTGTAGATTGATCTAAATAGTGCCCTCTCACTGGAAAGATGGGGAAACAAAGGCCCAGAGGGAGGAAGTCACTTGCCCCAGGTGGCTGCCGGGAGTCAGCACCCGATGTAGGACAGAATTCGGGATTCCGCCATACCCACTGTGGCCCTGGGTGGCCCTTGCACACTGATCCGGGCTCCCTCCCTGCCTTGCCTTAATCTACTCGACCACGCCGTGCACAGCCCAGCCAGGAGGGGGAAATGTCTACGTTACAAAAATCATACGAAAGAAATTATGGATGGAAAAATCATTACCTTATAAATCGGCCGAGCTGTTCAGAACTTGTAGGAAACAGGGCATATAAAATTCATATGGCACGTTGGGGCTTTGATAGAGCCTCATTACAGCCCTCAGACTCCCATGAAAAATGTCCTCACCCAGAGAGGGCTAATTTTCCTTTATTAATGACATGGGGTGGGGCTGATGCCATAAATTCCAGCTACCTGAGCACCCCGGAGCTTGGGAGAAACTCTCCTGAGCAGCAGATCTCTCGAGGCTTCGGTGCCCCTACCCTGCCTTGCCCCTGCCGCACCCAAAGGAAGCAAGACAGGGGAAGATGGCTTCCCCTTGCCCCAGGCCCCAGACCCCCAGCTTTCAGACCAAACACGATGGGGCAGGAAGGGTGGGGGCTATCTATTCTCTGGTGAGGGCCCAACCTGCAATGCTTAAATCAGCCCCTTCATGGGGGATGGAGTGCTGAGGAGAAGGGGATCCACATATGACCCCACATTTTAGGTGTGATTCCTATCATGGAAGTGGCATGCACTAGGCCATCCATACTCCAGTCTGTGACCAGGGCAGGGCTCGGCCTATGATCGGGGTCAGGATTCAGCCTCTAACCAGGGTCCGCACTCAGGCTGTGACCAGGGTCAGGGCTCAGGCTGTTCCAAGTGGGCAGGACAGTACCTTGGTCCCAGGCCCTTAGAGAATCCAAGAATCTAGAGTCACGGTCATAATACCAGAGAACAGTCAGCCAAGCTGGGCCCCTGGAAGCAAAGCTGGCTCCTGGCCTGTGGTTTTGCCTTTGTTAGAGGCTGCGGTCAGCACTCAGGCTTGCACAACTCAGAAATCCTCTAGGTTAAATTCTCTCCTTGCCCATGACACAAATGAGGAAACTGAGGGCCCGCAAGTATTCTTGGAATGCGGGCAGAGTGACCTGGAGGGGCAGGGAAAGTGAGTCCAGGCCACCTGCTCCCCCCCCCCCCCCCGCAGCATGATCCCGGCCACCCACACCTCCTCTGCAGCAGAGAATGATGATAAGTCACACCAGTCACCACCAGGCCACGGCCCTAGCTCTTGGCTCTTCTTGACCATGTGCCCCAAGAGAAAAGGGAAGGGAGGGCTTGTCTGTCTTCTGAGATAGTCACATGCCCCCAAACATCTCCCCTATGGCCACAGCTTCCTGAGGTGTCCCAGCTGCCTCTGTCCCTGTGGGCCCCCAGTTAGCAACCCTTCACACCTGTGTGGCGGTTCCTGGTTTTGCACATGTTGCCTAACCTGAGCTCCACAGCAGCCTTCTGGCTGGGCGACCGATGAGAAATTTGAGGAGCAGAGCAGTTGGGTGATAGTTGCGGGCTGTTGCGTGACCAACCCCCTCAACTTCATGTGTTGAAGCTCTAACCCAGTGCCTCAGAATGTGACTATATTTGGAGACAGGGCTTTAAGGGAGAAATTAAAACGAAATGAGGCCTCAAGGGCAATCTGACTGGTGTCCTCACACGAAGAGATTAGGAGTCACAGACAGGCCCCAGGCCATCAGCACAGACAGTAAGAGGGTGGCCTTCTGCGGGCCCTAAGAGAGGCTGTGGAGGAGAACCCAGCCCTGGGGCCCCCTGACCTCAGACTCCCAACCTCCAGAACTGTGCAGAATGAAAGTGTGTTGTTGAAGCCCCCGGTCAGTGATATTTGTTACGGCAGCCTGAACTGACTGGTTTGCCCAAGATTTACCAAGACGAGACTTGAATCCACGTGTCTGATTCCTGGTTCTGCTTCTTCCCTACTGACAAGTGGGCACCTCTCAAAGCCCTGGAGAGCTAGAATTCTGAGATGACAGAAATTGCATCTTTGCCTCGATATCTCCATCGCCTGGCCCCCCGCCTGGCAGGCGCTGGGGGTGTTGTGAGTCTGTGCTGTTTTGTTGAACCATGTGCGAGCTTCTGAGGTTGGTCTGCTGGCTGAAGGGATGGATGGGGCTGCTCGGGGGGCAGGAGGAGGGGAAGGAGCACAAGGCATGCTGGCCTCTGAAGGCAAACTTGGCCCTCACAAGTGCTTTTGCCTTTGTTACAGCTGCGGTCAGCACCCGGGGTTACACAACCACTTTCTTGCTCGGTCCCCACCCCCTGTAGCCAAAAGCAGAATCCCCTGATGGGACATTTGGCACAACCTAGGATTTCACAGGCCTGTTCCTTCCAGAAGAAGCTGCAGACCCAGCCAGCGCTGGCCCACAGACTCACAGGAGAATTGCAAAACTAAGGCATTTACCCCAGATCAAATTCCCCCTCCTTGGGTCTTTGAGCTACTTGTTTATACAGAAGAAAATCTCTTTCCCACCCTCAGCAGGGAGGCAGCTGGACACAGACAACTGTGTCATCAGGGTATAGCACAAGAGGTGTGGCTTCCGAGGGAGCTTTCCACCAGCCACAAGTCCCCAGAGGATGCGGCAGACTTCTCCCAAGAGCTGACCCAGGCCCTGTCACCCAGGGTAGGGACAAAGCCTGGACACAGAATCAGTGAACACAGATGATGGTGACAAAGTTTTTTCTCACAGTCAGAGCTGTCTCATGATGGGGCAGGCTGTCCCCAACAGTGCTGAGGTTGCCAAGAGGGGTGGTAGGGAGGTTGCCACTAGAAATTGAGGAAACGACCCATACATCATATGGAAGGTGGGCCAAATTGACCCAAAGGCCTCTCTTTGCCCTGAAAGGGTAGTAGTCTAAAGAGTCTAGAATCGTCCATTCAATGTATCTATGAGCCCGGTGTTGTGACGAATGAGACCTGCCCTAAGGAGCTGGAGGCGAGAGCAGGAAACAGATGACCACAGTCCAGAATCATGTGTGCAGTGACAGATGGATGTCCAGGATACTTCCTCCACACTGCCCCTGCTCCACCCATATCCCCTGCCCTTAAACACTCCCAGCCAACTTTCAAGTGCCACCACCTGCGTTTCTTTGCCTGAGGCTTTCTCTAACCATGAGATCTCACGCTGCCTGAGCAGGCCGGTGCTAGGGATGAGTACTGCTCTATGGACTAATGACGGACAAGAACAGGAGTATCAATACCTCAGCTCCCCTGACTCACAGGTATCCTAGCACACTGCTCCCTCTGCCAAGTTTGCTTCCCCAACTCCTGGGTTCAGGTCTCCAAGAAACTTAATTATACTCAAATCCTTCACTCAGGGTCTGCAGAGTTGAGTCACAGATTGGGGTAGGGGGAGCAAGATGGGAGGGGGAGAAGAAGGGGGAGAGAGAGAGAGTTCAGACATTATGCTCAGCAAGAAATCTAGGTCTTCTTTTGAGTTATACTTAAGCTGAAGAAATATCAGATGGTTTTCTAGAGTTGGAGGCTTCTCTTAAAGTTGGTCTCTGTCACCTGCCAGGTGAGTGAGCTCAGGTGATGAAACTCGTATCCCCAACTATTATGGGAGTGATGATCCCAACTTCCCAACTTCCCAAGGCCATGATGAAAATTAAATGAGACGAGTGTGTGTGTGTGTGTGTGTGTGTGTGTGTGCATCTCACAGTTGACTTACTATGTGCTAGACATGAGCAAATTACTCCACGTGCATCACTTTCCTAAATCCTTCCACTGACCTGCTATTAGCATTTCCATTTCATTGATGAGGAAGCTGAGGCTCAGAAAAGTCAAGTGATAATCCCAAGAGAACTCAACTAATATGTGCCAGAGGCGGGATTCGAGCCCACGCCATGTGGCTCCAGAATCTGTGCTCTTAATCAACATGAATCACATAGTAGGTCCTTGAAATGGCAAAGGAGCAGCCAGAAGCTGGCACAAGCCAAAGCAGGGGAAGATGTCAAGAGCCATTTCAGAGCCCTTTGCTAAGGGCTGAGCTGAGAAAGCAAAACAGAAAGACAGAGACTGTCCAAAAAATAACCCCAAACCCAAACACCCACAAGCCACAATGGTGGCCCCTGGCACGGCTGAGCTCCCAAGAAACCTCAGGGGCTCTGGAACTAGAGCAGGGCCCAGACTGTGGCCCAACACAGAGGAGGAAGGGGAGTGATCAGGGCAGAGCTGCTTGGGGAAGCCGGGGGGCTCCCTGCCCCAAGGAGCCCCAATCATAAGGACACTCAGGCCACCTTTGTTGCTGTTGAAGACCAGAATTCCAGGCCAAAGTAATCAAACTGACCATGAGTGGAATAGAATTTCGGTCTCCCCCCCTCCACCTCCCCACCCACTATGGGATCCCTTTTCACGATCCCCTTGGAATGATGCAAGCTGGAGAGAGCTGGAAATTGGCCCGGTGTGTCCACTCAGCGCCAAGGATCGGAACCGTCCCTTCAGCCTACTAGGCCCACCGCTGCTGGACAGGTCAGCCAGAACTCTCCGGCAACTGCAGCTCAGGGCGGAATCAGCGAATTCTCCAGCACACCGTGACTACCCCTAGCTCCCACTGAGTCAATCCGTTTCTGCTTATCAAGCACCAGCTGTGTTCCAGGCCCTTATTAGGTCTCTCAGTCTTGGAGGAGGCAGCTCTGTTGTTGTCTCTACCCTGCAGATGGGGAGGTGGGCCAGGTGAGGGGAGGTAAGGTTGAATAATTTGTTCAGTGTCCAATGTCCAATGTCCACCTCAAAAGTTCTTAATAGAGAGCTTGCCCCCAAACGGAGTGACTCCAAGTGTGTTTTTCTTGGTCGTCTCTAAAATGAGGGTGATGGCGACAAATACCTCTCCAGAGGCCTGGCTGGATTCTCATATTCTCTTTGACGTTTAAGAGCCCCACTTCCATGGGTTCCTAAAGGCAGCCAGAACTGGGTGGGGCAGGTAAAGGGAGGTGGGTAGAAAGCCCCCCGCCTCACACCCTGGAAACATGCCTCGCAAAGAGAAGCCTTTTCTAATGAGTGTTGGCTAAGCAGAGCAGCCCCTGTACAAACACCCCGAATGGGGGGCTTGACTGGTACTGGGGCCCAGGGCCACTCACAGGGGGTGGTCAATCCGGGGAATGTCAAGCTCTGGGGGATGAGCAAACAGACTGCCGTGTAGTCCGCATTCCTCGGCCTGCAGCCTAGGGCCCAGAGCCACTGATGCGCCCTGGCATTGTCTGGAGGGGGCCTGGTTTGGGCAAAGGGGCAAGATCAATATTTGCTGGTACATATTATGCCCCACCTCCAGCGGCATCTGTGTTTGGACAGCCCTGCCTCCCACTGCTCAAATGCACTCTGGGCCTCACAGCTCCTCACAGGAGGGTGGTCACTAGCCCCAGGATTGGGGATAACTCCAGTGGCATTTCCTATATATTGTGTCTGACCTCTAACTTTTCCCCATATTTCGAAAGTCATGCAAGAAAGGAAAGTCATGCAAGAAAGGAAAGTCATGCAAGAAAGAGTCTTAAAGGATGTCAGGGTGCCTAGCTTAGGGCTTGCTTGGAGGCCATGCTAATTGGTATGGGTTATTTTGGGGGTCATCCTTGATTCCTTTTCTCTCCTTCCAGACCCCACCGCCCACCCATCTGTTTGTCCGTCCGTCCATCCATCCATCCAATATTTATTAAGCTCCAAATAGCCTGAAAGCCTATCTTCTCAACTGTGATTGGCCCTAAGCCCACCCAAACTCCTCCCGCCTGGATACTGTAGCAACTTCCTGCCAGGCTGCAACCAAAACCCACTTTTCAAACCACAAAGATGATCATGCCTCTCCCCTGCCATGGCTCCCACACCTGCAGGACCACGCCTAGCAACTCAGAGGGCTTACAGAGACCTTAATGATCTCATGGCCGCTTCCTTCTCCCTTGGCCTTGCTTGCAAACCCATCCTCCAGCTCCCCATGATAATATGACGTAATAGTTATGAGCAGGGCTTTTGGAGTCAGAAAGACATGGCTTTCAACTCTGCCACTTATGAGCTATGTCATTTTGGGCCAGTCCCTGAAATTTCCGAGCCTCTGTAAAACGGAGGTGGGTTCTTGAGCATGACACTAGGGAAATGTATTTCAAATTCTCAGCACAATGCCTACCACCCCCAGGTTTGGCAGGATGGGTCACGCCACAGTGCAGAGAACCAGGAGGGGCCACAGGAAGGTGTCTGGATGCCTCACCTGCTCTCAGTCTGCCCTGAGACTTTCACTGCCCCTGTCCCCTTCTGATCTCTCCACTCCAGAGAGTTTAGTTCCATTTCGATCAGGGAAGGAAAATACTGGGGACGAGGCCTGGGGAGTCTAAACTAAGATTGCCTACCTCTGAGGACATACGCATATCAAGATGCAAGCGGAGCAGAAATGTTCCATCCAGCAATGAAACCGAATCACTCTGCTAATTGCCTGGAAGAAGCCACCGTCCTCTGCGGTGTGACAGTGAGGACACGAGCATGTTAGCAAGTATGCTGTGGATAAGGGTACGTGAGGCCCAGCTGGGATGCCACACCACAGTTTGCTTTTTGCAGTGAGGGCAAGTAAAGCTCCCAGAGGGAAAGGAGCTCACCAAAGGTCACAGCCAGTTGGTGGCAGATGCAAGATTCAAGGCCAGTCTCTAACCTCTCACCCTTGAGCTGGTGGTTTTCATTTCGTTTGGTGTTTGAGTCAATAACATTTCACGAGGAGAGGCAGCTTGTGTGGGTGGTATGAGTAGAGGAGAGAGCATGGTTTGGGGTTACAGGCACCGGAGTCTAAAGCTCAGGTTTTCCACCAAACAGTTGTGTGACATCGGGCAAGCTGCTTGCCACCTCTGGGCCAGTTTCCTCATTTGTGAAATGAGGGTAATAGGCCTTGTTCTTGGAATCACAGGAGGATTCGCTGTGGAAAAAAAGGTTCAACAGGGCACCTTGCAGAGGGCTGGAACTCAGAAGTCCTCAGACATGTGGTTCATGTGGGTTTTCCAGTCAGACTGTCTGGGTTTTGTTTAACATCTTTACTTAAAATGAAATATTTCAAACCAACAGAAAAGAACAGAGGAATCTCACAAATACCTATGCATGTACCACTGAAATTTAACACACACTGATCTCCTCCTGTATTTGTGTGACCTATTTTTTGAAAAGAAATAAAATTGCAGCATCAGAAGTTCCCTTGTTCCCTCCTTGATCCCATTCACCTCTTTTCTCCTCCAGAGGCAATCCCTTTGGAGGCTGGGGTGGATCCTTTCTGCCTGCATTTTTATTCTTTTATTACATGCATATGTGTGTATATACACGATATGCAATATTGTTCTGTTTCTCAATTTGCATCAGTGGTAGAAGTCTGCATATGTTGTTCTACGATTTGCCTGGTGAACCCGATATTATGTGAGATTGGCCTGTGTGGACACATGTAGGTCATTCATTCTGTGTGTTCCTTGTGTTCCATCCCATGAATATAGTACGCTTTACTTCTTCACTGGACGGACCTCTCCCCAGCCCCCTGCCCGTGCCGTTTTCACTAAACTATGGTAGAGAAGAGAAGCCACTTTCCCCGGAGGATGCACAAGCCGCTCTCTGAGCACGAGGCTGGACTCACAGAGAAAGGCCCCTGAAATGCTGTTCAGCCTGGGTGAGTGGTGTTAAGGCAGACTGATCTCTCCTCTTCTTGCAAGCAGGGGCTGAGGCATCCTCTGCTGGGGACAGAGAGACAGTCTGTAGGACCACTGCCCGTGCTCCACGTGGACCCAGGAGTCCACTCCGCGAGGGCTGTGCAGTGCTCCCCGCCCCTGCTCCTCTGGTCTTTCTGTCCCCTGTGCTCCCCATGGGCCCAGGCTCCCCACTCTGCTGCCAATGCAGGCTGGGTGCTTGGCACCCAGTAGGTGCTCGGGAAACATCAGTGATGAATGCACAAGAGAGTGAAGTGACGATGAATGTGTGTGAATGATGAGGGGCTAAGTGGATGAGTACAACTAGCTCTCGGGTTTAGAGGAAGTTTGGGCTTCCAGACCATCTCCCTCGACCTCAGGAAGGCAGTTTGGAGTGGGCCCGAGGTCTTCCTGGCCCGGCCGTGATGTTCTGGCTCTGGACGTAGCTGGGGCCGCCTCTCTGTCCCCGCACACCCACCCCCACGCCTGGGTGCACACTGTCTGCACACACCCTCTCATTTTTCAAGAGCACGGTCTGGGATGAATTCCTTGCTCACCACCTATGGTAAAGGAGATTTATTACCCCCACGGACTCATTTTATCCTCCTTCCCAGGGACTTTGATGGATTTTATCTTGATAAATGACGAGGCCTGGGCCCTGCAGGCACAGAGGAGGGCGGGGAGCTGGGAGCGTGGAAAGGAGAAGGAAAAGTCGAAAGAACCGGAGGCTCTGGGCTGTTGATGTTCGGGAGGGGCTGTCACTCAGCGCTCTCCTAGGCTGGGAGAGTTTTGGACATTTCGGCCAAGTTTCAACAGCCCGCTGGGTGAGCACGGCGGTACTGCCTTCTTAGCTGTGGCCCTTGTGCTTGGACTGGACTGTCAGAAAGGCAGCTTCTGCATCTAAGTGATCAGTCTTGGTGCAAGCCACGTGATGTGGCCTCTCCTTCTCTCAGACCCGGGCCCTTAGTAGGTGCTCCCTCATCTGCGACCTGTTTGTGTCCTGAGCCTGCCACCTTCCCGAAGCTACTCCCACAGGTTGCTACCCAAGCACTCATCTTCTCAGCCTGCAGACTCCTCCGGTGCCCCGGCTCAGGCAGGTGACTCGGGGCCAGAGCACCGTTGCAGCTTTGGCCCTGCCCTACTGCCTGTACCCACCTGGAAACTTCCAAACTATCTTTCTAGGTGCGGGGCCATATACCCCTCTTTGGGGAAGCTTGAGGGCTCCTTCTCAGTACCTACTCTGGGTAGCCCTCCAAATTCCCCCTGGCACTCTGCATGAGGCCTGACTGCTCACCTGTCTTCCCTTCAGGTGACCTCCTGGGACACCAGCTTGGATCCATGTCAGCGTCCCAGGGCCTGCCCGGCACATGCTGTGTACAGGGAAGGCCTCCAAGCACGAACACAGGAGTGAGAGGGTGAGAGAACCCTTCTGGGATCCCGCCCCTGTCCTGAGTGGCCAGCTCCCTGGACACAGGGACTGCCCTCAAGTTCTCTCAGCTTTGGTCCTGCCACACAGTAAATGCTCGGGAAATGGTAAACAGTGCTAATAGTTTCTGTGTGCAAGGCACTCGGCCCACCACTTTCTATCTCATTTAACGCTCTTACCAGCCTGCAGAGTAGGATTTATTATCCCCAGGGCCAGACAATGCAGGCTAGCCTGAGCAGAGGAATGCAGAGCTTGTACACATAGAGATGCCCAAACGTGAGCGCCCTGCCCCCGAAGCCTGTGGTGTCTTCCCTCTGCCTCATCCTGAACCTGCAGACAGCAAGTGCCGTAAGCCTCTTCTGGAAGCTGGCCTGGCAGGAGGAGCTTGCCTTTGCCCTCTGGAGTAGCCGAGCCAGCAGACAACCCCAGGAAGGGCCTCAGGCGGGTGGCCTGGTTGGGGGGGG
>NW_027397071.1:64149785-64200794 GCF_003265705.2 Callorhinus ursinus | reverse complement strand
CTCTTGCCTGGGCGTGGGGACCTTGGTGGCTGGGTCCAGGGCAGTGGCCTTGTCTGTAGGAGCCACAGCTACCCTCCCCACCCTCCCTGTGCACGTGGTTCCCGGAGCCTGTTAGGAGGCGGTCTTTGCCACCAAGCTGGCAATGGCCTCTGCTCAGCTTGGGGAGGAGCACAGGGGGCTCCTGCTGGGAGTGCACCACTTTCTGGAGACATGGGACTGCCTGTCCCGAGGCTGGCATCGCACTTCGTTTCAGCAGACCCCAGCTTTGTGGGCCCGTCCTCCTTTCTTTTTGCTCCTCCTGCCCTCTCTTTCCCATCTGGCCTGCCCCTCCCACCTCCGGAAGCCCAGCCACTGCCAATGCTGTGGTCCGTGGTTACCCAGAGCCAGCCACACGTGGCTGAGAAACGCATGTGGCTAACCGGGGGGCCCCTCCGGCCCAGCTGACCCACATGAGCTCCAGTCAGACCCCAGCCCCTGCCTCCAGCATCAGCCCCAGAGCTCAGTTCTACCTCCTGCCCTCCATTTATACCTCTTCCCAACAACTGTGTCTGAGAACAGGTTCATGTGCCCCTAGGCATTACCTGTCTTGGTTTCAACTTGTAAAGCTCTGGCCATGGAATTCAGAAGTCTTTCTGCATCGGCCCCTTTCTGGCCTGGCCCTGGGGTCAGGGGAGGCTTCTGCATGCACCAGCAGGCATGCAGGCACAACCCCGGCGGGGGCCTGCCTTAGCTGCTGCTCACATTGGTGGGAAAAGCAGGCATCCCAGCACCCGGCTGAGAGTGGCACATTCCCTCTCATCTTCACCGGCCCAAATGGGACAAGGCTCGGCCCAGCCGCCCCCTTGAGGGCGAAGTCCTCGGCACCTTCCAGCCCTGGCACCTCTATCTGTCTGGGTGCGGATCCCACCCCATTTGGGATGGTAACGCTCACTCCTCACGCTGGGCAGCTCCTCACAGTGACCCCAACCCTCGGGTGCCCAGGAGCTCACTCAGCTCTCATATGCCACCTCATGGGACAGCCCACAGGGGGAAGTGCAGCTCAGCGAGGGCAACCCAGCCGAGGGCATGGGGGAATGAAGACGTGGGTCAGCATGGTAGGACTGCACCCCGTGAGCACTGGCCCGATGCTGGGGCCGTGATGCTGAGCAAGACAGGCCCTGGTCCTTGGTGCCTGACGGCTGCCATCTTCCTAGATGGCTAAATGCGGGGTGATCTGAGCGCACTCAGATCGCTGCCTCACGCCTTCATTCTTGCTCTTTCCCTCTCCTTAAACTCCCCTCCTGATTCCCAAGGGCTCAGCTTAAGTCTCCTTTCTCCAAGTCTCTTTCTCTTTTTTTTACCAAGACCTACACCTCCCTCCAGACCAACACAGCTGCACAAGCTCCCCCCGCCCTGTTGCGCGCAGCCAGCCTGGAGACCCACATGAGTAGAACCTGCTGGAAGAAAACTGTCTGCTCCTCCCCCTTGTCTCTTAACTAGTGTTGCCTGGCATAGTGCTGGGCACCCAGACACAGTGCCACACAGACTAGCCGGGGGTTTGAGTCTGTTTGGGACACCGAGCTAGCCGCCGAACCTTGGTTACAATGACACAGAGAACGGATGAGTCCTGGATCCCTGACTGACCACAGGCCCCATCTCCCCTCTGGGCCCCAGCATCTTTTAGTGAAATGAGGCTGTCTTCGACCAACAGAATGTTAGCCCCGTGAGCATCTCTTTCCACCTATAGGGAGAAGACCAGGCCCGGAGATGTTTGCTGGTTCTGGCAGAACCAGGACTCTCTAAGCTGGTCTGGCCTAGGTGACCTCAACAATCCCTTCTAGGCTGAAATCCTTCGCCCGTCTACAGCAGTGGTTCTCAGCCTGGGGGCAATGCTGTGCTCCCCTGTCCAGGAGACATTCAGCAATGTCTGCGGGTATTTTTAGTTGTCACAAATGGGGGAGGGTACGCTACTGGCATCGAGCTGGCAGAAGCCAGGGATAGAAAACACCTTACAGTGACTAGGACTGGGCAAATAAATGAGACTCGGTTTTCCCAGAAGCCTCCAGGTCTCCCCTTTCCTGTCAAATAGCCACTCCTGAACCCCAGCCTGGGTGTGCAAGGCCCTGACTGCCCTCTGCCCCAGGCATCCCATCTCAGGCTGGCTGCCTGGCCTTGGCCTCCACTGCTCTCTTCGATCACAGGGTGCAGACTGGGTCCACAGGAAGGTCTGACTGCTGGTGGGAGGGAGTGTTCAGGGCGTCCTGGGCATATGGTCTAGCCATCTACTTCCTTCTCAGAAGCACCTCTAGGGAGCAACACTCCTGCCCTCAGCATCACACTCCATCCCAGGCCTCCTCTCCAAGTGGGCATCTGCTGGGCTTGCAGCTGAGACCAGGAAGCCAGGAATGGGGACGGAGGCCCAGCTTCCTCCTTGTCGGTGGTCTTCCCTCCACTGCCTGGCCTGCCACGGCTCACTGTCTCTCTTTCTGTAAACTGACCTAAAGGCCTGCCTCCTGCATGCAGGTTGCTAGCTCCTGACCTCCCACCCAACACTGGTAGATGGCCTGTTGGGAGGCTCTTTGTGGACTCGGCCCATCAGCGCTCATGACAAAGTTTTACCCGACCTTTCAGTTTGGTGGGATTTCGTTATACCTTGGCTCACCTTGATAGAAAAGAAAACTTCTTGGCATGGGCAGTGTCCCAGAGAGTCCAGGAAATGCAACTGTGGGAATTCAGAGAAGGAGACACACGTCCTCTGCCCGGCTCCAGTTCCCGGCCTCTGTCTGAGCCTCCTTTTCTCATTTATAAAGGGCTGAGTCTGGGCCAGATGGTTTCCAGCCTTGCTCCCTGGCCTCCTGTTGCCGCTTATGAATGGCGGTGGTACTTCTGGCCGCGCCAACGCTCAGTTTAACACTCAGACCACAGAGAGAGGCAGCAGCTGCGCAGGATGGGAGGACCCTGCTGTGCACACGGTAGATTTGGAGTCCCGTGGGCTTGGGCTAAGTTTCAACTCTCCACTTGCAACCTGTCACCTAGGCAGCTTTCTTCATTCCCCTGTCCTTCAGCCTCCTCTTCCGGTGAGGACCTAGCACCGTACATATTGTTACTACAACGACTGTTATTTGTCATCGCAGGTCAAGGAACTCATTAGCACTGACCCTGTGCCCAGCTCTGTGTGCAGACAAGACAGTGAGCCTTGTCCGTGTGCTTGGAACCGCTCCCCCCCCAGTGTGGCAGGAGGTCAGCCATGACATAAAAGACCTCAGGGAACGAGCTGCGCTATTCAGACCTAGTTTCTAACATCCGTGTTCCATTGCCCAGAAGGCACAGTCCCTGGGGGCAGGTGTAGGCCAGCACCTCGGCTCAGGGCTGGCTAAGACCATCAGGAGCAGAGAGAACACATTTCTGTGAAAGTCCCCCAAGGCGGCTTTGAATCCCTAGGAAATGAGAGAAGGCTCAAGAGATATAATTTGACTTTGGGAGCCTTGACTGTTTCTCTAAACCCAACCTCCTTTGGGACCCCTGTGAGGCAAAGAGGGAGCCCATCCCGGCTGCTTCCCAAGGATGAGGGCCATGCTCTGGAAGAGAGACAATGGCTCAGTTTCTTTGAGGCTTCCCAAATGGTGAGTGGCCCGGCCAGGACAGGGGCCCCTGTTTGCCAAACCCACTATCACCAGCAACCTCCCAAACCCTTCCTAGTCCAGGAGAGTCCTGGAAAATTCCCAAGGCACGCGCTGGGACAAGGGTGAAGGATAAGCCAGGAGGCTCCTTGGCTGTGTTCCTCCTATGCTTTAGAACTTGGCTGTGTCTGTGATGCAATTCAGTGGACCCCTCTCCACCCCACCCTTCCCGTCCAGGCCTGTTAATTCCCTGACTTTCCAACAAGCGCCCAAATGAAGGCAGGCTGAAAGGCCCCCGGGGGCCTCGACGTCCAGGAATGGGCTATTAGTGGATTTCAAAGACCCAGATCTGATGCAAAGCTGCAGCCAGCTAGACCCTCAGTCTCAGGCCCTGTCACAGCCAATCCGCCCCTCACCAGCTGGTAAGAGCTCTCCCTACATTCAGCTCTATAGTCAGACGTCAGAGCCACCTGCCTATCTCCGCAAGGAAGTAAAATGTGTAATGACAACTGCATTTACAGAGCTGCCCTAGATTGTGAACCCAGATGCTCTGAAATCATTCTTGGCTGTAACGTGTGCAGTGGCACATCCGCTGACAAATGAGAAAGCATGGCCTTTCGCCGAGAGGGCGAAATGTCAGTCCTTTTCTGGCTCGCACCCACGTCCAGACTTCTGCATCTGCATCTCTTCCTACAGGGTGGGGGGGACGTGGTGTGGCATCAGGGTGTGACTCTATGAGTGGCTCGGAGAGAGGGAGCAGAGTGATAAAGGTGCGACGAGATGAAGGCCGCCTCTGGCACTTCCTGGCCGGGCGACCTGGGTCAAGTTCGTCAGCTTGTCTGAGCTTCAGAAGGGGCTGTTGGGGGGATTAAATAAGATAATGTTTGTAAAGTACTTAGTGTGACATACATTGGCTTCCTTCCATTTTTCTGGAAGGAAGGAGGGAAGGACGGAGGGAGTGAAGAAAGAAAATCGTGGTCCTTTCCAAGGACAGGCAAACATGCTCAATGGACATCAGAAGTGTAAAATTGTGTTTCAGCAGGCTGCAGAATAACTTTCCTGCGACATTTTGGGTTTTAATGGATTCCAGAAACCTTAACATTTCTCTGCAGTCAGAACAGGATGTTTAACTTTTGTCCTTCATGAGAAAAAAAAAAAACAAAAACAAAAACGATGCACTAACTAATCTCTTCATTCACTGGAAATATGTGGGAAACAATGAGAAATGGGTTCCAAAAAAAAAAAAAAGTCAATGTGAAATGTTCTGTTTTTGAATATGAGCAACCAACAAGAGTATTGCAAAATGTGGCTGGAATCAATAACAAAACTTTTGGAGATGAACCATTGAAAGTGATGCTTTATCAGGGGCAAAACACTTGGGAGGCTCCAATTTTGGAGGCCTTCAATGGGGTTTAGACTTCCTTTAGTACCTCAAGGGCAGGAAGAAGAAATGCTTTTATCGGAAGCGGGTAGGAGGTGAACTGGCAAAAAACACCATCTCCCTATTCCTTTCTCTTGAACTCCTTTCTAATATGAAATGGGGACCAGAACCATTTTACAGAAAATGTCAATGTGGAGAAACCCAGCAGTCCCCAAGCCCCACTGGCATTTGGTATCGAGAGGGATAGTATCATTCTTTAGCTTAAAATAACATGAATTCCTGAACTAAATGCTTTAGGAAGCCCAGGCCTGTTGACCCTGCTCATCACTGTTCCCAGAGTTGCTAGCACCTGACATGTGGCTGGTGCTCAGTATACATTTCTGAATGAAGCCAGGGAAGAGGAACTGAGATCATGGAAACTTGAAAGTGTGGCCCAAATCAGGGACCATCACTCCGCTCAGCTGTGATCAGCCTAGAAGCAGATGTGGACTTTGAACTGTGAGGCCCCCACCTTCCCCAGCTGGGCAGACATCCTCGGTCATTTTTGTAAAAATCAAGATGTCCTTCTTTACTTGTTGGTAACCAGGGAACTCTTAACCCCAACCATCCTCACTTCCTGGGGCCTCGCTCTAGACTCTGCCCATGAGCATCACATAGTAGCCAGGGGAAAGTTCAATGCCTCTTGCAAGATTCCCCAATTGATCCCCCTTCATCTTCCCTTCTTCTCTCCTTCCCCCAAGTGAGCTCTGTTCATCTTCTATCTGTGTTTACCTTATAGAGCCCCACATCATGGAATTGTCTCTTAAAGTTTCCACTCCTCCACCTGAAGGATGGGAGCTGTTTTATACATATTCATATTTCCATTGCCTGGAACGTAGTTGATTCTCAGTAAAAGTTTATTAAATAAATAGGTGGATATTGCTATGATAAGCAGGGGAAAGACAAGGAAAACTCTCAAGACTTGTTAAACATAAAACACAACAAAATATTTTCTGCTTCTGAGCAGTTGGCCCGTCTGGCACTGGAGAGTGAAGTTGTCATAACTACTAAGACAGCCATGACAGGCGTGTTCCTCCACGTAAGCAGACGTGTGCCAACGCCATCTGCAGGTGGGCGTGATGCTGTGTTGGTTCATACCCTGGTCTTCATCCTGGATGTCCACAGCCTCCCAGGGTCAGTGACCCAGCAAGGGGCAGCTGGAACGGTCTGCCCAGTCTCGGTACTGTCGAGTTGACCAATTCTTGGCCAGGGCTGCTTCCTCTTTGTCAAAGAGAAGGCAGAGAGGGCAGGAAAAGAAGGCTTGAAGAACATATTTTTGAGGTTCAAAGGCCATCAGATATCGCTCAGAATCACACTGCCTTTGAACACAGGGGAGCTGAATCAGAAACACATGGTGTCTATTCCCTCCCCGTCACATACGGTTTGAGAAATCAAGGCAAACCGGAGCACTTGAAGGCCACAGAGGTAACCAGAGCTGGGTCCCAGTGGCTGTTCTAGGGAAGGAGAGCAGGGCTGGGGAAGGGGCGGTTTTCTTTAGATCTAGCCCATCACAGACCAGTAAGATACTGGAGGCCCTAGTCTTATCAGTCAGGGTCCAATCAGGAGACAGAAACTGTAGAGGCGGAATGTTTGCGTCCGTCCCCCAGATTCAAATGCTAAAAACGAGTCCCCAGTGTGATGGTATTTGGAGGTGGGCCTTTGGGAGGTGATTAGGTCATGAGGTGGAGCTCTCATGAATGGGATTAGTGTCCTTATAAAAGAGACTCCAGGGAGCATCCCTGCCCCTTCCACCGCTTGAGGATATAACCAGGAGGTGGCCGGCTAAGAACCAGAAAGCAGGCCCTCACCAGACATCGAATCAGCCAGTGATCTTAGACTGCCAGCCCTCAGAGCAGTGAGAAGTCATTT
Organism: Callorhinus ursinus; assembly: GCF_003265705.2. NCBI lineage: Eukaryota > Metazoa > Chordata > Mammalia > Carnivora > Otariidae > Callorhinus > Callorhinus ursinus. Next base: position 64,193,906 of record NW_027397071.1, on the reverse strand, counting down.
CTGTTGTCTGTAATCCCCCCGCCCCCGGTCTGTGGTAGCTTATGACAGCAGCCTGACGGACCAGGACAGAAGCCACGGGGTGATCCAGGCAGGGGATAACGGTACACGGAGGGGAGCTCTGCACTGGCATCTCATTTATACCTTCGACACACTTCCATAAGCAGCGAGCGCCACAACCTCACCCTGCCATCTTCCTCGGTTTCCTACCTCCACTGCTCCCGCCACGCTCAATCAGAACAACTCCCTCTCCCGAGTACCCACCTCTGCCCGTCCCTCCACCATGGTCACCGCCACTGTGCACGGGAACCACTAGTGCACGTGTCCCCCTCCTGTCTCCCAGCACACACGGGAGGAAAGGAACGAACATCGCTTGCACCCCTGCCCTAGGCCTTGTGCTTATGTTGGAGACACAGAGACCGAGGAGATCCCAGACGGCACGACAGACACCAAGTGGGCTCCAAGTGCAGCCAGAAGCATCTCGGCACAGGATCAGCCTGTCCACCCCGTGTGGCAGAGAGGATGGGTCAGCCTGAACCGGATCTTGACAGAGGAGTCACGATTTCCAGGCAGCTGAGACAAGGAAGGGCGTGGAGGCAAGGAGGGTACAGGTGAAAGCAGGGGAGGCCCTGACCTGCACAGGGCGGGGCCGGCATGGAGAGGTTCCTTGGGGTTAGAGCGCCATCCCGCCAGAACCACAGTGACAGGGAGAGCCGCGCTCGCGCATTCCGGACGCCGCTCTCTATAGGCTGGACCAGATCCTACGTGCTTTACGTGTGCTAGCTCTTAATCCTCACAAACAAGGCTACCAGGTAGCTGCTAGTATTTTTGTCGTACAGTTGAGTGACCTGAGGCACAGCTGCTTGCTCAAGGACGGTAGTAAGGGGCAGAGAGCTACTAGAGCTGACCAGAGAGGGGGCAGGAGCGGGGCGAGGGGTGAAATTCGAAGGACCCCGGAAGCCCCTGCAAACCTGTCAATCAGAAGGGCCCCTCCCAGGCCCTCTCCTGTCCACTCTCCCTGCTCTAACCAGGACCAGACCTGGCTCGGGTTTGAAATCTGATAAGAGGCAAGATGGCTTAGAGTCAGCAAGGAAATATATTCACTTTCAAGAAAATTACATTGTTGTTTAAAAAAAAGAAAGGAAAAGAATCCCCCCGCCCCAACCTTGAGGTGACAAGGGGAGAGAATGAGGCTGCTGGCCTTCTGGGGTTGAGGCCCTCCCAGCCGTGGGGGGCTGGTTGCTGCAAGACTCACACGGGCTGCTCAGATGGGAGGGGAGAAGGCCAGGGCAGGTGCGAAGATGCGTCAGAGGGGGCTGGTCCTGCCCCTTTGCTCAATGCTTCACAGATGAGGAAAATGAGGCCCACAGAAGGTGGTAGCTCCCCACGGGCTCAAGCAGGTTAGTGGCAGGGCCTGCACGAGCATCCTGGGCCCCTGACCTCCACTCCGTGCTCTTTCTTTTCCTTGTTCATTCCCTTCCTCCTAGCCCCCTGGAAGTCATTAGCTCTCAGCACCAGCAAGGCCTCGATCTTGGTTCAAAGGCAAAATCACGGGCCTCTCCGAGGAGGGGGAGGGACAAGAGGGCCCACGGGTGCCTATGCCTCCGTGCACTGCTATGCTTCCAGGGATGTCTGGGATATGAGTCATTCCACATCCGACCCTGGGGGGACGAGTGTCTACACATGACCCATGGGACTGTGGGCTCCTGGGAAGCAAGGCAGCTCTATGTTCAGGTGCATGTTATACCTGTGACACCCAGGTGTGTAAGCCCAGTGCACCCATCCCCACCACCAGGAAGAGAGCAACCCACAGGGAGTCACAGCAATGCTGTTCCCATACTCTCTAGGGAACCCTGACTCCTAACAGGCTCATGTCTATTTTGCTGTGTGCTATCTAGCTTCGGTTCCTCTGGACCTATGTCTGGTCTCCTGGATGGCTTTCCACTCCCCTTCCAGGACATGACTCAGGCTGTTAGAGATTCAGACGACCTCGACCAGGCTGCTGCATCCCTTGGCCTCATAGACCCCACTGTCTGCCACCATCCCTGCCACCCAAGGATGTTTGGAAAGAATAATGTATGGAGGAAGAGACAAACGAGTCTCTAGGAGCAGGGACAGACAGAGCTAGAACCCAAGGATCCTGACTCCCAGCCCAGGTACTTGCTTCTGCTCCCTGTGTGGGCTCCAGGAGGCAGCTGAGCAGAGGTGGGTGGGAAGTCAGTATGGCTGGGGTGAGGTGGAGGATGGGGTAAAGAGGGTAAGGCTAGGGAAGCAAAGGGAGAGAGTCGGAGGACTGAAGTGTCTGCTAAGAATATTCTTAAAGCCACTTGGCCTAGTGTTAAGATCTGACTCAGTAGCCCGGCCGCCTACCCAGATTCACGTACTAGTTGGTGATTAGCAAGTTACTTGACCTCTTGGTGCCTCTGCTTCTTCACCGTGTCACAGAGGTCCCACGCGAACGGATCCTTAGAAGCCACTGTCTTTATCTCAAAGGAAAAGATGACACTTGAGGAGAGCCTGGCTCCCTCAGGGCACAGAGAAACTGTTGAGAAGCTCGAGCACTGGAGGAAAGAAGGTCAAGGGAGGGGGTATCAGGTTGGGGGTCTGACACATCCAGCCCGGGAGTGGGGAGCCCTCGGGGCTCCTGCACCTTGCCAGACCATGATACCTCCCATGTTTGAGCCCGGGATCCAGGATGGGGAAGAGGGAGGTGTGTGGTTTGCCCAAATGCCACCAAAGGGCTTTCCCAAAGTGTCTGCCATGTTGCTACCAGGCACACGGTCTTGATTTGCTACTCTTCACCAGATTTACTGGGGGGATGCATCCATTTCTGGCTCACTGTCTAGAGAGCTCCAAGCACACGCCCTTCACAACCAAAAGGAGTAGGGGCAGCAGTGAGCACATGGCTGGCTGGGAAGAGGGGACCATACCACGAGGGGCAAGCCCCCAGGGCCAGGACAAGGGAAGCAGGGTGCTGGCTGTGATTCAGAACCCACATCATCTTCCAGATGTGTCTATACCCCCAGATTTTCCTGTCTAGACCATGCAACTGATTTCCCAGTAGAAGCAGAAAACTATGAAGGTCTGAACACATTTCAAACCATGTCGGGCCTCCGTGGCCTAGTGGGGCCTGGGCAAGCGCCACCCCAACCAGCCCCGGGGACTAGAAGGCTGCCTGGCATGCTATATCACTAGGTCAGACCTGCAGGAGTGAATGCAAGGGGCAGAATTCCAGCAGTGTGCCTGGGACCCATTCTGACACTACATCAAGTTTGTCTTTGCTTTTTCTCTTCCTTCTTAAGATAAAGCCCTGGGTTTCTAAGCAAGAACACGGGCTACGAGAGGATGCTGATGCCAAAGGGAAAGTGACAGGATAGCTTGCTGTCCCAGGCCTCAGAACGGAGCGGGCCACAGCCAGCTGTGACCTTGTCATAGAGAACAAAGAATGCCGGCCCCGCGGAGGTCAGGGGAGAGCACACAACTTGTAAAACTGGGGCCTGGCGGAGAGAGCCCGGTCTAGCACTGGGGCAGGTGGTGCAGGGGCTGGATGCCCAACGGGCAAAGTGGGTAATGAAGGAGCAACTCATTGAGCCAAAGGAGGTCAGAGGAAGCGGACTTGTGGGTTGGACTTGAAAAGACAAAAGGAATTTATCAGCAGTTCACGAGGTGGAAGGGGGACAGACCATTCACAAATTGGTATGCCCTTGAATGAGAAACCTCATGCAGGCTTAATGCTGGGCTGGGGTGAGACAAAACCACAGATTCTCTCAGCTGGTGCTTGCCTTCTGGATGCTTCAGACTGGCACTCAAGTAGCTCGGCAGAGTGTGGAGCGCAGGAATGGTTGGGAAGCCCGGCACCAAGCTCGGCTGCTGTTCAAGGAGCTGCATGGTCTAGGGCATAACCTCAGTTTTCCCAACCACAAAATGGGAAAAAAATTGCTGTCCCTAACCCCTCTTCTCCCCCACATAGTAAACAGAGCTCATTAGAGTTTATTGCAGAAAGAATAGAAGGCTGGTTATACACACGGGATAGTGGGAGATCGTGGCAACATGTACTTGCCTGGCTATTGAAAACTGGAGCTGGAAGGGACTCGAGAGAGAAAATAGTTTAATCCTCCTCACCCTTCCATTTTGGAGATAAGACTGAGGGGAGCGGTGGTTCTTCTCGACTCCTCACTCACTGCTTCTGAACCCAGGAGCTGCTCTGCCCACAGCTGCACACAGTGGCTTTCGGGTCCCGACGGGGTTTTGGTGCTGGATTTAGTGCTGCCACCCAGGGCTCTGTACGCCCAGCGAAGGTCAGTGTTGTAGGCTCATGGGTGCAGACTGAGAGGTTGGGAATGTGTCTCTTAGAGGGACTGAGCTTTAGGTGTTAAAAGGAGGTCAGCCCCCCGCCCCGATAGGAAACACTCTCTGCTCCAAGTTGTTAAAGGCATGTTAGCACTCCACTGAGACTTCTTCCCGAATCGACCGCAAGCCTGACGTTTTGCTATTACGACGAGGGCAGGGAGCGTTTAGTACTCTCCACACTTCTCTCTCTCTCTCTCTCTCTCTCTCTCTCTCTCTCTCTCACACACACACACACACACACACACACGGCTCTGAATATGCTGCCTTTAAAGCCTAAAACTTGCAGCTTAGATGCCACCAAACTTGCTCTTCAGCTAAGAACAAGTGACTGATTCTGTCCCGGGGGAGGTCACCGCACTCCCTCAATGTCCCAAGCCCCCAAGAGTTCTGATCTTGCCCCAGCTGAGATCTGAACCCAGTCACAGACCAGAAGCAATTCCGGCCACGGTCTCGGCCTCTCTTTACATTCACGCCCGTTCACATTTGTGCTGCCCACTGACCTACCATGCTTTGCACCACATAGGCGCTCAATATATATTTATAAAATGGACGTGTGAAAGAATAATGTCACAAATCCATTTTAGTACATGTGCTGCCGAAGTGAGCACTAATGTCACAAATCAAATCCAAGACAGATGGATATGCTTTTCCACAGCTGAGAACCAAGACTGATGGCACACCAGAAGGAAATGGTGTCCCCCCAGCCCGGAAAGGCCCTGCCCCCGCCCCACCTCTGAGAGGCCAGCAGGAACTGAGTCCATCCACTTCACTACTCCCACTATAACAGTAATGAAAAGAAGAGTCCGTATGTGGACACGACTGACTTTGTCACTTAGTAGCCTTGTAATCTTGAAGCCAGTTGCCCTCTCCAAGCCTCAACTGGGCAGAACAGCCCTGAGATCTTAGAGCTGCCGGAAAAAGCAAATAAAATGACTCATGGGGAGCCTCCTGAACCCTAACTCAGAGCCATGTGACATCACAATTGCCACGAGTCTGAGAACACAGAGCAGAGATCCAGTGAGGGGGGACCCCAGCCCAGGCGACCTAGGAACTGGAGCTATTCCTGACTCCTGGCCCAGGGCACAGACTCTGACTTGGCCACCCATCCCATTCCTGGAGCACCCGATCATTAAGTCAGCGGGTCAAGTGGTCTCTGTGTGGGAGACGGGCTAAGTGCACGGAGGCCGTGTGTGTGGTGGGACGAGGGGGCAGAAAGCCCTGGATCTCCAGCATTCAGACCTTCTGGAGATGGAGCCACAGGTTCACGTAGCAGGTCGCTGCAGTCCTGCTCCCCAGAAACACCCCAGTCCAGCACTGGTCCATGGGGTCTAGCAGGGCTGGGATGGGTCTGAGGTCAGTGAGCGTTGCCTCCTACCCAGAGAGCTCTGATGGTGGCGCTGTCATTTTTTCTGCTTTCTCATTAAATGTGCACATAGGAAACGCTACTACGCACTCCGCACTGCGCTACATGCTAGGTTATTGGTCCATTCATTGGTTCGTCAATCATTCCTCCAGTAACAAGTGTGTGGTTGAGTTCTGACTCTGTGCCAGGAACTAAGTGGGTGTAGTAGTGGATGAATCACACATGGCCTCTGTTCACATTAAGATTACAGGCAGGTGGGGGAGGGAGACAAATAAATATAGGTTACAAATTGTGCTGAGCATCACAAACGGATCTAATCAGAGACAGACAATAAGATTGGCGCAGGCAAGAGGTGCTGAATCAGACATCTGAAAAGGACTCTTGGGTGGTGGAATTCAAGGAAAGGCACAAAGGACCAGAAGAACTCAGCTCAGGGCGGTGCAGGCGGGCGGGGTGGGGCTCCTGGTGGAGGAGACCCCCTAGGAAGGCCACTGGTGGGGACAGAGCTCAGCACGCTGAAGGAGCTCACAGAAGGCCAGTGTGGCCGAGGGAAGGTGAAGGTGGCAGAGCAGGGGGTGGCGGTCTCTGGGTCCATGCTCCATTCTCCCACGGCACATCTAGCTTTGAGTGATGACGGCCGTGGACCCTTTGAAAGAGACAGACGCACGTGTCCCCTGCCCACCTGTCGCCCCCTCCCCATTTCTAATGAATGATGTCGCTCTGAGTTGGCAGGCATTGGGAAATCAGGGATTCACAGAAATTTTCTGGACATTATTTTACCATCCCTATCATAACCCTTAAAAATATGCATAGTTTTTGAACGAGCCGTTTGGCAGCTCAGAAGGCCCTCTAGGAGAAAGGCCTGGGAGGCATGCAGAAATTATACATAGACCAAAAGTCAGTTAATAGGGAAGTGATAAAAAGATACAGTCTTCCATAAATAAAATATTATACAGCTGCCAGGAACATGTTTGTGAAGTGTGTGAAGTGAGTAGGTTAGGAGACAATCATTATCACACGGCACAGGATGCAGCATCCCCGGGCCGGGCGGAAGGCGGGACGCAGGCCACGGCGGGGCGGTTCTCAGGGTCGTAACACTGACGGAAAGGCAAGTCCGAGAAACACATGCACAGCATCGTTCCCTTTGTGAGGGAGTTTAAAGACATAGGCAGACTCAAACAATAAATAGCATCTAGATGAGACAGATCTATTTTTAGAAATTAAAAGAATGAGAAATAACAAAATGTAAGACGGACTTATCTCTGGGATGACAGGGACCAGGAGAGAAGGGAACAACACATGGGGAGATGTGAGTCACCAGTGATATTTTAGTTCTTGGGTTGAGTGGTAGGTTCCTAGCTGTTTATCACATTGTTTACAAATAAAACAAAAACAAAATAACGTCTAACAAGTATAGACCAGTGACGACAATGTGGTGTAGCATAAGGATTATGATAAAAAATATGTTACAGATTTATATTTGTACTTTTCTAATTTTCCAATAAATGTATATTTTGTAACTAGATTTAAAGAGAGACGGCCGATTCAAACGCTATCTAGAACTTCTTCTCAGGGAGCCCAACAAGGGCTGGCAGAGGGGGACTGGCCCTGAGGTCCAGAAGGCGACGTGGCGCGGGGTGGTACCGCTGTGACCGAGAAGTGGGCAGAGAAGCAGGGGAAGGCCACCGCCACAGGCTAATGTCCAGCTGCACCTTTTCTCCCCCATTTCAGGTATCAGTGTCTATTCCTCATCTGCTATCTCTCCCCATTCCCTTCCCCGAACATCTAGAGAAGGGGAGCTCCTTGAAGAAATGAATAAACCTATCAACCAATCTAACAATGACAAAATTCCCTTTGGATGAAGGGTTTTCTTCATTGGTTTGTTCATTTGTATTTATTTTTGTAAGTTTTTATTTTTTCAAGTGATCTCTACACCCAACGTGGGGCTCAAACTTACAATCCCAAGATCAAGAGTCGTTCACTCTACCAACTCAGCCAGCCAGGCACCCCTGGCCTGAAGGTTTTTATTTGTATTTTTTAAATTGGAAAGCAATAATGACACAGGGATTGGGAAATAATCAGCGTTGTTTTCAGCCACTACCTTGGGGTCATGTTGTTACTCAGCATAAGCCACTGGTGCACGGTCAGAACTGGGGCCACCAGAGGACAGGGCAGGGAGCAGCTGCTGTTTTGACTTCAGGGAGGGCTGGAAGGTGGCTGCCCAGGGGGGAGGGGGGCCAGCATGTGCTCATGTCCTCTGCCCTCCAGGCTCCAAGTTTTACCTGGACAGACCTTCCCATGTGGGGTGCCTGTCTTCGCCCAGCACTGTCTGGAACTGTGTGGTTAAGCCTGCCCATTCCGGGACGCAGTCAGACGCCCTCTCTGCCTCTTGCAATACGCTATGATGCCCATCCTGAACTTTCTCAGTAAAAAGGTTACATTGGGCCCCCATTTGCCATCATCACCTTTCATTCCCCAATCATTTAGAACTCAAGTGGCACTGTTCTGGGGACCCCTTGGAGCAGTGTGCGGGTACTCTGAGTGGGGAGGGAGGCAGAGGCAGAGCACGGAAGATCATTAATTTTAGGCTGGGGAGACTGGTTCTTGGCTTGTAGGTCCATGGCCTACAGAAGAGTCTGTGTGTTTTAGTGGCTAGAAACCACACCGCACAGTATGTGCCTCCTTGGCCAAGAAGGCATCTGGTTTGCCTCAGCTCTGCATGGTTCGGTCATGTGCCTGCAATCATCTTAGCTTGGTGGTGGTGGTAGAGGGAGAAGGGGGCGTGTGTGTGGGGTCTGCACAGGTTTGTCTGTGAGCCCCGATGCGTATGGCTCTGTGATCTCTGTGCGTTCCCCTGTGTCATTTGGTCCATGTGTGTTTTTGTGTGTCTGAATATATTTGAATGTCCCATTTTTCAGATGAGCTCATCACTGGTGAGGGCGTTAAGAGAGGTTAATATCAGCTAATGTTCATAGAGTTCTCAGCACCAAGAACTCTGCTAAGAACTTTATGATCGCTTTCTCATTTGTATCTTCACAATGACCCCATGAGATTGGGACTACTGTCATCCCACTTTCCAGCTGAGGAAACAAAGGCACAAGGAGGTTAAGACAAAAATCTAAGAGAGAGAAGTCAGACAGAGAAAGACAAATACTGTATGATACTCCTTACACGCGGAATCTAAAAAAAGCCAAACTCATAAAAAACGGAGAGTAGAACGATCATTATCAGGGATGGAGGAGGGAAGGGAGGGGGAACAGGAGAAATGTTGTTTAAGGCTACAAACTTGGAACTAGTGGGTAAAAAAGCCCAGAGCATAGCGATTATAGTTCAAAGGCGCTGGGAGCCTAGATCTGAATTGTTCACTAGCTAAGGTAAAAACCATGTTGCAGCATATAAATACATCAGTCAACATGTTACGCCTTAAACTTACACGATTTAATATGTCAATGATATTTCAATTAAAAGGAAATAGTGAGGCGCCTGGGTGGTTCAGTCGGTTGAACGTCTGACTCTTGATCTCAGCTCAAGTCTTGATCTCAGGGTCACCAGTTCAAGCCCCACATTGCGCTCCACACTGGGAGTGGGGTCCACTTAAAAAAAAAGAAAGGAAGAAAGAAACTAAAGTGTGGTTAAACAAGTCTATCTACTATCCTCTTTCCCACCTAGCCTCACGCCCATGATGATATCAGAAAGAAAGGGCATGTGGAGGTAGGTGATGAGGTAGACAGGGGGAATGGGAAAGGAAGGAAAAGAAAAGAAATCTGAGGCCACACTTCCAGCAGAAGGTAGATCTGGGAGCAGACTGAGACGTTGTGTCCGAAAGCCCATCCAAGCATGTCCCTGTGAGTTTGGGTGTATGGCCATGTGCCCACGTCCTACACGGCACCCGGGGCGGGCTTATCTGTATGTGGCCGAGCTGTGCTGGTTTGGCCGTGGAGGCGCCACGCGCCCACGTGTAAGTGCGTGCATCCTGGGGGACCGGTGCTCCTCGGCCTGGCTCCCGTGCTCCTCTCCCACCCGCTGTCTGTGCCGCGCGGCTGCACGCGGGGAGCCGGCCGGGCTCGGAGAACATCTGGCTCTGACACGCCGCCTGTGGGGGGCGGGTGGCGGCCGCACTAATCCCCGCCGTGGGAGCCGTGTGCCTCCTGCCCTGGGAGGCCGGGAGGAACCCCACGGCCGCCCCACCGCAGCAAGGCAGGCAGGCAGGCAGGCGGCGCGCTGCTGGGGGCCTGGCTGGGTTATTTTCAGCCACCGAGGAGGCCCTGCGGCGTTTAATTAATTCCACTCCCTGTGTAAACACCAGCAAACACCGGGTTCCAAAGGCACAAGCACGTCCCGCCTCGCACCCCCTGTGGCTGCCGCGGCGCAGGGACGTCACTGTGGTGACCGCACATGTGTGCCGGAGCGCCGGCCGAGACCACCGCCCCGATCCTGCCATCCAGCCTTCCCAGGACCTGCTCCCTGAGTCGGTCTCCACCTGTCTCCTGTCTTTACCCTGTGGCGTCTCCCCTGGCTCCCGGCTCACCAGCTCTAGCCTGGACCCCTACAAAAGTCCTGCGGGGCTGGCAGTGGGGGGCTGTCTCTCTTCAGCGAGCCCTCCCAGCCACCCCACCCCCACCCCCCCGCCGCCGCCGCCCCAGCACAGGGACCCAGCTTTGGAAGTGCAGGCCTGTGCGGTGTTCGGTTCAGACAGAATAGCGCACATGGGGCGTCTGCGTGTGTGTAACACGGAGACACCTACACGAGGGGCCCAGTGCTGGGTTCACTGGGGACGGGCTCCGCGGACGGTAATATACTAAGCAGTATCAAGACAGCGGGGCTGCAGACCTCCAATTGGGTTATGAGGAAATAGCCATAAGTGGGGAGTCGTGGGAAAATTTTTCTTTCAAGGAGTGAGGAAGGTGGGAGTGAAGAAAGAGGCACCTGGGGGGCCAAAGCAGAGGAAGCTATCAGGCAGGGGTCAGGCAGGAGGGCCCTAGAGAGAGCCAGGGACCCAGGGATTGGGAGGAGAGTCTCAGAGAAGAAGCTGCTCCTGCTGGTGCTGCTCTAGTCCGTGCTCAGAATGACCTCAAGCAAGTCACCCTCCCAAAGTGTGAGTGTGCCTTTCCAGGCTGACACACACCAACGATCACCGGAGCGGCTTCTGCCGGCTTATGACACAGTGCTCTCGGGGCGTCACCTTGCTCACTGTTCCCAGTGTGCCCACCCGCTCCGTCTCCACGCCCCAGGCTGTGGAGGACCACATGGGAGGTCAGGGATGCCAACTACCCGGTGCAAGGCCACACCCCGAGCAGGTGGCAGAGTTGGGATGTCACCCCGGCTGGGGCCTGGGGCTTCTCCCAGAGCCCGGGAGCTCACACTGCCTTGGTTCTCCAGCTCAGAGCGGGAGAATTCTACGCTCCACGTTCATGCTCATTTTCAGTCATCTGGAGAATTTTTAATTCCACTGATGCTCAGACCTACTGGCAACAAGATGGAGATGTCACTAGGGGCTAGGGAGGAGGACAGGGAGACTGAGAGAAGATGGATAGAAGAAAGCATGGCCTTGGGTCTGGGAGTCGAACAGGGAGGCGGCTCGGGGCCGTCTCTGCAAACCTGGAGGGACCAGGCGCTTGGAGCCCTCAGCTGTGTCACAAAATCAGGACATCTGGTTGGTTAACCAGACCCAGAAAAAATAAAATGCCCCAGGGCATATGTCTCATCTTCACCAGAGCAAAACACATTCACAATCATTTTGTTCCAACCGCTCCGACAGGGGGTGGCAAATGCAAACCCACTGTTCTGTCTCCACGGTGTCTCACTTAGAAGTGTAAACGCCATCAGCTTTCTCTTTATTTAGCAAGTTGCTTTTATTGCTCATTTTAGGGAAAGTAACAAATACGCACAAAGCATTTGGGAGGTCCACACCCAGCCCATCTTTCCCAGAGGCTCTGACGTTTCTGAAACAGTAATTCTTTCTCTGGGGATTTTAGGATGCCGAGCCTGGTGGCTTGGAAGGGATGACTGTGCCTGCATCTCAGGGCTGGTGGGAGGATGGAACGTGACCAGATACATAGAAACAAATTCTAAAAGCAGCAGACCGATATTTGTGGTGGTTATGTAATGAGAGAGCCGCACGGTGCTGGTCATTAGGGCCATCCACAAATAGTCTGGTTCTCCAGGCTTCCTGAGTATGGTGGCACTTTTCTACCCTCTTTGAAAAGAGAAGTGGCCATTGCTTTGGGCAATGAAATGTGAATGGAAATAATGTGTGTCACTTCCAGGTGCAGGCTTTAAAAGCAGTGTGGAAGTGACCTCTTCTCCTCATTCTTTCTCTATGTTCCATGCAGTAGCTGCTCTGAGGCCCACGGCTGATTTGTGAGTCACACGGTATGGGTGAGAAATCAGCTTTTATGGTCTGAAGCTACTCAGAGTTTCAGAAGCAAACCCTAGCTGTCCTGACTGTAAGTTCCCACAACCCATGCACCTGCTGGTGGTCCTCAGAGTCATGGTGTGAAGGGCATCTGGTTCATCCCAACCCTCTGCTGGTGGCCAGTCCGGTCCTTACTGCCCATTCTCCACACAGCAGCCAGGGTCATCTTCTTAAGCCACAGACCTAATCACAGCAGGGCCCCCGGCCCCCCAAGCCGGTCAAAACCCCCGAACAGGATAAGGTTCAAGGACTTCATGGAAGTAAACCCAGCTCATCTCTTCCGTCTTGGCTCTTGCTTCACACTCAAAACTCCTACATTTTTTTCAGTCATTCAAAGGTGCCATGCTTTTCCTCAACTCCAGAAATGTCACGTGCTATTCCCTACACCGAAAACACTCTTCTCTGTCCCCATCACTTAACCAACTCCCACACATCCTCTGGGACCCAGCTTAGCTCCCACCTCCTCCAGGAAGCCCTCCCTGACTCCCATGCCAGGCTAAGTGACATCTTGGTGCCTTCACTCTTATATTTTGTATCACTGTGTACTGTCTACTTACTTACAGACCCCCTTTTGGGCAGTAGATCTGTTGAAGGCAAGGACTGCGTTTCTTTTGTTCTCTACAGTGTCCCCAGTGCCCATTATAGCAGTGGCCACTAAGTAACTACGAAGCACTACTGAATGGACGACGAATCCCTCCAAGAACAGGTCCTCTGACTGCAGGAGGGGACAGGGGTTTAATGAAGCTGGGGAAGCTTCCATATGCACCCTACCCTCAAATCACTGGCTTGAAGGGGGAAGGCTGGGAGCCCATGGTGATGAATGGAGGCCTTCCATGTGGCTTAGTGGCTGGGACACTCAGGGGTGGCAGCCTGGGGTCTCTTGGGGAGCTAACAGTTTTCAGGAGCAGTTTGGAAATGAGTCCCACAAACAGCCAAAACAAAACATAACCTCTCCAGGACCCCTCTGTCCCGAATATTCAGCTCAGAGAGAGCTCAAAGGGACTTAATGAATTATTATGTCCACATTTCTTGCTGATAAATGACAGTCTCATGCTCCATTACCAAATGCTGGTTGTAATATTTAATCAAGGTCTAGTTTCATGCACCAGTTGGTTTTGGAAATAATATTTATGGGTCTGGAATGCCTTCAACCTTCAGGCATACAGCCGAAGAGAATCACTGTTTTGTTGCTACTGGTCAAGAATATAGGAGTGAATTAAAGAAACTTTGAAGTTCATTATTGCCTGCTCAATGCCAAGTCCTCTCCTGGATGTCAGAGATGCTGGGATGTATACAAAGGACTTCTTTCATGCCCAGACCCCATCCTCAGGTCCAAACCTTTGCCCTCGTGTGCTCCATCCTCCCCCAAATCCAGTTCATCATTCAACCCAGCAGTTCAAGTCCTGCCTCCTCCAGGGAGCCCTTGGTGACCAACCGACCCCCAGGGAGCTCCCCTCCCCTAAGTGCCACTTGCTGTCTGCCCACCACACAGGCATAAGTGCTCTTCCGCACCAGGGGCCCACTTAACCCCTTAAGTCCTGGCCATCCAACAAGAATGGAGACAATGGACGGTTTGCTTCTTGTCGCTCTCCACCCCTCCTCATGCTGGACACTTAGTGGTGTTAGGGCAAGCCCACTTGATTGGACAGGATTGAATTTATGGCCTCTGGACCCTGCACACAAAGGGAGTTTAAGAGTTACCTGATTCTATTGTAAATCGCTCTCCAAATTTTGTTCTCTTCCCTGTGCTCCCTATTTCAGTGACTATGCCAAGCCCGACCCCTGGAAGTCATCCGTGAGTCCTCCCTCTGCCTCTTTGAATTATCCATTCATTCACTCGTTCATTCATTCACCCATTCATTCACTCTTCCATTTCAACAATTAAAAAAAAAGTGTATTATTCGATTACTCACTGCCAGGCCATGAGCTCGGGACCAGAGACAAATTGTGGTGAATTAGCCAGAAATGGTCAAGTGGGGATTTTACCTTCTAAATAGTTGTTCAAATTGTTTCTTCTCCTCTACATTCCCCAAGGCCCCTGACTTGGTCTGGGTCTCTACATCCTTAACAGACTTCTAATCAGTCCCCTGCCTCCAGCCTTCGGCACCTCCAAGCCATCATCCATCACACCTTGTCAAATTCTGAGACCATGGAAGCGGGAGTGGGGTAGGGAAGAGAAGCCCTGAGTGGGGGTTGGAAGGGCTGGCTTCTAGCTCCCTGTGTGAACATGGATAAGTTTTTCCCTTCTCTAAGCTTTGGTTCCATAAAATGTGAAGTGGGCTAATAATTTGTACCTTAGTGTGGGTCTACCTTGGAGGCAGGTCTGGAAGAAATAATAGCAACGGTTTACTGAACAGGCCAAGCACATGATTATACATATTAACTCCCAGCATCAGGGGTGGGCAGCCATTCCTCTTACTCCTATTGCCATTTTGCAATATGGAAACGGAGGCTCAGAGAAGTTAAGGGCTTTCCCCAGGTCACACAGCTCTAAGTCGTATACCTGGGATTCCACACACAAGCCTGCTTGACCCCAGAGCCCCAGATCTTAACCTTGACATTTTACTAGCTCTCTCAGTTGGCAAGGGTGTACTTATTCTAACTAAAGCCTTCACCTGTGGCTCTGAGTGGGGTGGGGCTTGAGAGTCATGACTCAGTTTCCCCTAAATAGAGATAAGAGATATCCTCTCTTGGGAGGTCATCACACTTAAATCTATGACTTGTCAAGGTGTTTTCAGATTCTTCACCATAAGTGAAAGATGTGAAAGCCCGGGTGTGTGTGTGGGGGGGTGATTACATGATAAACCCAATAAAACAGCCTTAACCTGAGCATAGCACGTGGATCTTGCCAAGGGCACCGAGTGCCAATGGTAATCCTGCCGGTGGGGGCACCCTGGGGAAATGGGTCTGCTTCTTCTCAAGGCTGGAGAACGGCGCTGAAAGGATCAATCGGGAGGGAAGGGGCCAGGTTCCTATCTCCCAGAATTGCCTCTAGGCCCCTCCCCTCGAACCAGTCCTGGGTGCTCCCCACCACCCCCGGCAGCTTCCTCTCTCATTAGGATTTCTCTGACAACCCCGAGGATTTACAACGTGAAATGTTTCCATTTCCCTGACATGATGTCTCCGCTTCAAAGCCCCCGCGCCTGCCCTCCGGAGCCCGGGATGGAGGTGATTTTGAGAGGGAGACAAATGAATCAAGGGGCTGACACCCATCCCTTTCTTTCCCCCCATAATACATCTGTTTATTATTGAATGGGGGCTCGCAGGGTCCCGTGATGAATTGTCTTCTCCTCCGTAGCCATGTCCCCAGACAGCTAGGCAGGCCGAAGTGTCTTCCAGGAGCATCTGCTTTTGATCTCTGGTCCTTTTAAATCTCGGGTTAAAATCTTTAGCCTTGACGGGTATGAAAGGCAGCTTCTAGTGGCAAAGGAGCCTTAAAACCCTTGGGGAGGATGATCTGGATTCTGGGTTCTCTTGAGAGAGAGCTTCGTAAGACTCCCTCCTCGGATAGGCTGAAAGTAGAGCAAGGAGCCCTTCGGCCTGGAGGAAGCCCCCACTTTGGACCTGAAGGCACAGTTCTCATCTGCAGGCACTGTGCCACTTGGGGACCTTGGGAGGAATAGGGAGAGGCTGAGGCTGCTCTCCCCCCAGGGCTGGGTGCTGCCTGGAGGGAGGCTGGACCCGATCCCCTGGTCTCCTCCGAAATGTTGCTTCTTTAAAGAAATTGCTCTTGACCACCTCCAAACTGGGGGTGGCAGAGCCTGCCGCCTGCCGACCGGACCCCTGTCCTCTTCCCCCCTGGCACCCGGCTAGACTGCCTCTCCAGCCTCCCTTGCAGGTGGGCAAGGTCATGTGCCTTCTTCTGGTCGGTGGAACTCGAGGCTACTTGTGAGCCTGTTCCTATGACCCAGAGAGGTTTAGCCCCAAGGTCAAAGATCCACAGCTGCTGAGAATCGGTGACGACGGGGCAGTGGGAGCATTACTAGGGAGGTCTCCGGAATCCTGGGCTAGAGATCCTTCCACCTTGACACGCTACCCCTGACCCCGGGTGCGTGGGCTCTGGAGCCAGGCAGTGCCCTGCCACCGACCAGCTGGGCAACCTCAGGCACCACCTTTACCCTCTGAGCCTCAAAAATGGGGGAGACAGCATTCACGTCTTAAAGTTGTGTTATTAAATGGGTTAAAACTTAGGCACGTGCCTAGCGCAGTATCTGCCCTGGAGGAGGCCCTTTGTAAATTCACCGATTAGCTCTTCCTGCCGTCTGAGCCTTTTACTACTTGGGTGGCATTGTCTACGCCGCTGCCTGGCTCTGCCGGAGTCTCCTCTCCTCGTCAGTGCCAGACGCCCTGCCCAGCTCAGCAAGCCGCCGTGGCCTTCATAGCAAGCACAATGCCAAGTCTGCTGGGAAGCCGCCGGACGCACCACCTCTGTCCCTGAGCCCCAGCCGGCAGCAGGCAGTCACGATAACATCAGACGCTGCGACTCCTAACGGCCACAGAGTTGGGGGGCAGAGTCAGAAGTCGGGGTGGCACCACAGCACTGCCTGCGATGGGGGGACTGGCGGGGCAGGGGAGACAGGAAGGGGTCAGGGCAGCGAGAACCCCGGAAGCGGCGGCAGTGGCGATCAGGGCGTGAGGGTGGTGGCAGTGGTTGCGGAGGGGGCAGTCACAGTAGGAGCGGAACCCGTGACAGGCTGGGGGTGGAGGAGGTGACAGAGGTGGTCCCTGGGCGCGAGCCACACTGACCTTTCGGCGGCCGGGCCCCTCCCAGCCTGCTCTCCCAGGACAGGCCATGTGGCCACGGCCATCCCCGAGGTCAACATTCCACAGTGTGAGCCGGCGGTGGGAAAGCGCTCCTTCAGGCTCCTGCTGCCCGGGGAGCTCACGTGTCCACGGGTGACTGAGCCTCCAGAGCTGTGCCACAGGATCTATGGGCCTGACCCTCCGGGCCAAATACCGCCTCAAGTGCTCACCTGAAACGGACCTCCTCGAGGAGCCTTTGAGAATCCCCAAAGCCAATCTGGATGTTCTTGCCTCCACTGTCCCTTAACACTTGCGGATTTATTCTGTCAATATTCACGGGGGCCCTACTGTGGGCCCTGGAGAACGAAATGGTTGTAGCCAGCTTTAAAAGGCTACAGTCTGGCAAGGAATCTCACACACAGCTTTGTTCCAGGAAGTGGGTTGCTATGTTAGGGACACTTACGTGGCTGTCCTCAGTATTCTGAGAGTCGGGTACACAACAGATGCTCAGCGGTTGGATTTCTTTCATCCAACAGATATTTCTGGGTCAGGCGCCATGAAGAGGCATAGGGGATAGTGGTTAGAAGCCTCTGCTCAGTCCCAAGCCTGGCTTTGTAGGACAGTGGGCAAGTTTCTCAATCTCTGCCTCAGTTTCTTCAACTGCAAAGTGGGGATAATAATAGTACCTATTTCAGAGGTTCGTTATGAGGACTAAATTAATTATTATCACAAGTAAAGTATTTAGAAAATTCTCAGTGCACAGAGTGATGCTATAGAAGTGTTAGCTATGAACGCGTGCCAGGGACCACACGAGGGCACTGGTCACATAGGGAGCAGCCAAACCAAGTCCCAGCTCTCCTGAATTTCACACTTTAGTGGGGGAACCGATGATAAACACACAAATATGTATGTCAGGTAGTAAAAGGTACTAGGGTTATAACATAAGGCAGGGTGTAGAGATCAGACCGTAACGGGGGCTGCTATGTAGGTAGGGAGGGCTTCTCTGAGCAGGTGACATTTGAACAGAAATAAGGTGGAAGCCATGTGACCGGCTGGGGAAAATGGGATCCGGGCAGAGGGAAAGGCCAGTGTAAACATCCTGAGGCAGGAATATGCTCTGTGTGTTCAAGGAGGAGCAGGGACCAGGGCGGTTAGAGAGAGGGTGTGAGGAGGCCAGCGCTAGGAGATGAGATGGTTAGGGTCGGATTAGGCAGAAGCTCTCAGGCCACAGGGAGGCTCTGGTTTTATTCGAAGTAAAATCAGGAGGCCATGGAGAGTTTTGAACCAGGAAGCATGAGTTGACCACACGTAATGTTTTGAAGGATTATTCGGGCTGCTGTGTAGTGCAGACTCTGGGGCTGGGCGAAGGGCGACGGGAGGGGACATTTAGGATACTAGTTACTGCCCCGACCGCGACAGTGGCTTGGGCCACAGCACTAAGCAGGAGAGTTGGTGAGAAGCAGGGGAGTCCCGGACACATTCAGAATGTGGACGTGACAGTGCTGGTCGACTGTGGGCGCAGAATGTGAGAGAAAGGGAGCATTCGAGATGACCCTAAGACTTCTGGCCTGAACAAGCAGCAGGATGGAGGGAGCTGCCACCTGCTGAGGCGAGGAGCCTGGAGGCTGCAGTGGCAGGGAGAACCACCGGTCTGGCTTAAAATTAAGTCTGAGGTGTGTATCTGCCATCCAGGGGAGATTCCATCTGGCAGGTGGGTACACGAATCCAGGGAGCTCCTATGAAGGGGGAGTTTGGGTTGAGGACGGAAGCGTAGACCCCCTGGGCGCAGAACAAGAATGGGAACAAGAGGGGGAAGGGCCGAGGACTGAGCCCTAGGACCCTCCAAGGTTAAGAGGCAGGGAGATGAGCAGGACCCAGCAAAGGGGACGGAAAGAGTGTCCGGGGAAGCAGAAGGAGCGCCAAGAGGGTGACACTGGGGAAAGGAAGTGTGTTTGGAAGGCAGGCCTGCTGATGGGTGGAGGAGGCCAAGGACCGCGGGATTTATCGATGCGAATGGAGGGCGAGGAGGTGCTCACAGCAGGACAAGGCCTGGCACGAAGTGGAGGAAACGTCCTCATGGGAAGGTAGGCCACCCAGCGGCTCCCAGAAGGCCAGCGCAGCGAAACAGCGGCAGGAACCAGGTCTCCAGTTTTAGGGCCCTGGAAAGTGCAGTCTGACATGCAAAGCTTTTAAGATTTTATGAGGGCATCTAGAGGAATAGGAAAGGGAAAAGAGGTAACATGGTGGGGACTGATTTATGCTCACTGTGGAATTACATAAAAGGTGCCGATAGCTCCGGGCACCCTGCAAAAGGCCCTGGGAGGGCAGCGGAGGAAGGGTCCCATGGAGTCCGTGTGGGATGGCATCGGGCCAGATGGCTCCGCGGCAGCTGGTGGGCATGCCTCACCTCCCCAGGGTTACTGAGCCGAGTGCATATACTTACTGACCTCTTCATTAGTTTCTGTTTCACAATTTGACTCAGTTGATTATATATATGATTTTCAAATGCCTAGATTTGTTTTCTAGGAATCGTCCTCTTCATCCCAGCTCCTGGCTTTACCCAGGACAGAGGGCTTTTGCAGGGCCTTCACCTCCCAGCATGTGGCAGTCAGACTCGAGGGTACATCCTCACTCCAGCGCTTCCCGGCTGCATGACGTTGGACAGGCAACAGCCTCCCTGAAGTGCCTTTCCTGGTTGCTGTCTACCCAGGAAAGCCTGGCTCTTGTGCACCCTCTACCCCAGGCTGGCGAGGTTCCGTTTGCACCCCCTGCTCCTACCACGTTTTGCCGGTGTTTTAATTGCCCGATTGCGTGTTGATGGCTCAACTGTAAGCCCTTGAGGGGAGCACCCGGGTTTAATCTGTCACTGCGTACACTACACAAAAAGCCACTGAATACATAGTTGTTGCATAAATGGTCTGTTGCTCCCTTCCAGGGTTGTCCCAGGGACGAAAGGAGAAAAGCTATGAGAAAGGCCCCTGTTCCCGGCGTGACAGGCAGGGGCTCAGCAGTTTGTGAACTGCCTGGATTCGTGAGAAGGGGGGAGCTCTTGGATTCTGGGACGGCTGCCCCAGGATCCTGGCTTGGGTGATGGGTTCCTGAAAGTGATTCTGGGGAGACAATGATCCTCCAGTTGAGGACAGGTCTCTCAGACCCCAGCCATCCCAAATAACACGCTGTGGACCCACTCTCTGAGAATCAATTATGCTCTTCCTTGAACCTGCTTATATTCTTAGCCTATATTCATTAATCATTCGGTCATTCATATTCTTTCTTGTCTTCGAGAATTCACATAATATTAGTGAGCCCTCAGTACGTGTGGGGCACTGTGTTATGTGCTGGGGATGCAGCAACAAGCACTATGGGGTGAAGCTACTATGGACACACATAGCAAGAACACTAGAGATTCTAGAATTGAGCGCCGAGCTGCTGGCATCACATCCTGGCTCTGACACTTAGTCCTGTGCTCTAGGGCAAGCTACGTAACTTCTCTGGGCCTCGGTTTCCATATCTGCATAATGGAGATCTAATGGTCCATAGCCCACTGGTTTAAGAGGATTAAACGAATCAATGAGATGAAGTTCTTTGAACAGCGCCTGCCACACAGTATGTGCTCAACACGTGTTGGCCATTCTCAGGCACGGAACAGGACAGATCTTCCCGGTCCTAGCAGCACTTACGTTCCGGGACAGACAGACAACAAGCACATCACCCCCAAGCTACATGATGCCCAGTAGCAACAGGTGTCAAAGAATAGGGCAGGGACAAGGGAACAGAAGGTGACTGGCGCGAGCCTCTGGAGACACGGTGGTCAGGAAGGCTGTCGGGGGAACGAGGCTTCCAGGCAGAGGGGACAGCAAGCACAGAGGCCCAGCAGCCAGGCCCACAGGCCCATGCACAGCAGAAGCCTGCCTTTCCTTCTTTCCCTCTCCCTTCCCTTTCTCCTACTCGGCAGAGCACGGCTGTGGACAGCTGGGACCTCAGACACTACTGTGACTACAGCCCACCTTGTCTTCCCACATTGCTGTTCTTGGGCTCCCACGCCCCCCTCCATTCTTTGCCCAGCCTGGGGAGGGCCCGTGCGGGTCATGGCAGGGCAGAATGGTGGAGGGCCGGCAGCCTGGGCCTGAAGGCTGCGGCTCGGCCTTATTTTTCCCATCTGTGAACTGAGGGGGCTGCGTCCTGGCAGTGTGAGGACTGGGGGTTCTGTGATCTCTGGGGTGGTCCTGGCGGCAGGCACAGAATGAGCCTCAAGCACAACTAGTGGATTCCACAAAGAGCATGTCACTTGTCCTTCCACACAGTCCCTGGGACGGGATGAAGCCACATCACCTGGCAAACTTCACATGCAGGGGAGAGGCTCTGGGGACAAACTGCACCAGAAAAAGCCTTGAGATCGAGGAGCCTGGGGTCTGGCTGGTTCTTACGGTTTTGCTACAGGTATTTTCTGAGCATCTAACCGGTGTCTACAAATGCCAGGACTCGTGGGACCGCAGATGGGTGGGACTGGAGGGGTCTCCATCGCATCTCCAGCAGGGGAGGCAGGGCTCCAGCCAGGGTCTTGACCTTGAATCCCAGCTCCACCATACATTCAGCGTGAGCCACTGGGAGTGACTTCCCCTCTTTGGGCCTCAGTGTGCCCGTCTGAAAAATGGGAGCAATGATGATCCCTGCTCATCCTGCCTCAAGGAGCGGAGGGCTAGCCAGTAACAATGATAAGAACGATACTGCCCATTTGCATCTGCCACAAGTGTGACAGGCTGCGTACACTTCAAAGGCCATCTGGACCAGAGGCATATTACTGCGTAACAGGACCCTGGGGTCAGAGGGCCCGGTTCCAGATCCAGCCCTACCATCTGTTCGCTGTGTGTTCCTGCCTGGGTCACATCGTCCCGTCGAGTCTGAATTCTAGCATCTGTAACGCAGGCTCTTGGGGCTGCTGTAAAGATGAACTGAAATGCGTGGGAAGCACTTGCTCATGAGCTACAAAGAGCCTCGCGCATGTTAGCAGCTCTTATTATTAGTAGCATTTGACATAATTGACAACACCAGGGTGAAGGGCCGCTCCCTTTGTCATGGGATGCTGGGACCCCCGGGCTCTACCAACACAGCCCAGTGCCTGTGGGACATGGGAAGTTCCCTCCTCTGGGAATAAGGCTGGCGGCGGGGGGCGGGGGGGGGGCGGTGGGCACCGGGAATATCTGAAGTACTGTGTCATGCTGCCTTTGCAGGCGACACAGGACCGAGGAGCACTGTGGGCACGCAGAAGGAGCACTGAGGCATGCCAGCCACCGCCTCAGCCAGCTTCTCCCGGACAGGCAGGTGGGATGTGCTGAATTAGAGAAAGGAGCATGTCATTCTCGTCGGCGGGCAGATTTTTCTTGGTACCCGCTAAGAGGAGACCATGTGAGCGATGCAGACGGAGGTCTAGTCTGCATTCCTTTGGCTGCCCCCAAGACCCCAAAACAGACCCCGAGATAAGGACTCAAGCAGCCAATCTGGGTCGTGATCCCAGGAACCGTGGCAAAAAAGTGAAGAACTGTGACAGGGTTAGGGAAGAGCCACTAAAGGGTCTGTTCTGAACAGATATCTACAAGTGCATCTTCAAGGGGCTGACCTTGGTACCAAGGTACCAAAGATCCCTCTGGACAAAATCAGCTCTGGTAGCCCCTGCCCCACCCCAAGGATGCAGCCTTGACACTCTCCAGGGAATTCTCGGGAGAGGGACACTTTGGTTTCAGGGGACAGTCCTCATCACAGCTTGAGCCCCACACCCAAGCACAGAGGATGCGCTCAGGGAGAGCACAGGGTCTCCTGCAGGGCACTCCCCTGACCCCAGCTCCGGGACCCAGCCCAACACCCGCTTCTCACTGAAGTTACCATAAAGCACAGCCTGCATCTGGTCACCCTGTGTGAGCACTGCAGCGAGCTCTGGATTGCTCTGTTGAGCAGAAGGAAGCATGCACATTTCCAAGTTCAACAACCCTGCTGCCTGGCAGGGGGTGCCTTGGGACTGCCCGGCCCTGGACCCCACTGCCCCCTCCCACCACAGTCAGAGAAAGGCTCCTTGTTGAGGAGAGGAACTGGTAAGGCTGCCTCCATGTCTCGCGCCCTCAAGAGCCAGGTGTTTTGCTCGGCAGCAAACCAGACGTGTCCTGGAACCAACCCTGTTCAGACTTGGTCACCCCGTCCATCACCCCGGCCTGGCTCCGAGGCCCGGAGTGGCATTCACTCCTCATTTATTTTCAGCATTCCTCCCTGGGGAAGCTGGAGTAAAAGTCTCTTGGCGTGATAGTAGCCCTCGGGTCATCTCTCCTGATGGGGACCCAGAGGGTGGAGACGTCCTCAGGGTCCACGGTGGGGAGGGCGGGGTGGCAGGGACAGAGCTGGAGAAGAGCCCGTGCTCCCCCACCTTCCAGCCCTGCCTCATCGTACAAGTGTTTGCCTCTCCCTCGGGCGTGCCCATATTCCCTGTCACCAGGAGGGAAAAGCTGCCTGGTGCTTGGGCCCCAGGCGTCAGGACTCACTCCAGTGCCCAGCACAAGGTTGCAGAGGCACACAAGGTGATCTCCAGCCCCGAACCACAGGCTTGGGGGCTGCATCTGTCAAGGGTGACCTCTCCCGGGCCACCGTCAGCCCCTCTAAACAAGCTATCTTTATGAAATAAAATGATTGACCTTAATATATTAAAATAACACCTCCCCAGGAAGGACCTTGCGTCAGGGCTGCCGCACAAAGGGACATTCACAGGCTGGCAGAGGGAAGCCGGTGAAGGCTTGGCCTAGGGCCCAGAGGGAAGCGAGGATGGGGAGCTCGGGGCTCTGGGGTTACAGACGGGAGGGCGGGTTCGGGGAGGCACAGAATGGGCTGTGAGCCTCCAGAAGGCAGGACGGCCCTCTCCCGCGGATGGGACAGGCCAGCGCTATTCTCACCGGCTTCTCAATGCCATGGTCTACCTGCCTCAACCACCCCCTGCAATGTAAGGAGGGACCCCAGCAGGGAGGTGCGGGTCGAAGAGGTCTCCGATGCCGGCACCTGCTTGCCGAGGATGCCGCAGCAAGAGTGGGCACTGCAGCCCAGACTGGGGTCCGCGGGATCAGGAGGGCTTGGGTAGCCTGGGCTAGCCGGCCTGTCTGTGACCTGGGCATGGGCTGGGCTTGCCCTTTCTGAGGTGCTGCCCCCCGTAGGCCTGGACTGTGTGGTTCTAGATTCACATAGACCTGGGTTCTGAGCCTGGTGCCGGTACTGCATCATCTTGGGCAAGAAATTCCACCTTCCGTGGCATCAGTTTCCCCAGCTGAAAAGTGGGGATCACGGCAACGAATTCAAAAGATTTGTCATGATGGTTAAACAAGAGAGTGCCAGTAACAGTAATGCATGCAGGAGGCACTCCAGGCTGGTTTTCTCTCCTTACGCTCCACCACGTATCCAGATTTTTAAATAAGCTGAGACAGCGAACTTATCTCCCTCCCAGAGCTCCCAGCCTGGAGCTGGTTACAAAGGCTGAAAAGAAATTTTAAAGATATAAAATATAAATATAAATAACTATTTTATATATGCACACATATATAAAATCACCATAAGCAGAGGAGGAAAGCACCAAGTCAAGTTTCTCAGCCATCAGCAAAGGCATCAAAGATTAATTCCACAAATATATACCGAGCCAGTACTATGTGCTGAACACTGTTCTAGATATTGGGATAGTCAGCATATAACAGACACAAATCCCTGCTCTCCTGGATCTTACAGTCCATTGTGTGTCAGGGGGTGAGACAGACAGTAAACAGAGGACATAAGTCAATTTTATGTACCCTGTTTGGGTGGTGGTGGGGGGGTAGGTACCATGGTAAAAGGGGGAAAGTGAGCAGGAGCAGGGGATTGGAACACTAGCGCTGCAATGTAAATATAGGTCTGTTTAGGGTGACATTTGGGAGACAGGGGAGTTGGCTGTGCTGCTTTTTGAGGCCAATGCATTCGAGGCCTGGGGAACAGCCAGCACAAAGGCCCTACGGCCAGAGAGTGCAAGGAGACAGAGCAGCCGGAGGGTGGGGTTGGGTTTGGGTTGGGGGGGCGGGGGATGATCAGAGAACCGGACAGAGAGCTGGGGCAGCTGTGCATTTTGGGCCTCGTAGGCCACTGTACAACTATTTCTTAAACCGTCATAGAGCAGGAACCTGCAGGATGGCCCTTGGTGGATGAGGAGGAGCTCACCGAGCCAGGAAGCCGGGAGACTCGGAGGTGTGTCCAGAGAAGAGACTCTTCCCCAGGGGGAAGGCCCCCAGAGGGAGGCTGTCGAGACGGAAGATTTCTGATGGAAGTTTTGGTAAACGGCAAATTGTATCCGAGGAAGAAATAGCTCTTCTTCTTTTAGGCAAGGTGGGCCTCCTATATCACATCCTGTATCCACTGCTTTTCTTCCCATGGACATGCCTACCCCCATCTCCTTCACAGGGTTGTGGGGAAGGATTAAATAACACTTGAAAAAATGCCTTGCAAACCACAGCATCCTCTACAAATACAAGTTTTAGATATCGATCTGATATGAAAAAAAATAACTGAAATTTACTCTTATCCTAAAAGGGTTTTCCTTCAGTATCCATACCGCCCAACTCACCGAATAATCCTAACACCACCACCCAGTCGTGTTGGCACATAGTACATGCTTAGAACATTGTTGGTTGAATGAACGAATGAGCACACGAGGGAAAGAAAGAACTGCCGTAGAAAAGCATGCAGCCCCTAGCTCAGACAAGTGGACCTGGAGAGGGGTGTGGAAGAGGCAGTTTGTCAGTTGGAGCTATGACAGTGCTGGAGCCCTGAGCCCTAACAGACGGGAAACACAGGCACAAGCTCTCCCGTCCCAGGAGGTGGCCACCGCAATCCCAGGCTGCTCGGGCTCTCCCTCGGCTACAAGTCACTACCCTCTCACTTAGCAGGTGCCATTAGAATCTGAATGATGTGTGATTAGACCTGATCTGAGCCTCCCATTTCACTGACCTTGGTGTGGCAGCCCTGGAGGCAGAGAAAGAAACACACAGCAGGAGGGACCCAGAGAGCTGATGCCCAGCTCGGGGACTGATGGGAGCCATGGAGGCATGGGTAGGGCAGTCAGTCTAGTAGGGGCTCCACATCCTCAAGGGGACTTAGGAAGCCAGAAAGAACCTTGGCCCTCACTCCCTTATTGGCAGTTCCGGAATCCAAAAAGCTCTGAAGAACCACTGGTCTTTGGCAACCTGACCTGAGCCTACACAAGGCTATATAGAGTCTTGGTCTATCCCGCTTTTTGTGAATATCATGTTTTGCAGCACAGCTATTAATGTGATTATGGGTGCTGTTCCCGGCCCCAGTGGAGTATTAAAGATAGATGGATATGTATATCTAAAACCCACAGAATACTGAATTCTGAGACAAATAAGGGATTAGGGATCCATTCTACTCAGTTGCAGATTTCTTTGTTCACTCATTCATTCATTCATTCATTCACTCACTTCACTGCCTTCACTACCCACATTTATCCTTTTGCTGTTGGAGAAGAAAGCTCTGATCATTTGCTTATCCACTGGCAAGCACCCACTTGCGTGAGGTGATTTGCATAAGTAAGCATGCTGGCTGTGAAACCCGGAGCTGGGCTCAGACCTGCATCTCCTCCACCGGATTTGCTTCCTCTCTGACCCTTTTCCCAGACAGAGGTGTGGATCCCACGGGCCTCCTTGATAAACACTGGGCACACAAACCTGTCTCAGGGGCCGCTTGCCAGAGATTGCAACCTGTGGCCCTGGGAAGCTCACAAGAGGGTGCCTGAGGGGACTGTTGGAACCGAAGAGTGGGGAGGCAGAAGGTACCCCGCCCTCATGCAACAGGAGCCGGCCAGCCCACAGTGCCCCCTTCCCAGTAGGCTTAGGGTTCTCAGCATAGGGCCAGCCTGCTCCGTTGGGAACTTAAGGGGCTGGTGGGAGTGCCGAGAAGCGGCACTGGCCGAGCAGGGCTGTTAGTGAGTGGGGTCTTCGCAATGACTCTATTAGTAGTCCTTGTTCTTAACAGATGAATACACTGAACGCTGCAGAGGCTCAGCCGCTGCTCAAATCATGCAGCTAGAAAGTGGCAGAGCCTGGCATTGAAAGCCAGTCTGACTCCAAAGCCTGCGAATGTCCCAGTAGGAGGCCCCACCCCTCTGCAGAGCAAAAGCACCAACATCTCTAAGGTCCAAACCTGTTCTGATAACCTAATTTCCCTCTTGACACTCAGAACATGGCTAGGGTCAAGGCCGAGGCAGGGGCTGGGGTCAGGGCTCAGTGCCTGACCTGGGGCTGGGCCCAGGTGTGTGGGGGAGTATGGGCTCAGCCCGAGACCGCAGGACCATATGTTTGTCTCTGTAAAATTAACTAACCTTGACCCTGCTGGAGCCATCCTGCTCTCTCGGCCCAAACACCATCTTTTAAGAGCGAAAGGAAGCAGAAAGGGGTGGGAGTGAGCACCGAAGAGTGAGGAGACAGATTGAAGGGGTTCTATTCAACCTTTTATCCATCATCAAAACCCTCCATCATTAGGATAGCTGTGCCCGTCTGTCCCATAACATTTACAGATGATCATAAAAGGGAGGGTAATGACCGCAATTACAACTGAAGGGCTGGTTTAATGAATATTAAACAGCTTTGAACATCAAAGTATTGACTGAAGTGGAAACCTAATATCTATCTCTCCAGCCCCTTCCGCCCGGCGAAAGGGCAAGGCAGATGGCCTGGCCTTGTGGGGCTGTCAGGAACAATTTGCACGAGTCACCAAGTGGCACTTGAAGCAAACCCTTCTGCCTAGAGGCCGGCCCAACAAATAAAGGGATCTGCCATTATCTTCTCTGCAGCAGTCAATCAGCCGGCGAGGAGGGAGCCCAAGAGAAGCAGACAGGGTGTCCCCTCCCAGGGGAGTCCGCTCAGGTCACACTGTAGGGGAGAAGATCCTGCGGGTTGGCAGTAGGGACCCAGGGCCGTGCCACCTGTTTGGCCTTCCCTCATTTCCCACAGCCCTTCCGGGTCCCCTCCTGGTTCTGTCCACCCACAAGTCCTCTGCCTCCAGGTGGGGTGGCCAGAACAGCCTCCATCCTCCCGCCTTCACTCATTCATTCAGGGATGTGTTAGCTGAACAACACAGCCCCTGGACTCAGGGAGTTCTAATGGTGGAGACGGAGATATAAACAGGTAGTTGGATGCAGAGGGGTAACAATGGGGGCAGACTCATGCGGAAGGGAGGGGAAACAGGCATCAGGCCAGGGAAGAGCACAGTTAACAAGGCACGTCTGACTCTCATGGAACCCGGGTCTAGTTACGGAGCCGGACATAGCTGCAGCCCACGGGGCTAGTGTCCTGTGAAATCTGGAAGGCTCCTTGATCAACCCGGGGAGGTTTCATGGAGGAGGTGACCCTGGAGCTGGGCATGGAAGAGGGGGAAACTGATCTCTGAGGCAAGTAGGCAGAGGACAGCCCAGGAAGAGGCAGCCACTCTCCCATGCTAAACCTCCTCATCCTGCTGGCCTCCACCGCTCCCACGGCCCCAGCACACCCTGCATTCGGCCTGTCCCTCCGGCCGCCCCAGTATTTGTTGTTCATGAACAACCGGACGACTCTGAGCCTCCACGGACTGCATCCTCCTGGCCCTGCTCAGCCTTCACTGAGAGTATTGGCAGGGGCAGGATGATGGATAGGCGCTGAGCTTGCTGCTTTCTCACAGGACCCTGGTAACCTCACGGCCTTGACATTACTGGGGAAGGTTCTGATCCCTCTCCAGAGGCCAGGTTCTCAGTATACACCTCTCTTGTGACCAGGGATGTGGGGCACAGAATAGGAATTCATAAAGCAAGTAGGGAATAAATAAGCAGCCTCCCTCTTGGGGTCGACGGAGGTCCAGGGAAGAGCTGACACCCTCCCTCCCACAGGAAGGGACCCCAGAGTCCTTCTCACATCACTCAAGACCCTTTGCAGTCTGATCCTAGGGACCCTGCCGACTCTTCCCCACTGATCCCCAGCCACTCTGTGCTCTGGACCAGTGGTGGACAATCCAACCTCCTCGGATGGTGGAAATTCTGTAATACAGCTGGGCCGCTAGCCACATGGGGCTGTTAAGCCCTTGAAACATGGCTAGTATGACTGAGGCATTGAATTTTAATTCTGTTTAATCTTAACCAATTAAATTTTAACCCATTTAAATTTAAATAGTACATGCAGCTTGTGGCTACCACTGTGGAAAGCACAGATCTAGTCACAAACTCATCATGCTCTTTCACAGGCCAGATTTTTTTCATGTCTCTGGGCCTTGGTATACAATATTCCCTCTGCCTAAAATGTCATTTCCCTCTTCTCGGGCTGGTTTCACAATGCAGCTGGAAATCACCTCCTTGGAGAAGCCTTCCCCATGCTGAGGGAGATGCCCCTCCCTATTTCCCGCAGCCCCCAGGCTTCCTCTGGTCTAGTCCCCACTCTAGTGCTGCCCATTTGTCAGTCTCTGCTTCTAACCCTGTGATGTCTGTTGGATGATACACTCTGAGGGTGTGCATCAAATCACCTGCGGGCTCTGCACACCCCTACACCTCAGGTTTCTGCACATCCCTATTACCTGGGGCCCCGGCACACCTCCCCTGGGGGATTCTGCACACCCCCTATGCCCTGTCCTTCCCCAGAGATCCAGCTGTGTCGCTTTTCCTCCCCAGTGAGCCCGAAGCCTTCTGACTCACCTGTGACCTGTAGCATAAGAAAAAGGGCTAGGCTGGGCGCCTGGGTGGCCCAGTTGGTTAAGCGACTGCCTTCGGCTCAGGTCATGATCCTGGAGTCCTGGGATCGAGTCCCACATCAGGCTTCCTGCTCAGCAGGGAGTCTGCTTCTCCCTCTGACCCTCTTCCCTCTCGTGCTCTCTATCTCTCATTCTCTCTCTCTCAAATAAATAAAAAAAAAAATTAAAAAAAGAAAAAGAAAAAGGGCTAGGCATTATTTCTCAGGGCAGAGATGAGAAACGAGGAGCTCCTTGTGGGGAGGGAGCTGTTTCTGTCTCACCTCTGTGTCCCCAGTGCCCAGTACAGAGCCAGGCACAGAAATGGGGTGAGGATTCTGTGAGGACAGAGCCGGGGGGGGGGGGGGACTGGGATTTGCCTGGGGTGGAGTCAGGGCTTGAGAGCCCAAGAAAAGAATTAGAAGCTGAAACTCCACCTCCACAGGGCAGTTGGGAGTCTGTGATGGGGGTGTGTGTCTGAAACTGGTCTGAAGACAGGTGGAGGGGGCTCCCTTCCCAAATCCCCCAGGGTTGCACATGCCTCCCATTACCGTAAATGAGAATGGCTGTTAAATGCTGCATTAGGCTAAACACTTAACACCCAGTAAATATTTATTGATCACATGTACCCCTGATTAACCCCTGCTGTGCCAGAGGCTGTACCAGGCCAGGCTATGGGATCTGTCTGCCTCCTTGAGTTACAGGCTCTCCCTCACCTGCAGTCACTGAGCATGCCCTTTGGGCCTCAGAGCTCCTTTAAGAGTTCACTCTGGGGGAAGGAGAAGGATCCTTCCCCGAAACCTAACTTGAGCATAAAATTGCATGAGGCACGCAGAAGAAGCTGTAACAGGGTACTGAAGGGAGGCTGATATTTGCCGCAAGGAAATGAGGGAAGGCTTCCTGGAAGAGGAGGGATCTGAGCCTTACCTTAAGGATGGATGGGAAGGATGTGGGTAATGGGTCAGGATCAGGGAGGCCATTAAAAGAGATGAGAGCAGGGTGACCAAAGGCTAGGATGGGGGAAGCCCGGGTGTGGGCGAAGAAGCAAGGGGGAGGGCAGGGTGCAGGAGGCAGTGATGGTAGGATGGTCAGCAGAGCCCACATTCAGGGACACCAGGCAGAGGAGTTTAGATTTTATTCTGTGGGTGAAGACATCTATACTGTGAGTCCTTTCCAAGGCAAACTCTTATTGGAGCAAATCTCCAATCCCTGCAGGAAACCACATTACGTTTCTGGCCCCACATTACAGCAGTGGAGCCAGAAAATGCTGCTCTACGAAAGGTCCTCTAACCAAGTGCCTAGGATCCCAGGACCCTCACTCTTCAGCCGAGTCTCACTTTCATAGTGTGACCATGTGTTCCCCAGGGGGAGATTATGTGGTCACCTCGCTCCTCCAGCGCAGCCTGGCACAAGATGCGGGAGCGTCCCAGGAAGCCAAACCCACCCCCAGCCCAGGGGAGGGCTCCCTCCCGACACGCATCCCTGCCCTTCCCTCTGCCAGAATGCCCCAGATCTCCCCGTCGCACTTGCCTCCATTGTCAGAAACCCCACCATGAGTGCCGCCCTTCCACTTGACCTCGGCATTGCCCTCAAAGTATTATGTACTCTGCTTCAAAATATAATCTTCCCCCTCCTCTCTCCCAACAGAGCTGACTCCTAATGCCACAAATCACAGAAACTGAATTCAGTAAGCCGCCTGCAGATTAATTAGATTTAATTAATGTAAGATTCTATGTAGTCATTTATTTTAGGGAGAAAGAGAGAGAGAGAGGGTGTGGGAGGAGGGGCGGGGGGGGTGGAGGGAGAGGGAAGGGGAAAGAATCTCAAGCCGACTCTGAGCCTAGAGGATGCAGGGCTCGATCTCACAACCCGGAGATCACGACCTGAGCTGAAACCAAGAGTCAGACGCTTAACTGACTGAGCCGCCCCGGTGTCCCTATATTTAATTCAACAGAATCGAGTCAACATGCTGAAGCTGGAGCCCGGGTCTTGGAGCACACACAGGTAGACCAAAGGCTGAGCTTGCCCTGGAGGAGCTCACAGTCAAGGTCAAGGAGAGGAGAAGGGGCACGAATAACTGTGGACTTAGGGAGACATAGAAAGTGCCAGATCAGACATTCCCGGGGCAAGGGGAGCCTGAAAGATCAAATTAAGTGAGGCAACACGTGTAAGGGCTCAGCTCATGCCCGGAGGGCAGTAGGTTCTCTATAAATGGTTGCTAAGTTCAAACACCCCTCCTTGGTTTTCTCCAAGGATCCAAGTCTTGGGGAAAACTTCCATGAGAGGGGCAACGAGAACCAACTTCCCAGAGGAGCAGGCCTGGCCAGGCCCTTGGCAGTGGGGGACACGGAAGGCGGTGCTAGCTAGATGTCGGAGTAGGAAGGTATCTGAGGCTTCCCCCAACGGAGCGCTCTTTGGGCCTGCTTCTGGTCGGAGTTCTCTGGGGAGTCAGCACTACTACGCCCCCATCCCAGACATCAGAAATGAATTAGCACCCTGCATCGCCACGGCTCCCCCAGCCACCCACGGCCCCGGCCTCCTCTGGCCGCACTCCCACTTTGGATGGGAAATCTGTCCTTCCACCTTCTTTAGGGCTGACCCCACATGTCTCCAGCTCTGTGGTTCCGTGTAAACTCTCACCTTTTCTTCTCTTTTCTGCATATCTGTCTCCCCCTCTTCCCTCGCTCCGCTGTATCTCTCGCCTTGTCCACTGCCTGCCCAGCCCCTGGTCTGTCTGGCTGGTGTGTGTGGGGGGGAGCATATAGCACACACACTGGGAAGCGGTCACCTTATGTGTCTGCAGCCCTAAACCAGCTTCAGAGTGAAACAGAAGAGGTACCAAAGGAGAGGCTTTAGTTCTGGGCAAGGCTTGCCCACTGATCCTACCTGGAGTCTCACCAGCCCCCAGCCCCTGTACGTGCCACTCGTAGACCCAGGCACCCCTTACCCCTGGGCTTAGAGGCCTTCACGGCCTTCTCTCTATTTCTGGGCCGAGAAATGAGTTAAGGACTGCTCAGAGAGGGGCACGGACCTGCCTGAAGTCACACCACAGGCCTGTGGCAGAGCTGGGATCAAAAGCCAGGTCTCCTGACTGCCAGCCGAGTGCCCCCAGTCCAATGCCCCGCTGGCAGCACTAGGCCCTTGTGAAATGAACAGTGACGGCGCCACCCATGCACTGCTTGCCGCAGCTGGGGCACGGGGCGCCCCATTGAGGAGACGCGTAATTCATTTAATCTTGACAGCAAATCCTCTGAGGACATCATTATTTCCCCATCATACGGAGGAGAAAACCAAAGCTCAATGAAGTGAAGGAACGTGCTGAAGGTCAGCAGCGAGGACACGGTAGAGTGGGATTCCGCCAGGCCCCCGAGCACCGAGCTCCATGCCCTTTGCGATGGCGTGCTAATCCCTTTCCAAGAACCCAGAAGTTCTGATCGCAGTCTTACACGGGCCCTTCCTCCCCTGCTCACAGCTCTATTCGCCCCTGGTAGCGTGTGAAGATGGCAGGGCTCCATCGGCCGCCCCACGGGGACGAGCCCGATTCCCCAAGTCTGCACCGGCATGGCTGGAACCCCTCTCAGTAGCAGCCTGGCTGGGGGCTGTCAACTGGCTGTCAACCACCCCGCAGGGAAAGCGGGATTTCTCCATGCTGTCCCTGCAGTTC
This sequence comes from Callorhinus ursinus, assembly GCF_003265705.2. Lineage (NCBI taxonomy): Eukaryota > Metazoa > Chordata > Mammalia > Carnivora > Otariidae > Callorhinus > Callorhinus ursinus. The sequence goes on along the minus strand of NW_027397071.1, from coordinate 64,160,621 downwards.
AAAGGAACAGGGGCCCAGAATCTCGGCTAGGATGACCTGTATTATGACAGGCCCAGGAACCTTAAAAGCAAAAGACAGCTTAATAACGCAGCAAAGAAAACACAGGTCCCTTGGCCTGGCTCTTAAGGGTAGCCAAGAGCTTGGCAGGAGGGCCACTCCCCTGTGCTGTGGGTGCCCTCTGACAACAGGCACGATGTGCCCTAGGAACACACAGTTCTTGCCCAGTTTCAGCCCCTTCTGCAGACAAGTGGGGCCTGTCCGTTGCAGCACGCTTGGAGGCCTCCTGCCTGCACAGGCCACGCAGCCTGTGTGAGGAGTCTGGCTCCAATCACACACAGGTTCCAAGGGCAAGAGTGTGGCTATTCAGGCAGGGCTACCATCACCTCCAGCAGCTGGGCAGCAGGCCCAAGCCGCCTTGGCAAAGACACTTGCATGCTTACTGGAAACACTTTCTTTCATGATGGGGGATATGTTCATTAGTTGGGCTGGGCCGTGAACGTGGCTTTTTACAAGGGAGTCTTATTGTCACTGGATTCTGACTTCTGAGCTCTCTTCCACCACTGAATAAAGGGGATATTTAACCAACAACAGGTGGGCCCACCTCTCTTAAAGAAAATTCTCTGAGAATAGAAAATAATAGAGTTTCAAAAATTATTTGTTGAGCACCATTCTCTTCTGTGCCATATACCCCCACCAACCACCCTTCACATTCCCTGTATCCCTTCCACTTAATAACTAGGAAACTGAGGCTCAGACATGAACCAGGGCATGAGGTTATCCTGGAAATATGGGGGAAAGGCGGGATTTGAACCTCATTTGTCTGACTTTTGGGTCTGGTGCTTTTTTTATCACGCCATGTCATGGAGGGAGAAGCTAGTGACCCATGGTGCATCCATGCTTATTCTTGTTCTTTATCCACCTGAAGGAGGAGGATCCCAGGCACCCAGAGACCATGAGAAATGCAGAGAAAGAAGTCCTTATTCCAGAAAGCAATTGGGCAGGAAAACCCTCACAATGTTTTGTTTGACCTTTTCCCCTTCTGTGGGAAGGGAAAAGGGAAACTGACTTAAAGAAATGTGCTTTCTGGATCCTTCTAGCCATAAAGTTGGTGATTGAAAGATTCAGTGGAGGAAGGGTGGCTTAGAGCTGCCCCCCACCCCCACCCCGGGTGAGGCAAATCCAGGTGAATGGTACTTGGGTGTGTGCAGGAGAAGGAAAGAAGGACTGGTTAGTTTTTGCCTTTTTACTCCAAAGTTTCCGGATTTCTTTTCCTTTCTCATTAAAAAAGTCCTCTTGATCAGTGTTCTCTCCTGTGTGCCTGTGGAAATTTGGAAATGATCTAAACCTGCTCTGTGACCACTAGAAGTGAGAGCATGGGTATGTCTTCACTGCAGTGGAAAGATGTTCATGATATATGGGGAACTGAATAAAGGACAGTATATACAGTGGTGATCCCATTTTCATAAATACGTATTCATCCTCATGCACGTGTATTGAGAGAGACATAGATTTGCATGGGGGAAATGTCAGGACAAATATTCATCAAGTGTTAATGGCGGTTATCCCACCAGATGGTGGAATTCTATAATTTTTTTGTTTATGCCTTTTATAAAGATGACATTCTCTATAATAATACATACCAGTCAGTGAGAGGCTTTTTTAGGAGAAGAAAATGAGAAGGAGAAAGCTTTGGAATCAGATCACTAATCGGGTGAACTAAGTAAGTCACTAAGTCCTCGGAGCCTCAGCTTCTTCATCTGCACATGGGGCTCCTATCGCCGACCTGCGGGCTTGTTGCTGTCCCGCTGCAGAACCTGAGAGCTCAGTCTTTCGTGGCTCCTACTCTCTGCCTCCTGGCCTCCTCCCCCCTCTCCGGTTTCCAGTCCCTCCCCACCTGCTGTCCCTTTCCCCCTCCGTCCTGTGTGCCGAGCTCACCCGCAAGCCTCTCTGGCCTTTGCCCCAGCCCGTGCTCATGAGGAGCCAGCTCGGCCACACAAAGCCCGCCAGGTTCCCCATCTGGGCTGGAGGAGCAAGCCTACTTAGCAGAGCTGCAGGACACAGATGGAGGCCAGCAGAGAGGGGCTGATGTGAGGGGAGATCTGCCTAACCCCTCTGCCTCATCGCCTGCTTCTCCTGATCCCTATCTTCCTGTCTAGCCTCCTGAGTGGCCGGTGCATTGCTCCCCATTTCGCCTTTGCTCCTGCCAGATCTTCTGCTAGGTGTGCTCTCACCAGTAACTGACATCTATGAAATACCTACAGAGACGTTGAGAGTTCTCCCTTTAGCTGCATGAGGTAGGGACTCTACTATGTCCGTTTTACAGATGAGGAAAGTGCAGTTTAGAGAGGTCAGATCACCTGCCCAAAGTCGAAGGGCTAGGAAATAACTCAGATTCATCCTCTGAGACTGACTTCCTCAGAAGCCCTTTCCTGACTCCCCAGCCCGGATCAGGGACCCCGCCAATCAGCCCCATAGTTTTGTTTGTTCAGAACCATCTGGTCGTTATTTGCTGAACTGAAATAGTAGTAATTAATAGCCGACAAGGTTCTAGGATGACCAGGGTAAGTAGTGAGTATCCCGTCCCTTCAGTGGCTACAAGAATGAGTCAGTAACCCTCAGTGTCAGGGCCTTGCAGTGGAACTGCTCAGGGGTGATGTACCCTCTCCCTGGCTTCCCTGGAGTCCAGGAGGCTTCTTCCTGGAGCCCACACCCCTGGAGCAGTAAAAAGCAGTGTGGGTGCTTAGAAAATGCCTAGACCTGCAGGCTGCATGACCCAGGCCAAGTCATTGCTCTCCTAAGCCTATGGCCTCATTCAAAAGACTGAGACACATGTACCTTCCTATACCTCACATGGCACGTGGTCGCCCAGAAGAGACCCCAGTTCCTATCTCCCTTACCGTGCAGTGGTCAGGGTTCCCAGCTGTGGCTGATGGGATGTGACAGCACGCCGGCCCCTCTCCTTGCCCAGGCCTGGAACACCAGCGCCGCAGTGGCCAGCCCCCCCTGGAGGGAAGGCAGTGCCTCGTGCGGCAGAGAAGTAAAAGGAGGCTGCATCCTTCCTGGGGCAGGCACCACCCAGCTAGGACTTTTCCGTAGGAGAAGACAGAGCTGTGTCACCTAAAGCCACTCTACCCTTTAGAAACTCAATGAGATGACCCAGTGAGACAATGCATGGTAAGGGACACCTTAGTGGGGCACAACACATGGGTTGCGTGCTGATGGTTAAAGTGAATTTTTTCCACTGCAGCGACCCTTGCAGAACCCCTCTAGACAGGCCTAAGAGAGACACCCAGCAAGACAAGTCTCCTCAGAAACTGCTGGTACCCATTACACTTTCCCAGGCAATCTTAGGATAGAAAGACACAGACATTTGGGAGCAAGTGTATTTTGTTGTTAGGGGGGAGAAAAGGCCAAAGACCCCTCAAGTCATTGAAGTTTCTGGAATCACTTAAGACAATGCACTGTCAATTCTCTAAGGGCAAAGGTCCTTTTGACAAACACTAACCACACGCAGACGTGTCCCCTACAAGGCTACGCCCTCCTGGGAGGGCAGGCCCTGGTCTCCTCTATCCCTTGTCTCTCCTCTGGGACCCGCGGCATAATTTGCCAGGCCCAGCGCAGAGTGCGAGTATAGAGCCCCATGTTCCTAAATTATTAAGAATTTTAAAACGGTGACGGTAGAGCATCAGAACAAGCCGTGTGTGGCTACGTGGGTCTCATGGCACGGAGCTGGCTGCCCCCCAGTGCCTCGCCCTCTGGCCTGCACGTAGTAGGCAGTCAGCAAGCCCACGTTCACTGAAGTGACCGCAATCTGTGTGGACAGGGCGACCCCAGAACAGTCTGGCCCCTCATCACCGTGACTGGGCTGGAGGTGGTTTTGTTTTCTTTTCCCCCAGTCTCAATTCTTTACATGTCTTGGAGGAGGGGACGGAGGCAGGCACAGGGCTCAGGGTCTAGAGGTCACGAAGAAAACACGCTTCTTTGCCTGAGTGAGTGGGCAGGAGCGAGCGACAGGCATTTCTGCGCTGTTCTCCTTCTTGTTTCTTGCCACAAGATATAAACTAATCTATTTAGTTAGAAAAACATGGTTTATTGCAATCTAAGTAATTTGTATTTCTTTTTCTACCACAAGATGTAAACTAATCTAGTTAGCTAGAGCAAGTTGGTTTAACTGAATTCAGAGTAATTACCCTCCAAAGCAAAGCGATGTGTGTGTTTTTTTGGTTTGCCGGGCTTTTTTTTTTTTTTTTTCCCCTTTCCTTTCCAGTATTCAAAGGTTGAGACGTATATGCACTTATGATTAAATAAAACCCAGCCATCTTTTGGTTTGCCGGGGCCTTGGCCTTTCTGGAGGGTCTCAGCCCCCAGCCCCACCACCTGGGATTTCCCGAAAATGTGCTGGAGGTGCCATGGAAAATCCAGTATGTGCTCTGGTGGAAAAACAATTTGTAACAACATTTCCTGGAGCAGTGGAGTTCCAACTCACAGGGAGGGTATTTACCAGACACTGAGAGGGCTGACAGGGCCGCCTGCGGTTGGGGAGATCGGACACCTGGCCTCATCCGGTCACTTGGGCTGATGGCCCCCTCTGTGCCCGGGCCTGAGCAACAGAACTCCCTCCTCCCAGGCTCGGATGTCTGTGGGGGATTTTGCTTGTCACACTCCCTAGCCATTACCCTCCCCCTGGGGCAGTGGAGAGGACCGGGGGCTCAGAGAAAGATGACCTGTCTGGGGCCATGAACCTGGGGAGAGTGCAGCCCACCAGGCCGCAACCCCAATCCCAGCTGCTCCAGCAGAGGCCAGGCCACCGCCCACTGCGCAGGTAGCTGACTAATCCCCATAAGGCCGGCAGCTGTTGGCTGTGGGAAAGCTAGATCTCACTTCAGTTCTTCCCCACCAGGCCCAGCTGCCTCTTCTGAGAGCCTGTCTTTCCCTCTGTGCCAGGCCAGCCCTGCAGGTTTTTGGGGAAAGCGGTTCAGTCCTCCCCAAGTCTCTTCTCCATGCTGCCCCTGTTCCCTCAGCCCCTGGGGCTCCTCTGTTCCATTCCCACCACCCCCTCCAGACACAGATCCACTCTCTCCTTAGCACCCACAGCAATGGGGAGGGCACAGCCTTTTCTCCAATTGCAATAAGCCAATATGGTTTCCAGTGATTATCCCACCAGAAGAGGGACACTTGGGAGTGACCTAAATGACACCATTTTAGATGGTAGAGAGACACCGTCTTAATGAGAACGTCGGGCTCTGGCAGATCCAGCTGGTGGCTTACCTGGCATCTACTCTGCTCTCCCTCCTTAGATCAGGGGTCTACCCTTCCCCACTCAACTTTCATCGATGACATACCACGTGTCTGTTTTTGTCCCTTGAGGCCCCGACACAGAGCCAGGATGGGGACACGTGGGGTGGCAGGCACCCCATGACCATAAGCCCCTATCAACGGTCTGGCACAGCGCCTAGTTCCCACTTCCCTGCTCCCTCCCCCTCCCACCTGTCCCACTGCCCAATCACCTGACTTCAGGAGAAGAACAGACGTGTCCTTTCTGATTGAAACACCAGGAAGAGCAATAAGCAAGTAAATAAAGGAGCCGGAAGAGGAGGGGGAGAGAACCTAGTGTGCACTCGCATAGGCAAATCGTCCCTTGTCTCATCTTCATGGCCAGGCCAATGTTCACAAATGCCTCTCACCACCACCTTGGCAAAATGACTCCTGGCCTAGCCCTTGGAAAACCAGAACCAGCCCGGAGAAGGCAAGTGTGACGCAGACCCCAGGGCTTCAGGAGGAGGGAAGGATCCAACCTGAAACCCCTACGCATCACCGGTGCCTTTCTTGGGACATTTCCTCCCCTCGGCTCCTTCTCTCAGGTTCCTGTCCTGGTGACCTGGACAGAGTCCGCTGAGCCTGCTGCGGGAGGAGAGTGGGCCTCCGTGGGTGCAACATGATGGGCTGTCAGAATTAATGAAGGAAGGGGCCCGGAGCCAGCTTGTTTGCCCACGGGCACTTTTAGCAGCAGTGTGCAATTGGATAATTGAAATCAGGGGCGAGCACTGGCGTGCAAGGAGCCTGCTTCCAATACAAATACAGAAGACCACTCCAGCACCCACCAGCTTCTCTCCCTCCACTGCCAAACCTTCCAGGGTGTCTGGACCTGGTGGCCCCCTCCGTGCGTTGGCACTGCTGAGGAGGCTGAGTCAGCAGAATGTGAAACTGGCCGTGGTGGGGGCACGGAGATGGAGTTACCCTTCCGGCACGAGCCGCAGGGGAGCCGAGCTTGCCAGGCCCCTTCACTTATTCAGTACACAGGCACTGGCCGGGGCCTGAGCCCACCCGGCTCCCAGACCGATGCTGGGGTTCCGCGGTGAATCCAACAGACAGGGTGAATCCACCCCCTCTGTGCCCGGTGCTGTGGGTGGAGACCTGGTTAGACATTGTCCCTGCCCTCCAGGAGCTTAGTCATGGGGAGGACAGCCGGACAGACAGCCCGCCCCAGGACGGTGAGACAACCCGTCACAAGGCAGACGTGGCAAGGAACAGGGGCTCCTGGGAGCAGGGGAAGAAGACAGGGCTTGTTCACCTACGCATTCCAAGTGCTCAGAACAGTGCCTGGTGCATAGTAGGCGCTCAGGAAGCATGTTTTGTGACTGAAAGGAGTGAGACAATTGGGGAAAGGCATTCCAGGCAGAGGGAACATCATATACAGAAGCTGGGACGTGCGACAGACGGGCTGAGCCACGTGGGAGACAAGCAGCTGCTCCCTAGGACTGGGCCTCAGGAGGCCAGGGGTGGAGCCTAGACTCTTTGTAAAAGCCCCAAGAGGTGAAAACACCTCGCCTAAATTCAGACACAGTCCCTTAGTGATGGATCTGGAGCCAGAGGCATGGGGGCTGACTTTTAATAAACACGTATTACAGGGCACCTGGGTGGCTCAGTTGGTTAAGCAACTGCCTTCGGCTCAGGTCATGATCCCGGGGTCCTGGGATTGAGTCCCGCATCCGACTCCCGACTCAGCAGGGAGCCTGCTTCTCCCTCTGACCTTCTCCCCTCTCATGCTGTTTCTCTCTCGCTCGCTCTCTAATAAATAAATAAAATCTTTAAAACAAAAAACACGTATTACAGCCCAGGCCCTGCACTGGGGCCATTTACACATATGCACGTGTAAGCTACCACCCTAGTCCCAGCCCACAACCGATGCAGAAGTCTTTACTGACCCATTTTACAGGTGAGTAAAGTAAGACTCCAAGAAGCAAAAGAAGATTCCTGGGCTCACAGAGCTTATAAGGGGCTAAGGGGGGATTAAAGCTGGGTGATTAGGACACTTGTGCTCTTTCACTCCCTGGGGTGAAGCAGAAGTCTGAGACAGTGAGAGGGGCATGAGGGCCACCCTTTTGTCCATGGCTAGCTGTCCTCCCAGCGCTGTCCCCAGCGAGGGCCCAGCTGGAACCAGAGCGCCCTGGCTCCTCTGGCCTGGGATGTTCCTGTTAGTCTCCTGTGACCAGGGTGGGAGGTGGCTGCTGAACCCCGTGCTGGGCCCCAGGAGCTGAACACTCCGGATGAGAACTCATGAACGCTGCCATGCCCACACCCCTCCCCTGCCCCCAGGAGGTGACCCCAAGCTGCCGCCCAGCCTGGGCTGATAGGTCCCTGGGAGACACCTGTTTTTCATTGCGAGCCCTTGTGGCTCTGGGGCAGCGGCTGTGTTTGTTTTGGGGGGGGGACTGGGTGGGAGGGGGGAGTTGTTTCTGCAGGCCTGCAGGGACCTGGGGTTACTGAGGAGGCCGCAGACAGCCCTGAAGGCAAATGCAGCATCGGCATCCCTGGCGCAGCACGGCCAGGTACCCTGGCCGCTTAGGAGAAGAGGGGGAGCACGGGAAGCAACAGAGAGAGATAAAAACTGCTGAGGACAGGCCCTGAACAAAGCCCCCCTGCTCCACCGTCCCCCTCGTAGTCATTTCATTGATTGATTGATTCATTCATTCATTCATTCAAACACTCACCGAGCATCTATAAGGAACCCACCACTGCTGGGAGCCAGGGAGACCCAAAGATGAGTCCCGCAGGCCCTCAGCCTCAAGGGGCTCACCGTCTGTCCCATGAGGGGGCAGCTAAGCAAACACACCAAAGGTGGTCGCTTACACATGCTAAAGCGGGGCAAGGAGGGGGCATGCAGGAAGGGAGGGGCTCACTACTAGGGACGGGGTCCATCAAGGAGGGCTTTCAGAAGGAGGGGGCACCTTCAGAGTCCTGAAGGTTAAAGAGCAGGTGGAAAAGGGGACGATAACATCTGACTCAGGGGGGAGGAGCAACAGCTGAGGGAAAAGAAGTGGAATAGAACTTGGTGGGAATAGAAAGAAGCGGCATCAGGCTGGAGAAGAGGGTGCTGAGGAGACAGCAGGCTCAGTGCTGGCAGAGGAAGGGGGCAGGAGGGCGGGCTTAGGCCCTCTTCTCTTCCCCTGGTCAAGCCCACTTCCCGTTTGTCTCCTTTCCATCCCCGTTTCCAAGCCTCCCCTGCCCACCCCCCACCCCCACCCCCGGCCCTACTGCAGCTGTGACAAGAAGAGTCACATCTCGAAAGCTCCTACGATGTCTCAGGCACTGGCTGAAGCACTTTACACACTTTAATGTTTGCACTTAAAACCATTTTATGAAGTGGGTATTATTTTCCCATTTACAGAGGATGAAACAGGCTCCAAGAGGCTCAGTAATTTGACCAAGACCACCCCGGAGCTCCTGCCAAGCAGAGCCAGGGGCTGCATCCAGAAGCCACATGGTCAGCTTTCGCAGACGGAGTCCAGCACACAGAGGACCCATCCCAAACATTCCCCCTGTAAGAGGCAGCGTGGACTCAGGGAAAAACCTGTTTATTCAGCTTTCAAGGCCTGGTTAGGATGTCACCTTCTTTTCAGAGCCTTCCATGGCTACATAGAGTGCCCCGAGTGGACCTCAGACCCAGGCCCTAGCAGCCTGCATAAAAACGGCAGGCTCACCTGTCGGTCTCATGGCTGGGCTGCGAACGCTTTATTTATGTGGATCCCCACGCCTCGCCGGCAGTCTAACACACTGGAAGGGCTACACAACCAGGCAGTAAGTGGACGCATGATAAAACTTTAACCATCATATTTTGGGAACCTACGGTGTGTCTGAGTGGGTATGTAAATAATGCAATCAATCTGCCAGTTAGATGTTATTAGTCTCATTTACAGAGAAAGAAACAAGTTCAGAGGGAGCCATCCAAGGTCACATAGTTAAGGGACAGAGCAGAATTTGAATCAGGGTCCGTCTGATTCCAAACACAGTGGCCTTCACTATTATCTTACCAGATAAAGACATTTTTTGTTGACTTCACTAATCCTCCCTCCCACTCTCCTTTCCTTCCTTCCTCCGAGGCAGACAAGCAGTAGTAGATGAGGCCTCGTGGAAATATGCACCCCAGATAATCATCTGGAAGACTGGCTGTAAGCCAAGATGCAGCTGGAAAGAAAGACCATCGAGCTCTTCGCACCCAACTGGACTCGCCACCTCCTGCACCCCCACACAGCCTGGGGAAAACCAGCGACCACAGCCACGGAGTCAAGGCCAGAGATGGACAGCTCCGAGAGCCGGGGCTGGGCCGTAGCTTGCACTGTGCTTCCTTCTGCCCAGGCTGACAGGGGCAGAGGGGTTTGGGCAGCACAGGCCTAGTGGCCCCTGAGAACCTTGTTAGGAGCTAAGGGACAGTCCTTTCTCCTCTCTCACCAGGAGAACTCCTGCTCGTCCTCGGAGGCCAGCTTGGATGCTACCTCCCCTGGGGGTCTCCTCCAAGCCCACTCGCCCTGAGCCCGTGCCCGCCTCCAGGCTGCCGGCCATCTGAAACAATCATTTTGTGCTGTAGCGGTCTGTTTGATGATCAGTCTCCCCAGTGAGCATGGGTTCAGCGCTCTGCATTTGCTTGTTAAATGAATGGATCAATAGACAAGTAAGCGGGCCAGTGAATAAATGATTAAATGAGCGAGTGAAAAACTGAAGTAAATAAAGAGATGGACAAGAGAATGAAAGGGTGAATGAAGGAGTGCGTGGCTGGCTGGCTGGCTGGGCCAATGAATGACCGGCATGCCCTTGGCCCTTCCCATAGTGAGCTCTCCAAAGAGACAGAAATCTCTCTGCCACAGGGAGCTCCAGAAATCTCTGGTGAGCCAAACAGTGAAGTTTCCTGAGGGTTCCCTGAGGCCGCAGTCCTCCTGCAGGTAGTAGGAGGCAGATGGGAGTGTCCTTAAATCCCTCCCAGGGAAGCTGGAGAAAGCAGCTAGGCTGCTGGTCAGCTCAGCCGTTATCTGCCAGGTGCCCTGGGGGAGATCAGTGCCTCCCTGTGGGCCTTCATCTCCCTATCTGTAAAAGGAGAGGACTGGACCAGACCAGACAGTTCCAGCAAGCCAACCCTAGTACTTTGTAGACCCCCGGGGCCCAACTGCCAGCAAATCAGAGGTCAAGAGTGCTATAGGGTAAAACGCTAGTCTCCCCTGTCCTCAAAAGGATGCATGATCTAGACCATGTGACTCTGAGTCAGAGCATTTTCATCCAAAAAGAGTGCTGCCTGTGGAAGGTGGCCCGTGGGGAAGGGGGGGGTGACTGCTCTAGGAGCTTCCCCACCCACCCTCCCCCACAGGCTACCGCCTCTTTTGAAGCTACTTCGGAAGCCGAAAAGCATTCCTCAGGATGGCTCTGAAGAGGGTAAACTTTGGTCTTCTGAGTCTGGTTTCTGGAAGTAACTAAGACTCTTGTAGTCAAAGCAGAGAGAAATAGAATTTAGCGGTATCCTGCGCCCAGCTCTCTATCCCGCGCCCAGCTCTCTATCCCGCGCCCAGC
>NW_027397071.1:64130258-64149775 GCF_003265705.2 Callorhinus ursinus | reverse complement strand
CAGCTCTCTATCCCGCGCCCAGCTCTCTATCCCGCGCCCAGCTCTCTGGAGGTACCTGTCCCTGTCCTGGTGTCTGAGCACAGGGCTGTGTGTAACAGGTGGCTTCAGAATGAATGAATGAATGACAAGGTGGAAGGCCTGGAGGACCTCTTAGGCATCACTATCTCTGATTTTATGATGGCCTAGCTGGGTGGGGTGTGGGGGATGGGGGCTTTCCCAATTTCACAGAGCCAGAGATGCATCCAGGACCTCAGTCCACCCTCTTGGACTCCAAGTAGGTGCTCTTTCCACTGCACAACCCACCCTGACTATGGCGACTACCCATTTTATTAGAGGACTCAAGCCCCGCCTTTGAGGTGGGCATGCTCAGCATACTGCACCACGCCTGGCCAGCCACACTCACCCAGCGTCTTTCAAACTGGACCTCGGCATTTCATCTGTGCTTGAAGCTTGTGAAATGTCTCCCCTGGTGGGTGTCTCTCCCCATCTCCAGAATCCCCAGGTACACCGGGTCAGGGTGGACCGATGGCTGGGTCAGGCTGACCTGTGAATTTCCAGAAGTGGAGGCGTTTCCGGGCTGCAGATGATGATCTCTGAAGATGCAACACTGCGCGGGGCCGGCAGTGTCGGAAGGAAGGCCAAACAGAAGCTTCCTCCGTCCTTCCTGACTCTTCCCCACACCCCACAGGCTTCCAAGGAGTGTCTGGACTGTGGCATGCACAGCATTCCTCACAAGAGAGGAAGCACAGAGTCACCGTCACCCTCCAGGGGCCCAGACTGACGCCTCTCCCCCCCCACTTGGCAGCAGCGTCTCCACTCCATTTTAAAACGGACTGGATTTTTGTTGTCTGTGGCAAAGATGCTCCCGAAAAATTGATAGTGTGGGGCTCAGGGAAGCCAACTGTCTCTAAAACCCTCTTTGGCTCCTGTCATTTGCAAAGCACGTACTATGTGTAAGGAGTGTGCTAGAAATTCTGACAAGGCCGGGAGGCTCTGGTTGTCACCTCTTATCCCCAGTACCCAGTAAAGGACCCCACATCCACATACATAGTAGCTGTTCAATAAATGGGTGCAAAGGAAAGTTAAGGGGCCGATATTTATGGAGTACCTAATCTATGCCAATTCTGTGCAAACAATACCTCGAATCCATACCTCAACTAAACGTAGGTCCTGGGATCCCCAGCGGCAGTAAGGAAACATGCTCACAGAGGCCAGGTCAGGTGCCCGTGGCTACACAGCTAAACGGTGGCAGAGCTGGGGTTCAGACTCAGGGCCGTCCATCTGCAAAGCCATGGCCTTTTCGCTGCCTGTGCTGCTGGAGCCCCCCGCCCCCTGCTCCCCCCAGCGCTACACCCTCTCCTCTGGTGCCGCAATGACCGGCAGTGTGAGCCGGCTAGAGAGCTGGGGCTCAGCGCCTAGCCTCACGCCAGGCACAGAGCGACCACTCGCTACCCATGTGGAGGGTGGCAGAATCAAGAGGCCTTGGGCGGGATGCCACCAGAGGCCAAGAGCAGGACTGAGTGGGTGACCAGGGTCAGAGCGTGGTTTGGGCTCAGGTGGGATCACTCAGTCCTCGGCTGCAGCCAGAGTTGGATCCCGGAGTCAGGACTGAAGCTGGCGGGCAAGCACTCAGAATGGACGAGATGGGTCCCGACCTGGAATCTAAGCTTTTGCTGTATTAGCACCACACAGAACCAACTGAATTAAAGACAACCAGCCAGAAATGTGCCGGAGGTGTGGTTCTGTGGGCTCGGGCTGCATCCCGGCTTCGCACATCACTGGTGGGGTAAGCTTGGGCAAAACGCCAGGTCTCTAGGGGCCTCGGTGCCCCACTTTATTAATGGGGGGTAACTGCATGCATCTTTGATTTTTCCCTTGTCCTCATCTTCCAGGTCCAGACAAAAATGGGGTTCTGTTGGTTCTGCCTCTGAGATGCTCCTCAAATGTCTTCTCTGCTGTCCACCCCCATGGCACCTCTGCGGCTCGAGTCACCACGGTCTCCCTGCTGGAAGTCTGCAATCACCTCCTAAGGTTCCCACATCTCTGATTCCTTCCTGTCCACTCTCTGCAGTCCATGGATGGCAACTTGCGTAAAAGACAAATCTGCTCATGTAACTTCTTTGCTTCAAACCTTTCAGGGGCCTCCTTGTGCCGTTAGGCTACAGTTAAAGATCCTGAGTGGGCCTAGAAAGCTTGGGAGTGCATCGTCTGCCTTCCTCTGCAGCCTCAAACAGGTTCTCCTTTACTTGCACAGTGCACAACCTATGGACACTGCCAGCTTCCCTCCAAGTCTCAATTGTGCCAAACCCTTTCCCACCTTATGGCCTTCATATGCATGGCTCCTTGGCCCCAAACCCTCTCCTCCTCCACCTTCCCCTGCCCCACTTGCTCGTCCTTCAGGGCTCAGCTTGAACGTCACCACCTGAGAGAAGCGCCCTTCAACCCTGACCCTAGACCAGGTCCCATGCCAGTCATCCTCACACACCTTGTCCTACTTGTGCTCTGTGGGACTCACCACCCTGGACACTAAATAGGACAGATTTGGGAAATTACTCATTCAATGTCTGTCTTTACCACTGGATTCTCAAGAGGGAAAGGACTGGGGAGGTGACTTGCTGGGCCTAACCCAGTGCCTGGTGCAAAGTCAGGGTCCAAAGTAGTGTATTTACAGGATGAACTGATTAATCCTAGCCATTCCTGACTTTTCCACAAGGCTGTCAGAGGATCATGGGGAAGGATGGCTGAGAAAGGGTTTTTCCATTATCACTGGCTCTTCAGATGTGAAATGGTGTGATGGTAAACTTTATTAATTTTGGGTGGATACCTAGATTTTGGTCAAACATTTTATTTCTGGGAAGCTATTTTTTAGAAGATATTAACCTTTAAATTAGTAGACTTTGAATAAAGCAGATTACACTCCTTAATGTGGGTGGGCCTCATCCAATCAGTTGAAGGCCATAATCGGAAAAAAGACCGAACTTCCCTGCATGGACAAGGAATTCTGTCAGCAGACTGCCTTCAGACTCAAACTGCAACTCTTCCCTGGGTCTCCAGCTGCCAGCCTAGGCTACAGATTGTGGACTTGCCCTCCACAATCATGTGAGCCAACTCCTTAAAATAGATCTCTTTCCTTTACTCTCTGTAGACACACATGTGTATATGTGTGTCTCCAGAGAGAAAGAACCCTATTGACCCTGTTTCTAGAGAAATACGGGGTGACTGAGGACCAGCCGTTGTGAAAATGGCAGGGCTCTGCCAGTGACCAGAGGCAGGACTCGGGCTCATTTTGGGGCCAGGGTCAAGTGTCAGGTTATGACCCCAGGTGGCTTTGATTCTTTGATTCCCGAGAAGTCACCCAGCCCAGCAAGTAACTGCACATTCTCCTCATGTTTCCAGCACACGGACCACGCCTCTTTGAAACCCAGTCCAGAAATTTCAGCTTCTCTGCATCATAAAATGGGCCAGAAACCTCTCACGATTCCAGTTGTTACTGGTCCTACCTCCAATTCCTTCTTGTTGCTTTCCCTCAAAACCTCCCTATCCCATCCCCTGGCCTCCTCCCAGCTCGGGAGAACTGGACTGGAATAGACTCTGGTAGCACCTCAAGGAGACTTCTCTCCTTTTTAAACAGAGCAGAACTGAAAAAGCATCAGGAAATTAAATTGAAAAAGGGATGAAAAAGAACAGGGGCTTGAAAGAAGAACTGTTGCATTTTATATGGAGAATAATCCTGGTTAATATTTCCCTTCACGAGATTCGAGAACTGGTCGCTGAGAGAATGGGAACATATCTGTCCTGTAGCGGCAGCAGCCAACATGCACTGACAGCTGAGACCGTATCAAGTTCTAGTTCATCCGGGCTCTTCCGTCTAACCCTCCCTGAGCACATCCCAGAGAGGATGCGCCCACCCTCCCCTCTTGTATGTAGCGCAGAGGAGCCTGGGGGGCCTGCTTTGGCTTCGATGAGATCTCGAGGGCACAGAAAGGCTTGGAGTCATTCGGTTTATTCTATGGAGTAAAGTTTTTTCTGGGGGTGCAAGAGAGGGAGTTAGTATTTCTTTGTGCACATGCTAAGCCATTGGCATTATTTTGTTTAGCTTTTGGATCAAGTTATCTGACGGGCGTTATCCCTCTTTGTGGGGAGGAGAAGCTCGTGCCCCCAAAGTCTAAGCCTGCCAGGGTGCCAGTAGAAGGGGACCAAAGAGGAGGGATGGGTCTCTGCTAAACATGTCACAGAGGAACAGGCCCCCAGGCCCGGGATGACCCCGTGGGTGTAATGCCTGACCCCACAGGCAGCAGGGTGCCCAACGGTGCATCGGCCTTCCCTCTGCAACTCAGTCCTGCCAGGAAGAGGTGTTCCCGCCTCGGGAGGGGAGCAAGGGCTACCTGGGGGCTCTGGGTCCCAGGAAGGAGTTCTCATGCCTCTACCCTACTTGAACGGCCAGGGCTCTCTGCTGCTGGACCTGGCAGCCGGAGGGGCCAGCCTGTCCTTCTATACCCTCTCCCCGGGCCGACCACCCAGACCGCCTAAGGCCCTGCCACTGTGTTAAGTAGCTACCGGTGGTGCTAAGAGCAGGTGGCGGGTCCCATTCCAGCTGAGAGGCACAGCCACTGCCACCCAATGGCCCTGTGTACAGAGGGACTGGGGAGACTGGGAGGGTGGTGGGTGGGGCGCAGCTTCCAAACATTTTTATAAAGGAAGGAAGCCAAGGTGACTTCCCTGGGGCATGCAGCCCTGCAGGCAGCTGCAAAGCTTTCAGCCCCATTCCCTCCCTCCTCCGGGCCCGCTGCTTCAGAGAGCCCGTGCTAACAGCCTTTTCTAAGTGCTGACTGTGTACCGAGCTGCGAGATGCAGATGCAGTGTAAGGGCTAGTTCCTAGGTTCAAGAAGTGGATGAAAAGCAAAATCTACCCACAAACAAGTCCTTGCAATCCATGTATCTACACAAGGTGCCATGTTAGGCATGTGCTAGATTGTACGCTGCAGGCCAGGTCACAGAAAGGACAGATGGAGTTAGGGGGGAAAGCCCCCTGGAAGGGCCTTGAAGGCCCTGGAAGGACCAAGATTGAGCATGGCAGGGGGACCAGCACGAGCTCAGGTGAGGGCAACTGCTGAGTGGGCCCTGAGGAGGCCTCGTGCATGTGGGCTCAGCCCACCAGAGGCGCCAGGTGCGGCCTTCCTGCTCAGGATGACTCAGTTCTGCAGCCCAGAACTCCCTGACAATACAGGTAAATATGAGGCCTGTAAATCCATTTGCAAACATTCACTCTTCCAGTGCATTCTCCCTTCCAAGTCTACAAGCCTAAAGCTATCCCGGAGAGCATGAGCACGGCAGTGCCTCACAGAGAGGCTGTGGGCATGACAGGCTTCCCAGGGGCAAGCCAACTCCTCCTCCTGGGCTCCTCCCTCCAGAGAGCCCATATCCACCTCCAGCCACACGGGCTGCAGGGAAGGAGCGGGCTGACACCCTAGCAGCCACAGAGGATGCTGCTTCTTGGTCAGAATGGACCACCCTGGTAGGGGAAATGTGGGGCCATCCATAATGGGAGATGCCTATTGAAGATGCTGACTCCCAGAGCCCAAGAAGAAGAGGCTGCCCAAGGGAGAATGCCCCCCCCCTCCCAGGGAGACATGGGGAATACAGGAAAGAACACTGGCCAGGCATTGCCAGGAGTGGGCAAGCCCTGTGCCCTCTGAGCCTCTGGTTCTTCTAGAAAGGGGGAGACAGCCTCCTTGCCCTTGACCTCTTCACAGAAGCTGAACAGAACCTCAAGAAGTATCTTGAATGATCCTGGATTGAGAAGTGCCTCCACTCCTCTCCCGAGCAAGAGTCCGTCTCCATGGATAGGTGGGCCCTTGGAGATGACCCAGCCCTGGCGCTCTCAGTGCGGTCCACGGACCAGAGGCAACAGCACCGCCTGGGAGCTTGCCAGAAGTGCCGACCCCTGGGCCCCCTCCCAGCACTTCTGAATTAGAATGTGCATTTGAACAAGACCGCCAGGTGCTTCATGGGCACAGTAAAGTTTGAAACGCCTTGTTCTAGTCCATCGAGGCCAACACTCATGATCTGGGTGAAGAAACTGAGGCTCGGTGGCACTAAGTCACTTGCAGGGCACACAGTTAGGAAGTGGTGGACACAGGCCATAGCAGCAACGTGGTGCAAAGGAAGGATTACAGGCAGCCTGGCTTCAAACCCTGTCTCTGCCATAGTGCGCTCTGTGACCTGGGAGAAAGCTCATCTCTCTGAGCTTTGGTTTTGCCATCTGTCAAATGGGTATAACAGCTACCTTTTATGATTATGGTAAGGATTAAAATCAGATGACATATCAGGTGCCTTGCATGGGGACTGCCTCATGCCTGAAGGTCACGGTTGTGTCTTTCCTACACTCCACTCCCTCCGAATTTCATACCCCATGACTGTGGTGTGCGAGTCTGTGAAAACACTGCTTTTTCGCTCTACTCCAACAATGCAGGCACAATTACTGGACTGAGAAGACGGGAAAGATTAGGCAGGGGGCAGCAAGGCTCTTAAAGTTAAAGATGGCCTTAAATTTAAAGTTTAGATCACCTTAGATCACTCTGAAGACTTCCCAGTCAAATCCTCTAACAAGAAGCCGATCTACAAACAGGTGCTGCCTCGCTCACGAACAGTGCCAGGCACACGGCACACACTGTCGGTGTGATGCATGTGTGGCCGTACCGTCCCTCAGGCCCTCACTCTGAGCTCGGCCATTCTCACTTCTCCCACTTTCATGTGCCTGGATTCTATTCACCCTTCAGGGACCAGCCCAAACATCATCGACTCCAGGAAGTCCATACTGATCCCCCCTGTCGGAATGATCTTCCCAATAAAACCCTAACTGCTCTAATAGAATTTACAAGGCTCTGTCTCCCTCTCAGCCTCATATTTTGAACCGCCTCGGCTAGATCAGATGACCTGTATTTCTCTGAGGGTGGGCGCCTCTTGCCTCAGAGCCTTTGCACATGCTGTTCCCTTTGCCAGGAATGCTCTTCCCACAAGCCCCCTCTTCATCTAATTCCTCCCCAACCTCTACATCTCCAGCTGTATGTTACTTTAGACATGAATTTTTTCCTGTAGGGCTAGACTAGGATAAGGCAAGCCTTACAGAGGCCTTGGCTATCCGCTGATGGCCCTGAAGGATGACTCTCCTTACAGTGGGAGTCCTAGGGGTCTCCCTTACGTCACCCTGGTCCCCTCACTGTTTCCTTGAATCCCAGCTATTTCTAAGCCCCCCACCCCAACCCCGCCCAGTGCTAGCCCCTCATCCTATCCTTTCCCGAAGAGCACTGTGCTTGCCTGGGTGTGTCTCAGTCTCCCCCTCCGAACTGCAAGTTCAGAGCCAGGACCACTTGCCGCTGGCTCAGCACATCAGCCCAGACCCTGGCCCAGAGCAGACCCTGCGGCCATGCTGCAGAATGGACATGAAGGTTCGGTCTCCCTCCTGTCCTCTCAAATCGCACTGAAGATGCCAGCGTCACCCTCTGCCTTCTGCTCTGCAAAGCTGCCCTGGTCTCACTGGACTGCACTCCCTGGGGCTGGCCTCCAGCTCCGAAGGCCCAGGACCCAGCCACAGAGGGGTGCTCGTAGAGGCTGGCCGCCGTTAGGCTCCTGCGGCCATGCTCTAATGGTGGCATTCGGCCCTGTGAGCAGCCAGGGCTGGACCCCGTCTGCACACCACCACCAGCCCCTCACCTGTCTCCTCCCCTCCAGGGTTTCCCTGCCCAGACAGAGGGGCCCACGAGGCCTCCCTCTCCACACTCACCTTTGCCACTGGCTTGCCAACCCTAAACGGCATGCCTTTCTGTCCTTGCCCCCACTCTGCTCCCCGTCCCCCCCACCAGCCACACACACACACACACACACACACACACACACCACACACACACACATACCTGTGCCCTTGCCCACTTTGATCCTTCTGGCTGGAATGGCCTCTCCCCAGGCCTCCCTTTCAGACTCTGCCTGGGCACCTTCTTTTCCAAGGAATCTTCCCTGACATTCCCTGACACTCCTTTTTGCCTCTGGGATTTTGCATATACTGTTTCCTCTACCTGTATACTCTTCCTGCTGCTTTTCACCTGTATATTTGTTTCTCGTCCTTCAGCTTCCTTGAGCCAAGAGCCCTCTCCCAGGATCCCTTGTACTGACTCCAGTATGAAAATAGCTGGTTATTGCATAGACTTCACTCCCCATTGCCCCCAGCTCCATCCATCCACGTATACATGCACTCTTTTATACTGCAATGCTCACAGCATTGACTGTCCCCCAGCCCCGGTTCCCTAGCACCCGCCCAGGCAGGTGCTCAGTGTGGAGGAGAGGCTGAACTGCAGACCCTTCCAGTTCCCTGCAAATCACATAGAGACCTTCCCCTCCTCCTTCCCAGGAGGTGGCCCCTGAGCCACGGTCAGCTGAGGTTTAGTGTTCAATTTTCTGAATGCCTTTTGGTATCTGGCAGAAGACACCAAAGAAGAGAAAGCCCAGGAGGCTAGGTGATTTATGAGGGAAGTGTTGGCTCTGACAAAGTTTGAGCCCCAGAGATTAGGGCAGGCAGGAGCAAAGTGCGCGGCCCCTTCCTGAGGGGCGGTGGGATTTTTCTGGGTATCTGCACCTTGATCCCTTTGGATCAGGGCCTGGCTCCTGGCTGACTCCAGCAGCTCCCTGGCTCCACACCCTGAGATAGAAAAGAAAGAAAGAATGAAAGAAAGAGAAAAGAAGGCCTCTGGCAGTTTGGGGGCTGGGGGAGGGAAGAGAGCCATGGGTAACCAGACCTGCTTTGTCCACCCTCCTCATCCCAACTCTGCTCCTCAGGGGCTGCGGGTGGAGGAGACTGGAAACGAGCTGCGTGACAGGAGACACACACAAATCTCTGCCTGTAGGCTGGGAGCATACAGATGGAGACTAACATCCATTCGTCCCCTGGCCCCCCTCCCAGAATCACTTATCCCCCCAAAAACATCTTCAGGCTTCCCGTCCCACAAGTCTTGTCTCTCCCCCACTTAGGGGCCTGTGTCTTTGGGGCCCTAGGGGGTCAGAACACCAAGTCTTTCACTTTATAGTTAGGAAAAGTGAGGCCCAGAGAGGGACAGGGCCTGACCCAGGGTCCCACAGCAGATTGTAAGCAGAGCTCAGCCCAGATCCCACATCTGTGGCCTCTGGCGCTCCCCGAGACCACACCCCAAGGGTCTTGTCAGCACCCCTGTCCAGGTGGAGGAAACATAAGGTAGGTGTGGCTGGGCAGGAGGTGTGGGGGAAAGAGAAAGGTCTCGCCACACCTTCATGGGGCTGAGTTGGAGGCTCTCTAAAGTGCTCCCTGCTCTAGAACACTCTGAGACTCCACACAAAAGAGCCAAGGAAGAAGAATCATCTATATATTTTCAAATAATGAATCAAAACCTACACAAGGGAAGTGGCTTATTCTATACACAACCGCGCATTCATTCTTTATTCCTTTGTCGGTTGCTCTGATCCGGTCCCTCCCCCACACCAGGTGCTGTTTGAAGTGCGAGGGATAAAGCAGAAAGTAAAAGTGAAAGGTCTCAGCCCCCATGAAGACTGCATTCTGATGAATTCTGTGGGACACAGAAGAGCAAACAGATGCAGCAACCTGAGGGTGGCCACAAGATCTCTGCCATTCCTCCCCACAAGCGGTGAGGTCTAGAGCCCCTCTGCGGGAACCCCGGCGTGTTCCAGGGCTACCCTGCACTGTGACACTCGGTTGGAGGCGCAGCTCCGCCCGTTTTCTGGCCCGGGGCTCAAGAACACTGGCAGCTCCACGTCCTGTCTCCTAGAACGCTCACTCCTGGAGTCCGGAGCCGGCACGCGAGAAGTACAGCTTTGCTTCTGGAGACACCACGTGGGGAGCCCCTGAGACCACACGGAGCGGGTGAGTGCCCCAGCTGAGCCCAGTCTTCCACCGTACCTGCCTTCTAGATCGGGCCTTCATGAGTTCCCCACACCAGCCCCACTATCAGTTCAACACCCCTGCGTGACCTCAAAGGATGGTACTTGGAGTAGAATGGCCCAGGTGCTTCTTGCCCCCATCCCTGACCTACAGATCATGAGCATAGTAATAGGACTGTTGAGCCACTAAGTCTGGGATGGTTTATTATAAGGCAGTCGAGAATCTGATGGTCAAGTAGTGACAAGCATCGGGAGAGAATAGAAAGCAGAATAAAGGGATAGAGAGGGAAAGGGATATTACTTTCCAAGGGTGTGCCTCCCTGGAAATGTGATATTTGATTAGAGGCCTGAACAAAGGAGGAAGCCAGCCATGGAATGATCCAGGGAAAGAAAAATGCCAGGCAGGGAACAGTAAGCACAAGGGCCCTGGACTGGGAAGAAGATCAGAGGGCTCTTTCTTTCCAGAAACAGCAAAGCAGCCGTAGAGGCTGGAGGAGGCGAACAGAGGTGGGAAATGTGGTAAGATCCAGCAGGGTCAGATCACAGGAGGCCTTACAGACCATGGAGAAGGCTTTGCATTTTATTCTAAGTGTGACTAGAAGATGCCATGGAAGGCTTAAAAAGCAGGAGAGCAATATGATGGGGATGAACGAGCATCTGCATGATTTCCGTAGGAGGAGAAACTGCAAGGGAACCAGCACCAAAGCAAGGACACCCATGGGAGGCTACTGCAACTAACCTGGGTGGCCTGGGTGGGGGTGGTGGCAATGGAGAAGGTGGCGAGAGACAGGATTCAGAATTTAGGGAGAAGCGGTCCTGCCAGGACTTGCCAGGATAGTTTGGATCTGGGGGTGGAGATGAAAAGAGAGGGATCAAAGGTGGCTCCTGGGTTTTTGGCCTGAGCCATGCACCTAGATGAAGTCTTGGGGGCACTGGAAGGTACAGGAGGGATAGCTGACATCAAGAATTCTTTTGCTAACATGTGAAATTTCAGATGCCTGATAGGCATCCAGGAAGAGTTGCTGAGTTAGCAGTTGAGCATGCTAGTCTAGAGCTCAGGGCTAAAGATAGTAATCTTTAAAGGAGTAATCTGCATGATGCTAGCTAGTTCCACGCTTACTGAGTCCTTACAAATCCTGGCCCCAGTTCTAAGACCTCTACGTGTGTCCGTGATAGAAACGGACAGCATACATGGCAGGCAAACATGGGGTTCAGGACTGCAGTTGGAGGAGATTCCCTGGAATGTAGGTAGATAAAGAAGGGCCACCAAGGACAGATGGATGATGGATGCTTCGATTTGACAAAACAGAGGTCGTTTACTGGCTTTAATGGAAGTGGTGTCTGAGCAGCAGTGAGGATGGCTGGGAAGGGGAGTGGGGAGTGGGAAGCAGGCCGGGGGGCGGCGGGGAGGCGGTGAGGGCAGGTGAGGCACTTGAGGAGCTCAGCTATAGAGGGAAGCTGAGAAACGGGCCAGGGCTTGGGTGGGGGGTTGAATCAAGAGAGTTGTTTCTAGATGGGAGACACTGCAACTTGCAAGCATGCTGAATGAGCCTTAGAGAGGGGAGATGATTCTGGGAAGAGAAGGGATATGCACAGGAGAAAAGTCCACACGGTAGGGGAAAGGGTGTGTGAACAAGGAACCAAGTGACCAAGCAGGTGCGGTTAATCCACTCTAACAGCCGTAACGTGGCAGGGTTCTGGTGTTCGGGGAGGACAGATCCCAGGGGGCCAGCCCCGGCCCAGCCCATTGCCTGGATGGCAGGCTTACTCTGGGCGACCCACTGCTTCCTCATCTTCACGTGGGGATTAATTACCCCTGCCCTACAGGGTTGTCGGAAGGATAACACAAGCTGTCGGCTGCCAAGTGACTCGCTCAGGGGATGGATGGTTCCAGCCGTTCAGGCCTGGGTCATACGACAAACCTCTTTGGGTCTGAGCTTTGTGGTTCCCACGCGAGTGGGAATCCCAGGGGCAGAATGCTAGCAGGCAGCCGGGGGCCCGCCCGCCCCACCACACTCGGGCCGTGTCCCCAGACGTCCGCTACCAGCCGGCTGCTTCGGGCCCACCTGGCCCGGCGCGCTGCGGGGACCGTGGGGGGGGGGCAGGGGAGTGGGGAGGGGTCTTCCACTGAAGCTTCTAGGCCCTGGAGAGGGTGTGCAGTCAGCCTGGTGTGCTGGGAATCAGACCTGCTGTGCAGTTTTCAAACAGAGGGACTGCGGCAAGTCACTGCCTCTCTCCAAGACTTAGTTTCCTTGTTTGTAAAGTGGGAATAATAGTATTTCCCGCCTTCCAGGATCACTGTGAAGATGAACCTGTTAAACAGAAGGCAAGGCCTGGCACATACCAAGTGCTTCACAATGGCAGTCCTCCCCAGCCACTTCCTTCTGCCCTGGCTGTGCCGTGCCATTGGTGACCATTTAAATTTAGAGTCAGCTGCATCCGTTTCTCAGTCACACCAGCACCACACACACGTGTTGAGTGGTCACCGTACTGGACCGCACAGGTACAGAATATTCGCAGCATTGCAGAATGTTCTGTTGGGCCGTGCTGCCCCCAGGTCCATCTGCTCCTTGGGAAAAGCTTGGGCATTTATAGTCACTGGGGCAGACCCTGGGGTCACAAAGATTATTGAAACCGTACTGTCCCTCAAGGAGCACTCAGTCTACCAACAGAGATGGGTAAACAGCGTGAGCAATGCCAAGATGCTAGGCCCAGAGGCACGGCACCGAAAAAAAAAAAAAAAAAGCCAGAGAGCGTTGGGAGAAGGTTCTCTGGAGGGAGAGTACCGAGCTGATATGTAAAGGAGGTAAGGTGGAGAATGACGTTCCAGGTAGAGTAGCCGAGCGGACAGCATCTCCAGACAGAAAGCTGAACAACTGGGGTGTGCGTGCGTGCGTGTGTGAGAGAGACCTCCAGTAGCTCATTACTAGCAAAGCGTGGAGTGCCAGGTGGGGACCGACAGGAGACAGGCCACCTCAAGCAGGGTCCTGCCTGCTGAGGAGGCTGCGGACAGGGCTCAACACTCCTGATCTACCAGCCCCACTGCCCCTTCCCCACTCCCCTGCCCCTGCTCCCACGGTCCCTGCAGCGCACACGGGCCAGGCGGGCCCGATGCAGCCCGCTGCTGGAGGGGACGTCTGGGGACACGGCCCGAGTGTGGTGGGGCAGGCGGGCGGGCCCCCGGCTGCCTGCTAGCAACCTGCCCCTTGGATTCCCACTCGCGTGAGCAGCTTTGGGGAGTTCTCTGGTGCTGTTGTAATTTATTGTTTCTGCTCTAATGATTGCTCCATGTCTGATTATAAATGCCTTCTGGCTGGGGGCCCAGATTCAGAAAATTCCCATGATCTGCTTCCAAAGTTGATGGAGCCACAAACGGGACTGGTGTCTCTGTTTCGTCATCAGCCACATTTCCAAGGTGGGTGGGGGTGGGGGATGTTCAGAGCCAGACACAGGACTCAGAGTAGGGTTGCCAGAGGAAGATTCTGGTGGCCTGGAGTTCCAGTAAGAGTCCCCAACAGGCATCTATCTCCTGCCTGCTGGAGAGCCTTCGAGGTGGCACTTGGATGAGCCTGTGGCGCCCCCCCAAAAGAGAAGGCAGAGTCTAAGTCAGAAGCAGCAGAAGATACAGCTCCTAGTGAGACGGGCCCCTGCAGAATGCAGTCCAAGCCTGCCAATGTCCTTCTCCGTCTTCCTGGCAAACTCCGCCTCCTCCTTCAGGAGGCAGCTTTGCTGTCACCTCCTGCCACAGGCCTCGCTGGACCCCCTGGCAGATAGTTAGTGACGCTCTGCTCCCTATAAGCCCTCTCTAGCACAGCACACCGTAACAGTGATCACATCGGCTCTTGATCGAGGCTCTGCTCTTTTCCAGAACCTGTGCTGAGAGCAGTATGTACCTTATCCTGTCTATGCCTCACCCCACCCCTGTGGGGGAGAGACTGTCCTTACCCACATTTGATAGAGGAGGGAGCAAAAGCTCAGCAAGGTTAAATGACTTAACTAAGGTCAAACAACTGTCAAACAATGGAGTTAGACTGGAATTCGGAAGATACCTGCAAGAAACGTTAAGCTCATGGCACGTGCTTGCAGACCTCAGCACCAAACTGCGCTTTGCTGGAAGAGAGCTTCTGCGGGCAGGTGGGGGGCAGGGGCAGGTCCGACCCCACACAAGGTGGATGCTCGGGAACTGACCGCTGAGTACACTTCATGTGAAGAAGGGCGTGCTGTACAGAGTGGGCAGTACAGTGAGGCGGTGACCTATTACCGGCAGGATATTCAAGCACACTTGAAACAGCAGGGGGCACGTGCTTAATGAGCGAGCAAGATGTGACTGCAGAGAAGAATGCCACATCTCTATAGGGACTGAAAGACCAGAGTTTTCTGGGTTAGTCCTAATTTCAAATACCCTCTCCCACTAGCCACTTACATCACTGAGATGGCCTAGAAATCCCAATATTTAGGTATCTAAACCGTAACGTCCTAAATGATTTCTCATGCCCAGAGGAGGCATCCCAAAGGTCCCCCCATGTCTTGTAATTTGGATTTGGGAAATAAAGCCACAGAGGAAAAGAACATCAACGTTAGAGGAAGGCAGATCCATGCTCAAATTCCACTTCTGCCGCTCTGTAGCTCTGTAATCTCAGACAAATGACTTCCCTTCGAGAAGCCTCCAGTGCAGACATGGGGCTAAGAGCCACTGCTTTGCAGGGCTGTTAGAAGGAGTAAACAGGAGAACATATGGGAATGCACCCAGGATGGTGCCTGGCACCCCGGAGGGGCTCAGGAATTATGAGCACTCTCCCTCTCCCTCAGGCGACATCAGGGAAGAGAGAGCCACTCCTAGCAACAGACTCAGCAGCATGAAGAGGGTGTGACGCTCTTGCAGACCAAGATCAGAGAGAAGATTGGCTCTCTTGGGGCTGAGATCATGAACTGGATGCTTCATCACTTACAGACTCACAAAGAGTGTGGATCAAACAACAATTTACCCTGAGACCAGCTCTACACTAGGGCAGAGGGAGCCAGAGAGATGGCCAAGATCCTGCCCCCTTCCCAGCTATGAGCTCACACTGTGCTGGAGCGGGAGAACAAGAGGAAAGGGGAATGGACGA
The DNA here is from genome assembly GCF_003265705.2 of Callorhinus ursinus. Classification (NCBI taxonomy): domain Eukaryota; kingdom Metazoa; phylum Chordata; class Mammalia; order Carnivora; family Otariidae; genus Callorhinus; species Callorhinus ursinus. Next base: position 64,134,746 of record NW_027397071.1, on the reverse strand, counting down.
CCTGGCGGGTGTGAGGGGAATGACAGACAGACATGTGGGGGACCCAGATGCCAAAAAGGACCTTTACTAGGACTGGAGAAGCCAGTGGGGGCTCATGGAAGAGCTGGGTCTAAAAGAACAGGTAGAACTTGCATGAAATCCTGTCTCCAGTTACTGCGGGACAGCACACAGATAAAGGAGAAGGCATGAGAAAAAATAAGAACGTTGAAAAATTAGACTGTCATTACATTTTAGACTCAGAAGGGAACTTAAAAAAATCCACCACACTCCCTCGTTATCAAAGGTATTCTGCTTCTCCCACTTATGATCTGTGCGATCTTGCCAAGTTAATGACTCAGTGCCTTGGTTCTCTCAGCTGTAGAATGGGGACAATACCAGTACCTACTGGAATGCTGTAAGGAATAAGTGCATGGAGACCATTTACAACATATTGATCAGTACATAGGGATCATCATCATCACCATTACAGACCAGAAGACAGGCCTAGAAGAGGGAAGGGATTTAGAGGGAGTTAGAGGCAGGCCCCAACACTTTTATTTTTCTAACAAGGACAGGGTTTTTAAAAACAAGCTTCCCGTGGCACGTGGAAGCGCAGAGATCCCCGGTGACGGAGCAGGGTTCATGGAGACTAGGCCAGTGTTTACCCAGAGGCATCTCCTCTCAAGGCCGATCTTCCTGCCTCCGGCCTTGCTGGTACCAACTGTCCTTGAGCGAAGCTGTCACCATCTGCAGTCAACGACAGAGGGCAACATCCCAAACCTAGACACCAGGGAGAGGAAACGAACAGCCCAGACGTGGTGAAGGGTTGTGGCGGGGGGGGCGGTGTGCACATCTGTCAAGACTTCCCCTTCTAAGAGGAAACAGGAACCCCCCAGCTCCCACCCCAATCCCACAGCGGTCTCCAACAAGATTGCCATTCTCCAGCTCTACCACTCATTATATCTTTTGCCAGCCGCAAACGGGACCTAAATTACATATCGTAGCCACTAAGTCCCAGGCACAGGCCCACAGAGCGGAGCTTAAGGGAAATTAGGTGAGGCGAGAGGGAACTCAGGACTGGAAAAGACCAGAAGCCAAACAAAAAGGGACACACGGTCCACTCACAGGCTTTTTCCTTCTTCGAGGTGCTATGCCTACGACGGGGCTCAGGCTGCGAGTGTAGAGCGGGCAGGGCAGGTGGAGGTCCGAGCAGAGGCGGAAGGGAGAAAGAAGAGAGAGCTCAGAATTAAAGAGTCACAAAACCTCTGGGTTATTCTAGTCCCAGCGCCATCCCTCTCTCTGGAACAGTCCATAAACCTTTTCTCCTTCCCACCTGTTTATCTGAAAACTATGGTCCTTTCTGTCTTGAATCTTGGGCTAAGCATAAATGGCAGGTAGGCGGTAGGGGAGTGCACGACAACACCTTCTTTCTGGAACCACTGGGAAAAGACAGTTTTCTCTCCTGCCTCGAGAAACAGTGTTTCCTGTGACTTTACCTTACTAACAGCCTGTGGGAGTCCCACATGAATCCTGCTCTCTGGGAGTGGGGTTGGGGAAGGGAGCAGAGGGTCTCCCATCTTTCTTTTCCCAAGGGTCACTTGGGATCCAGTGACCCTAACTGTAAAATACTGGAGTTGGGCTGGATTCAATTCAACTCCAGCGTGAAACAAAGGGCACTTGGGAAGTATGGGGTGGGGGCGTGGGGGCCGTGCACACAGCAAGAGAGAAGGCTTCTTGGAAGAAGTGGGATAAGGGGTTGACTTTGACAGGTTCTGAATCCCACAGACAGAAAAGTAAGAGCGTGTGCATTTGTATGTGTATGTGCAGGCGTGTGTGAGAGAGAAAGAGAAGACAGACAGATAGACACATTGTGTCAGGAGGATGAAACAGCTTATTAGGGAAAGACATCACACGTAAGAGGCTCGAATTCCTAATATCCCCCAAGATTTTCTGATTACCGTTAATTAATCAGTTCCACATGGGACAGGATTTGGAGTGGGAAGATGGGATTGGTGGCAGAGTTTTAAAAGTTTTGGGAGTTGATCGCTCAGCGGGAAGCTTGCTTCTCCCTCTCCTACTACTCCCCCTGCCTGGTGTTCTCTCACTCTCTCTGTCAAATAAATAAGTAAAATCTTTAAAAAAAAAAAGTTTTGGGCGTGGAAATCCAATAAAAGCCAATAGGACAACAAGGAGGAGGCACTCAGGGAGCAGCCTAGGGCATGGGAGACAAGGAGGTAAGGATGGACAGGGCGGGTTCCTAGGGGAGTGCTACCTAAACACTGCGTCATCATGGAATGGTGAGAAAAGATTTTATCTTTGTTTTTTTTTTTTAAGATTTTGTTTATTTGCGGTGGGGGGAGCATGAGTGGGAGGGAGGGGCAGAGGGAGAGGAAGAAGCAGGCTTCCCGCTGAGCAGGGAGCCCGATGCAGGACTCGGATCCCAGGACCCTGAGATCATGCCCTGGCAGATGCTTAACCAACTGAGCCACCCAGGCGCCCCATAAGAAAAGATTTCAAATGATAGTAATAATACTGATAATAAATAAGCTTGCAATAAACAACAGCAATGAGAGCAGTCGTGTAGGTTTGCTATGGACCAGGCACTGTGCTCTGTCTGGATCTCTTTTTCATCCCCTTGACAAGCCTTTCAGACAGGGACTACTGTCAACCCCTTTTAAAGGATAAAAATCACAGTGGCATTGAGTGGTTAAGTAACTCACCCAGAATCACCCAGCTAGTGAGAAGGGGGCCAGGAGTCTAGCGCTAATGTTAATCACGAGGCTATTTCAATGCCACAGTCACAGATGGAAACACTGAAGCCCCCTGAAGACAGTTGACGGACTCAGGGCAACACCGGTTAAGTCTGTCTCCTCTCCACGTTTTTCATTCCAACTTGTATTCAGAGCATGTTACGGACCTGGGCCTGTTCCAGCCCAGGGCTTCAGGACCCCTTTTCTGGACTTCCACAGCCTCCTCCCTGACTTTCCTGCCTCCCACTTCTCTCTAGTCCACCTTCCACACCACACCACACCATACCCAGAGTGACCCTTCTGAGATCCAAGCAAAGCTAAAAACCCTGCAGGGCCTCAGGGCCCCAGGAAAAGCGCTGTCCCTGAAGGCCTATCACCGTCTGGTCTGGCCCCAGCCTCATTTTCCAGCCCGAGGTCCCACCCCATCCCTGAGGCCCCTTCACCCCAGCACCTCAGGCTTCTCCCTGGCCCTGGGCACCATGAGCTCTCCAGGGGGTACTTGGCTCAAGCTCTCTGCTTCTCTCTTTACAGCACCCTGACGCATCTTCTCTGTCCTGTCAACTCTGACTCTTCAAGGAGCAAGCTTGGAAATTCTCTCCTGGGCCCCCAGGCAGAATGAAAGATGCTGGCTGTCACCCAGCCCCCTACAGAACTCTAGTGCAGCAAAATCCCACTGTTCTCGTCTTCCAGGTACCAGGTGGTCACCCGTCCCCACTGTCACACTGTGAGTACCTCAAAACCAAGAAAAGGATGATGGCATATGTTGGGGGTTACTACGGACTATTATTACCTCGGTTTTTATGCATGGGGAAACTGAGACACAGAATGATAGAGGAGTCTGCCCAGGTTTGCACACGTTGGAAAGCACTGAGCTAGAGCCTATCTATCTGATGCAGAGGCCACATGCCTACCACTCTGTCACCCCTATCAACCACAGTGACGGCCAGGACACATCCCTCTAGCGAACTGAAGAGCAGCAGTGCCATCTCCGGAAGCCTCCGACGCCCCGCGTCTGGGCCCTGCCCCCGTCGGCCAGCCTGGCCTCCTGGGCAGGACCTTGCTGCCCAGCCAGGCCCCGAGGAGTCACACGTTCCTGACACAGATGGCAACGGGACCTGAGCTGGCTCTTCTGTGTGCAATCAAGGCACAGAGGCGGCAGGCGGGAATAAAAACAGACAGGCTTCGGTCAGAGAGAAAAGAAAGTGAGCAGTGTGGGAGGGGAGCTTGGGGGCATGGCAGTGCAGGAATTTGGAGGGGGAAAATGCCCATAATGGCATATTTTCCAGCAGTGAAAAACATTAAGACCCACTTTAAAAATGTAGTTCTCACCACAGCTATTCCTGGACGTCAGCCCAGAAGAGCAGTCGGGGCGTACGAATGACACTCCCTGCCCACACTTACCCACTGCCGACTGTCTGATTCAGTCCCAAACATCTTGTTCTTGGGGCACCTCCCCAAGAGTGCCAGACACTCTCCTCGCCGATCCCTAATCCTAACTCAGAGACTGGGGAGAACAGAGAGGACCTGGTCAAGGCCCCAGGACCTCGGTCACAGAGCCAGGATGCTTGCCTGACACCTTCCATCTCAGGCGTCTCATTACCCTTTGCCAGCTCAGCCGACTGCCTCCTCACACATGCACACACCTACATGCACACTCAGACACACATGAGCTTGTGAGCACACAGACACACACACACACGCACGCACACACACACGCACACACACACAGACACACACACGCACGCACACACGCACGCAC
>NW_027397071.1:64067642-64130158 GCF_003265705.2 Callorhinus ursinus | reverse complement strand
CACGCACACACACACAGAGCCAGATGCCGGGAAAACTGAACTAAGAGCCAGGAAACCCTGGTTACAGACTAGTTGTGTGAACCTGGCCTTGTCATTTCACAGCTCTGATCCTCCCCTTTTATACACCCAGCTCATAGTCCTCGCCTACCTGTTGGGGCTGCCTGGAGGAGGAAAGCAAGCCTCAGAGGGGCTGATGAACCTGCCTTCATCTCTCAAGAGCCTGAGGGTGTGGCAGGTCTGAAGCCCGGCCACTCGGATGGGAGTTCCCGCTCTGCCGCACACCACCTGTGTGCCCCTAGGCCAGTTACTCCACCTCTCTGAGCCCCAGTTTCCTCACCTACAAACTCAGGATGATCACAGCACTTACCCCCTGGGTTTTAGTGTGAGGATTAAATGAACGTGCAGTTGCGAAGTTCTTAGAATAATGCCTAGCATAGGTAAGTGTTCGACAAATGTTAGTCAATAGGACAGCACTCTCAATTAATACTCAGTGACTCTGCTTCGCCTGGTGCTGCGCAGGAGCTCAGTGAATATCGGCATGAACACTCTGGGGATGGTAAGGCAGCCAGATTCAGTCACATCTGGTGGTGGAGAACTGGTTTGAAATGACCTCTTCTAGCCCCTGTTGCCCTCGGACTCCCTGACTCACTGGGGATGTCAAGAGTCGCAGGTATGCCATTCCTGGTCCCGTTTTCCACCATCTTGCCCCCTGGAGAAGAAGCCGGGCAGTTCTTAGGCTCATCAGCCCAGAGCACTTGAGCTCTTAAGATGGAGCGAGCACTTAAGATGGAGCGAGGTCGGGGTTGGGAGGGGCAGGGTGGGGTGATGGGGCCGGGGCAGGGAAGGCAGTGACTTCACAGCTGGGCTGTTTATACATTTTCAAGGTCCTGCTCCAGCAATCGTCGAGCATTATTCCAGGAAGCTCTGGCCTCCCTGGCCAAGCAGGGCTCAGGCGCCGTGCCGTCCCCCTCCATGAGTCAAATGGGCTGGATTGTGGCCTGAGAGTGGCAATGACAGCCCCCAGAAGGACATCCCTCGCCACCCACGTAGCGCCCTCCAGAAGGGAAGAGCCGGTGGAACCCGGCCAAGTCCCAGGCTTAGACCAAAATAACGATGGCCACGACAACAATAATAATAACGTTACTGATAATAATTTCCAACACTTCTGGCACACTTACTAGGTACCGGGCAGGGGCTGCCATAAGCTCTCCACGCATGCTAACTTAGTTATGACTTATAACAGCCTGGGAAGTAGTTACTGGTAGTGTACCTGTTTCACAGATGAACCGTGGAAGCAGAGGGGGTTGAGGAACTTGCCCAAGACCAGAAGGCTAGTTAAGGGCACAGCTGGGATTTAAACTAGGTTGGCTCCTTGAGGGCACATGCTTCTTACTTCCTGTGCCCAAGCACTCCCTGAGTGGTCATTTCTAAACAGTTTAGAATTACCTGTTAGGTTTTTGTTTTCTTTTATTGGAAGCCTGAAGGCAAGAGCCCTTGACCTCAAAAGAAGAGCACAGGCTTTGGAGCAAGGGAGAAGTGGGCTCAAAATCCAATCATTTGGTCGTTCCGAGCCATTAGGAAAGTTCCTTCCCCTCTCTGAGTCTTGGCTTCCCAGTCAAAAACACGAGGCTAACACTGGCTTCCCTAGAATGGGGTTCTGGAGGTTCAGTGAGAACATGCACACAAATTCTCTACCCAAGGACATTAGCATACAGCTGACATTTAATCAACACTGATTTGCCTCCCCCACTTTTGGCAAGAAATCTCAAATGCGGGTGAAAGAACCTCTGTTCCCCTCCCCCACAGGTAAATTATAAAATATAATTAATACCAAATTATTTATTGTGTTTATTGAGATGAATTCTCAGCCCTCATGGAGAAAGCAGGTGGGAGTGGAAAAAGCACAAACAATCTCAAAGCGAAAAGCAAATCCAAGTTCATTTCTATTGGTCCTGGACTGGATTGCGGAACCCGAGTTCCATAAGCGTTGTGAGAATCAGTCTGATTCTCTCTTACTGGTGGCGGGTGACACCGAGGCCCCCAGGAGGACAAGCTACCGGCAGAGCCAGCACTTTGGTCTGCTGACTATGGACCGGTGCGCGGCGCTGCCTGAGGCGTGCACGGTTGGGTCACAAGTCTCAGGAAAGAGCCAACAGAGAAGCTTTCACCGACTCTCTCCCAACTATAGGAGATGTATGAAGTGAAAAACAAAACAAAGGATACAATAGAAGGAAACATCAGCTCCAATTTGTGAGATAGGACATCAAGTGGAATTTACTGGAAATTGACCATAAGCATTTACCATGAACTTGCTGCCTGCCAGGTCGCATGCTTGCTGCTTTACACACATTACCTCTTGTGATCAATCCGGGCAACAGTCATGTGAGAGTCACTCAGACACCCAAAGAGTAATTTCTGCCCCCTGACATATGCTGTGTGCTGTCATGAGCAGTCACCGGGGCCTGGTGCCACCACCTGGAACTCATTCATAGAAGGCCACGGAGGAGGAAACTACCTAGGGAATAAGACATGGCATTTCGAGACCCACGGATATATGAGCCCAGGAATGGAGAGGCCACAGGACATGGAATCTCTGTGTGTGTTTGTGCTGGGGGAGGCAAAGGCAGATAAGTGGGATCCAGGTGGGTGCTATGGGAAGAGAGCGACCTTGGAGCTGTGGACGGGGGGCACTGTAAATGGCAGGTCTTGAGAAGTAATTGTTGAATGAATCCATGAATTAAGAGCCAGCGGAGGAAAGACCAACAAGAAAAGGAAGAACCAATGAGAAGTCCTTCAGGAAGCAGAAGCCAGGACAGAGGTAGACGTGTGAGCGACTTACTGGGAGTGATGCTTGCAAGAGATCAAGGGAGAGGGGGCCGAGCAGCTGCAGAAAGCCTTCAGTGCAGGTTGTTCATGGTGAAGAGAGAGGGTGGTGGAGGCAAGGAGGACTGAGAGAAAGAGCAACAGACCAAGCCCCTTGGAGGAAGTCTCGGCTGGCCCAACAAAGACGGCATGCAGAGTGGGCTGGGCAAGCACGGTGAGGTCCCAGCACAGACGCTGTGCTCCATGGGCCAGGGCTGCTGGGAGAAGTACAGACTTGGCTCAGAGGGGCAGATGCCCAAGGTGCGGCAGCTGGAGGCCTGGAGGCCAAGCAGTTCTCCGCACTCCCTGGCGGCAGGCTTTTCCCCCGAAGGGCCATGTGAGCAGCCCATGGCCGTGGCCATGGCCATGGCCACCTGTCAGAGCTGTGACAAGTAGACTGATTTGGGAACAGCAAGGAGGAAGGATGCAGCTCTGTCCCAGGAGGACTCCCCAGGAGGGAACATCTCAGGGAGACCTAGAGGTTGAGAAGATAGAAGAAAGAGGGCTGGAATTCTCAGAATAGGGAACAGCCCCCAAAGGCACCGATGTGGGACCGAGTCTGACCTGGGCATAAAATGCAAAGCTCTTCAGTGTCTCTGGGGCTTAGGTGGGGCCGGGAAGCCAGGTGGGCAGGGAACAGATGGCAGAGGGCCTACCGAGCCATGGGAGGGATTCAGATCTCCCAGCACAGGCAGTGGGGAGCCTTAGAAAGGTGGGGCTCTGTGTGCATTGCTGTTTTAGCTCGCTGGGGCTTGAAGGCGGGAGGGCAGGGAAGGCAACAAGGAGGTTGTTGCCATGTCCCAGGGAGAGGAAGGAACCTCCGGAGTAAACCATTTGCCTATTCTAAAGATCTTAAAGTTTTACTAACCTGCTCTTGGAGCTTTTTTTTTCTTTTCCCTATTAAAACATATTTGACATGCAGTAAAACGCACCCTTTTTAGTGTATAGTTGTCTGAGTTTTGATAAACACATACAGTCATATAACCACCCAAACTGAGATCTAAAACAGTTCCAACACCCCAGAGAATTCGCCTGTGTCCCTCTTCAGCAAGCCCATCGCCAGCCCCCAGCAGCTGTTACTCTTTTCTGTCTCTCTAGTTGTTCCTTTCCCCAGGATGTCATAGAAATGAATCATACAGCGTGCAGCCTTCTGCATCTGACTTCTCCTGCTTTGCATAACACAGCTGAGATTCATCTGTGGTGCTGTCTGTCTCGGTGGCTTTTCCCTTCTCGTTGCTGAGCAGTATCCCATTGTATGGGCACGCCACAGTTTGCGTATCAGTTGCCCAGTTGAGGGACATCTGGGTTGTTTCCAATTGGGGGTTATCACAGATAAAGGCCCTAACAAACTTCTGCGTACAGTTTCCGTATGAACGCAGCTTTTGGTCTCACTTGGGTAAATACCTAGAAGTGGGACTTCCAGGCGTGGCAAGGGTATGTTTAACTTTATAAGAAACTGCAAAACTGTTTTGACAGTGGTTGGGCCATTTTGCATTCCCAGTGGCAATGTATGAGAACTGTAGTTGTTCCATAAACTCGCCGACACTTGGTATTTTCAGTTTTAACTGTAGCCATTCTAATAAGTATGTAGTAGTATCTCGTTGCAGTTTTAATTTGCATTCGCCTACTCACTAAAGATGCTAAGCATTGTTTCAAGAGCTTATTTGCCATTCTTGTATCTTCTTTTGAGAAGTGTTAGAATATTTTGCTCATTTTTAAATCATCTTTATTTTCTTATCATTGAGTTTTGAGAGTTCTTTATATATTCTGGATATTAGTCCTTTATCAGATATGTGATTTGCCTTGTTCCCGATCGTAGGGAAAATATTCCATTTTCACCATGATGTTTGATGTTAGTTGTAGGTTTTTTGTAGACATCCTTTATGAGATCAAGAAAGTTCCTTCTTATTCTGGTTTACTGAGAGTTTTTTTCACCAACTGTGTTGAATTTTGTCAAAGACTTTTTCTGCATCTACCGAGATCATCGTATGGGTTTTCTTCTTTAGTCTGTTGAGGTGGTAAATTAACACTGGTTGACTTTTGAACATTATACCAGCCTTGCATTCCCAGGATAACCTCCTTTTCGTTTTGATATATTAACCTTTTATATATCATACTTGATCTGACTGGCTAATATTTGGATGAGAATTTTTGATCCACCCACATTCATGACATGAGGAATACTGGTCTATGGTTTTCTTTTCTTGCAATGTCTTCATCTGATTTTGGTACCAGGTGATGCTGGTCTCATAAAGTCGGGAAGTGAGTTCCCTCCTCTGTTCTCTCGAAGCCTTAGATTGCCCCTTTCTTCCCTCTTTCCAGTCTCTTCCATCTGAGTTGTTAGTTTTGCTGATTCAATTAATTTCAGAAACTACATGGCGCTATACCCAATAGCCCAACAGGACGCACAAAGATAAATAAGACTAGATTTCTTCCGTAAGGAGGTGAAGCGAGGCAATAACAGGTACTCTTTTCCATTCATTTGACTCACACTAGCACTAAACTTCGCTGCAGTCCTGTTATGCCAGTTTTAAGGATTTCAAGGATGAGAAAGCTGAGGTCCAGAAGAGTTAAGTAGCCTGCCTAATGTCACACAACTTTCATGGGACACAGCTGCAGCTTGAACCCAGCTTCAAAGCTTATGTTCTTCCCACTTTATTTTGTCATTTCTCCTAATATTTATGAGTGCCTACTAAGTGCCGCCAGCTTCTTTAAATACTATAAGGCTAGTATTCTGTTCATTGCTAATCGTCGCAACTGTATGAGGTATGTGTTACTTTCCCCAAGTTCACAGTCAGGAAATTGAGATTCAGAAAGACCGGGGACCTGGCCCAAGGTCAGTCAAGGCTATTAGACACCAAAGACCCACAAGTGACGGAGACAGGAGGTAATTAGGATAATAGCATAATTAACGCATACATATATAACCCGTATACAAAGCAGCTTTGTGGAGTGCTGTAACAGAGGCATGAACACAGGAGGTGAAAGCAGAGGAGGGATTGATCGTGACTTGGGCACCCCTGGAACGGGCACAGGAAAGCCGGGAAACGGGGAAACCAGACGAGAGGGCTGGAGGAGCTGAGGAGTGGATTGAGTTAAAAATCTGGGTAAACAGCAAAGGGTGGACACGGCCCATGGAGCAAATGAAAGCCAAGACCAGCAGGGCACGTAGCTTAATTTTCCAGTGTCACGATGTTGACGCTGAGCAGGGCGGACAGGCACTAACACAGGAATAGCTCACATCTGCAGAGCACCTTCCTCCCTGGCACTTTATCTTCCCGATCCTCCCCAAGCATGCTCTGAGGTCCTGTTGTCCCACATTTTATAGGTGAGGACACTGAGGCTCAGCCAGGTGAATGGTTTGGCAGAGATCCATCTCAGCACACCAGAAAGAAGGCCCAGGGCCAGGCATGATTCCTAGTCCGGGACTCCTCAGGCAGAAAGGCAAGGGCCAGAGTAGAGCTGATAGCATGGTCAGAGGTCAGAAAGTACCTCGGAAGGCTCCGGGGCTTCGCTGACATGGGCTCTAAAACTTGTGGCAACTAAACTTCTTAATACGAGGACCAAGGGCTCTGCTACCTTGAGGTTGAAAGTCCTGAAATGCTGATGACACAGGCTCTGCAATTTTGGGGTCAAACACTACGAAATGGTGGGGATGGGCTCTGAGATAGTGGGGACAAGGACTCTTAGCATCTTGGGGCAAAACTGCTGTTATCCACAGGGCACTGCCGTCTGGATGACGGCATCCTAGGGATGTCCTTGAGCGAGTAGATAGGAGCTAGAGACCCCTAAGCAAAATGTTATCCTAAAAGGTAAAAGGGGTTGAGTCCAAGATTAAACATCTAAATCTGTAAAAAATTAAAAAAACAAAAAACAAACAAACAAAAAACCATCTAAATCTGTCACTGCAGCCAACCTGCAGTACGTGGAGTACCTAGGGGTAAACACGCCTCTCTCGGGCCATTAATGTTTCACTTCCCAATGCCTTTGACCAAAGGCAAGGGGACAGGGTGTACAGCACGGCCTTCAGATTTAGACACCAAGTGCATAGACCTCCTTACCTCTCTCCACTCCTTGGATTTAAAAATCAGGACCCTATTTGGATTTTCAGGAGGGTGACGGAGAGGAAGCCCAGCTCGAAGACCTCACCACCAATCCTTTTCTCGGCATTTGGCTTGTTGGGAAGGAAAATACAAACTCCTCGCCCCTCCATAAGGTTCCAAGACCCTCCTGAGTGGCAGAATAAGATGCTCTTTCTCCCTCCCCTCCTTTGTGCTACCTTAATTTCTGTACTCATCCCTCGAACTTTTAAGATGTTTCCCTTTCTCTTGGTTTTGTACACATCTCCAGTTCCCTGGTTGTAAATCCGCTCCTCTCGCTCGCCCCAGCCCACCTCCAGAGTCTCTCTCCTTCTTCCATCAGTCTTCAGCTCCCACGACCTCACTGAGCACGTGATGTGTATTTTTTCCATACATCCTCATGACCAACATAAGGGTACATGAGCTATACATGTCAGAGCTGACTCGGAATAATAACTGTACTGCTGCTACTACTGCTAATAAAATTAGCTAATAAATGGTAATACTAATAACAGTGATTATAGATAATACTAGCATTATCATGGACCAAGCATTATTCTAAGCACTTTTTATTTATTAAGTCATTTATTCCTCAAAACAATCTTTGAGGGTCAGAACATTAGTATTCCCATTTTACAGACAAGAAAACGGAAGCACGGAGAGCTAAGTAAATTGTTCAAGGTCCCGCAGTTTTGTTTGACCCTGAAGCCTGGTCATAGAACTTCTCTGCACAACTCTGCTGGCCTCTCCCGGCCGGTCTACGCTATCACTACACCTGTCTGGGCCACGGCTCTTCAGATCTATGTCCTCAAGTCCCCAGAAACTTACCAGAGGAAACAGTAAATGTTCTGAGAAAAAGTCCCTGAAAATTAAGACATAACATTTCAGATTTCATTTGTTCATTCTAAAAATATATATATTAACCAAGCTCCTAGAATGGACTGGGCAAGGAGCTTACATCCTAATGGGGGAAAAGAAATACAAGTATATAAGTACTGTGGTTTTAGAAAGTGACAAATGATATAAAGGAAGGGACAGCAAGGTAAGGAGTTGAGGAGCACAGGTGAGAAGAGACCATTCAAACTGAGTGACCCCCCTCCCGCCCCCGCAGTCTGTCAAGGACAGCCACACCAGCATCGGAGAGGAAAGTTCCAGGCAGATGAGCTGCAAATGCAAAGGCCCTGAGACAGAAATGAGTTTAGGGAGCTGAAGAAGAAACAGCAAAACTGGAACGAGACCAGAGAGGGGAAAGCAAAGTAGAAGCCTTTGTGAAGCTGAAGAGGCGCACCGGGAGCATGCAGAGGCCCAGGCTGCGCTTTGGTTCTCTTCTGCACAAGGTGAGTGGGGCTCTGGCCAGGTTACAAGGTGGGTGGGAAGAGAGACTGCGGACAAGCCGACAGGGCATGCTGAGGTCACCAGTGGAGGCTGCCTTGCTCACCCTCAGCTTCTGCTGACCCACTGATCCTTACCTCTCCCCAAAGTGGTGAAAGGACGCAGCCCCGCATCTCAGCCACTGACACCCCACCGTGTGAGCTTGGCAAGTCACCCAACCCCCTGAGCATCTCCATGTCTCTAACTGCAAGGTGGCCATGAGGGCTCAGCTGGCGGTGATGGGAGGCAGCCTGGGGCTCATCTGAGGCCCGAACGTCAGCCTCGCTGCAGGAGGGGGAGGGCTGCACCTCTATGAGCACAGTGCCTGGCACAGGGTGTGCGCTCAACACAAGTGTATGGACTAGGGCTCCACAGAGAGTGGCCTGGGGGAGTCACGGGGTTGCGGCAGCCCCAGAAGGCCTGCAGGGCCTAGGCCAGGCTGAACTGGCCTGACCAGTCAGGGCCTCGGGCGTCTCCTTCCCAGCAGCCAAGTCAAGCGGGCAGCGGCAGGCCCACTGGACCAAGGGTAGACAGGCAGGCGGGCAGGCAGGGGCGAGCCGTCGGGCACAGGGAGAAAGGAGGGCATTGTCTGCCGAAATCCAACCAAGGGGCCATGGCCACAATGCAGGGGATTCTTTCAGGAGAAACAGACATGCCTTTCTTTTCACCAACTGCTGCTAAAACAGCCCACTGGATTTGATTCTCTCTCATTTCACCCCAAACAAATGACAAATAAATAAACCTTGGTGAGCTCAGAGCGCTGGAGCCAGGACCCTGGGGCCCAGAGCAGACTGGACGCCATCCTCCCGGGGCGAGGGGGCCTGCGTGCCAGGGGGCCCTACCTGCCGTGCTGCAGCCCGGCGCGTGGGTGCGTCTGCAGAGGGTGGCAGGCCCTGGCCCAGCGGCCTGAGGAAGGCCCTCCACGGGTGGGGGGGAGCTGGCCAGGCTGTGCTGTCCTCAGACTCAAGGGGACAAGCAGTGGAAAGGGTGGGGAAGCGCATCAGAGGAAGCGCCGGGGCCTGGCTGTGGAAAGCAGGCTGGCAGTTCCTGGTGGGCACCAAGTCAGAAAAGCTCCCAGCGTCTCCTGAGCCCTCATGTTTATCTGGAGGTTTGCTCTGGAGTGACTTCACCAGCACCCTCTGGCCTCCCAAATGCTCAGTGAGCTGACAGGTGCCTCATTCTCCCCATTTTACTGACTAGGCAGCTGAGTCCCTGAAGGGATGTGCCTCGCTCAAGGTCATGAAGCAAGGTAATCACAGAATGCCAGAGGTCCCCCCAATATCCTTGTTTTCCAGCTTGTCGAACTGAGGCACAGAGTGGTAAGGGACACGGCCCGATGCCATAGGAGCCAGGCCTTCTGACACCTTGACTCAAACACTCCACGTCCTCAGTGACCTGACCAGGCAGTGGCCACTGCTACTGCAGGAGCTTTCTGTTGACACAAGGAGGAAGCCCTGGCATTTATGGCCCCACTAAGAAGTGAGATACAGCCTCATCGAAGGTGCCAGACATCGTGCCATGTGCCACCGCAAAGCCCCCCTCACTTGCTCCCCACATCACATTCTCATCCGGCCCCTGGTTCTATGCTCTTATGGGGCTCGTGCCCTGCTTTTCTTCCTACTTGTCCAAACCATCTCCTTCACCGAAGCCCCAGACAGATACACCTCCTTCTCCGGGAAGCTTCCCAGCTCACCCCTGCCCCCACTCCTCCAGCCCTCCTTATAGCCTCTGCTGCCCATCCTGACAGCTGGGCTCCACTGAGACCCCGGGTGGAGACATGTGGCGGCCCTCAGGTAGGGTGCAGGGGGCAGCCGAGCCCACGCTCAGCCCACAGCAGGAGCGCATCAGGCTGCTTCCCATGGGTCCCTCCCACTGGCTGTCACTCCCTGTATCTAAGATGCTCTCTCCTCCCTAAGTCAAATTCCTCCTCCCCTAGACTCCGGCCCAACACTAACGGCCCTCGATCACACCCGCCACCCACTCTCAGACTCACATGTGCATGCCTGTCTCTCCCACTACAGGGTGAGCCCCTCAAGGGCGGGATGCACAGTGCAGAGAGCTAAGCCATCCCCAGGGCTTCTGGATCCGTGCCTTTATCCACTCTTACTATTTGCTGAGCTCCTAATGAGTAAGACCAATTACCTCTACACTTATATAACCGCTCTCCCACATGACTTGTTTCCTGCCTGGGGACACGGTGACCTCCCCAAGGGCAGGTTCCGTCTTTCTCTTCTGTCCCTTTCCTGCTATTAGTTCCCATGAGGAAAGCCAGAAAGCTGTGACAGAAGAGAGACTCTGCCTGGTCCACAGCCCCCACCCCAGGTTCTAGCTCAATCCGCAGGCACCTCCGCAACCCCCTGCTATCACTCAGGGTTGGGGAATGTTTGCTGTGTTTTAATTTTCTTAGCTCCTAACCGTGCGTGATTGAAAAATGCCATAGAGGCCGGCGCCAAGAGCCCAGAAGAATGAGACAAGAGGAGCCAGGCATGCAGGGCTGTCCCAGTGCACATGAAGCACAGAAGGACCTGGACCAACTCCGAAGACTAACCAACGGCTTTTTGAGAGAAATCAGGGCAGCTGAAAATTGAACACATACGTACGTGCAAAAGCCTAATTCCTTCCTTGGAGCTTTGGAGAGACACTTTCATAGCTTTTTGTGACATCATGTCAAATGTTTCCAGGCATCCAAGACAGAGTTTGGCCCTAAACACTGTGTATTCAAGTCACATGGTCCTTTGCTCTTAGAATTGTAGGGCTCAACAGGACACAGGACTCCCGCCCACTCCATACCTTCCCAAAGGCTCACTCTTGCCTCTTCTCAGACACAAGAAAATCTCTTCTACTTCCAGTGGCTCTCAGGGCTATGGGATGGCCAGGCATCAGATATCAGTGCAGCTCTGCACTTATGTGAGAATCCGTCTTGGTGGCAAATAAGAAACACACAATCAGGTAACCGGTAACCTGCCAGCTCTGTGACCTCGAACGAATCACTTCACCTCTTGGAACCCCACCCAGTGCTCTTAAATAAGATGAAGATAATGAATCGGTGTGTGAATCAGGTTTTTCTGTGGATTAATGAAATGCAATGCTGTTTGTTGAAAGTGGCAAGCTTCATGCCTGACTTCAGAAAATACTTAGAAAATGTGAGTTTCTTCTTGTCTTACCTAACCTGGGGTTGATGGCGGAGGAGGGGCTCAACCCCAACCCAGGGCTCCTGTCTCTCCCTCCCGTGTGCTTTCCAGTCAATGGCCCAACCTGCCTTGTCCATGTTCCAATGACAACCAGACACCCTGAGCTCCACTCTTCCTCAGTTTCTCCTTCGTCTACACCTCTCACTTTACAGGAGGCCACAGTGCATTCAAAGAAGCATTTTCTGAGGGCCTACTATGTGCCCCCAGCTAGAGGAGTTTGGGTAACAGCTTCAAAAGACTGCAGAAACGAGACACCAAGGAAAAAGTGGGCGAGGGGACAGGGGACGGTCGGTATAGGGCAGCTGGAGATGAGTGAGTGGTTCTGGCAGGGGGAACCACGGGGTGTGTCCCCCCACCTTCCGCGCAGGTTGCAGTCTCAAAGGCCATGGCTGAGCACCCCACACAGGCTTTTCCAGGCCTGTACGGGCCCCAGCTCCCCGCTCGGGGCCACTCTCCGAAACCAGCTGAGCGCCATGCGGTGTGCCTGCCTGCCCCGTGGGCTCTGCAGCACTGCACGCGTGTGCATGCGTGTGTCAGGGAACGGGGATTTCAGCAGAGGGGCTGGCCTGGGCAAAGCTGCAGAAGCTCTCCCGGCAGGGCCCGGCGGGGGCTGCATGGCCACTATCACCTGGCCTCCCGGGGCTGCAGCCCCTCCTCTCCCTCTGCTTGGCCCCGAGGATGGCCACTGTCCCCACTTCTGTCACTGTCTCCTCTCCTCTCTGTGCCTCTTCTCCTCTCAGCCCGTGGTTGCGCAGCTCGGCCCCAGGGTCTCCTGAATCTTTATCTCCTGCCCAGACCCCACTGCCAGGGGCTGCTCTGCCTGGCGGCCTGTCCGCTGGGGCCCTCCACATTGGCCTCGAGTCCTACAGGAGGGAAGGGGGATTCATCTCTACCCACTGGGGCTTCGCCTCCTAAACACTGCCCCCCGCCCCACCACCACCACGTGTCTTCAGAATCTCAGCAGCCCCTGGCCGGGAGGGCTTCTTCCTTCGTCATCTTTCTTCATCTCTCCTTTCCTCACTGTTCCTGTGTGTCTGCCTCAGCCTTTACACTTCGCAGGTATTGGTTACCATGACGAAGCTATGAAACTGCGCCAACCGCCTCTAGTCACCTCCTGCCCCGAGCTCTGGCTCCTTCCACCACGCTTCCAGAGCCCTGCCTCTCCTTCCCGATCCAAGTGTCTCCGGTACAGACAGAGAGAAGAGTAGAGACTGTGGGCCACCATCTGCCTCGTTAGAAGTCTGCTCAAACCATGCCCATTGGCTCTTTGTCACTAGCTTGGCTTTCAAGGCTCCCTTGACTCCTCAGTCTAATCCTGGGCTTCTTCCCCAGGTGCATGACTTTATTCATATTTCTGGATCTCATCGCCGCACACAAGCCCACTTCCATCTTCACTGGCTACCTCTGCCTGGAATGCCTCAGCTCGAGTCATCCAGGGCCTGACCGCCCCTGGGGCCATCCCAACTGACAGCCTTCATGGAGCCCCTTCCACCTTAACTCATTAGTCTCCGATGTCTCCAGGCCTCCTCTCCACCTGCCTTCTATTTGGAGGTGGGTCCCTGTGGACTCTGCTCCCAAGATCCCCCGGCCAGGCCTGGAGCCCACTGATCAGCAACGCCAGGAGCAGGGTGTGTGGTCTGGCTGCCACACCCCTGATTTCAGTTGTGCCTGCCAGAAGCACTGGGCAACCTGTACCAGGCTTCTGCCTCCATTTCCCTAGTGGGCACTCACACAAATCCCTGGATCCTGGCCTACCTGGTTGGCTCCAGACTGCCCTGCCTGATCTTGCCAATTTCCTGGATGCCGTTTGTTATACTCCCTGCAATTCAGTGAGTAGTGAGTGAGTGAGGGAGGGAGGGAGGGAGGGAGGGAGTGTGTATGTGTGTATGTGTTGGGAGGTAGGTATTTGCTGCTCAGAACCAGAACTAGGACGAGGCTGCTGGCCACCTGATTTCACCTATGACCTCCTGCCTCTACCACTGTAGAAACCTCCCCGCCCCAGATAACCCGAGGGCTATAGAGACCTACAGCCTGAGAAACTCAACTCACAAACGGACCACAGCTCACTGAACAATCTCTCTCTAACTACAGCTCCCCCTCCTCCCACCCCTTCATCCCTCCAGAAACTGAGCTGTCCAACAGCTTCCCTGGACCCTCAGATCATGACAACCGTTCCTCTCCCCATAATAATAGCATGAAAAAGAACTAATAGTTAATTAGTACTTAACTATGTACCAGGCACTGTTCTGAACACTTTACACATATTGATTCATTTACGCTACACAGCAACTCTTTGAAGTAGGTCCTGATGTGCCTCCGTTTAATAGATGAGGAGACAGAAGCACTGGTCCCACATGGTGACATTAGCACACGAACCTAAGTACTCCAGCGTCAGCATGTGCTCTTGACCCCTCGGTTTCTCCCCAGACGCTATCCCCCCAGCAGGGCCACTCCACACACCGATGGTGGCTGACTCCTGCTCAAGGGCTCCCACCGGGAGGGCTGCATGCACTCAGAGGAGTGGGTATCTATTTCTGGCGCACAGAGGCACACCATGCAGGTGGGCCTGCTGTGTCCAGCTGTGTAACAAGGTAAGCCTGGCTGCAGCTTTACCTCTGAGTTGGAACTGAATTTCTATAATTCCAGTATCCATTCATTCAATAAATATTGATTATATGTCCGCCACTGCTAGGTACTGGCTGTGTCCATCCCAGGACAGTGAGCAGAAATGGACATTTATCTGATGGGCCCTCTCCCAAACAGGGATTAACAAGTTCCCGAGAGCAGGGACCACCTTACAGACAGGTGCCTGGCAATATGCGTCCACTAAGTTTTCAAAAGCTGCTTGTTGAAGATAGTGACAGATAGCAGGCAACAATTGGACAAGACTTGGATGTCTTTACCTCCCCTTGCCCCCCAAGTGACATGCGATAAATAGACCAGAATGCTGGGGGTCAGAACCCATCTCTCCGGCCTCTCCACTGCCTGGAGCTGCCTCCTGGGGGGAAGGAAAATGATCTCCCCACCAAAGCACTTCAGAGAAAAAGAGCCAGCCATTCCTTGAAGCAGGGGCACAGAGAGCTGGGGCAACTTCAATGAGTTCCGAGTGTGGGAAGAATTCTGAAGGTCAGAGGAATGGAAAAGGTAAGTTGAGAAAAAAAGTTGGCATTTAGCAGTGGAGATAAACTGAGCTGATAAATGGCCTTTGAACAGTTGGGTTATTTATTTATTTGCTTCCAGTTCTTGCGCGGTTGTTAATTCCAGCTAAAATTCCCCCGTGCCCTGCTCACATGTGCGGTGCATTATGTACCCATCTGGCAGCAAGACGGACACCTCCCGTGGCAACTGCGCTCTGAGGTTTCAAACACTCGTTCACGTTTGTGTCCCAACAGCAACTACACAGAAGAGAACACCCGGGAGGTGCCTGCACTGATTCTCTCTGGCCCGGCTGCTAGTTAACAACGTGTTGTCTGCAATCTGCAATAGGAGTTTAATGACCATGTGAGGACGTGAACTTGGGCTGGGCCCAAAGCTGGGCAGGCCGAGACCCCGCGTGAAGCCAAAGGGACAAGGGAGAGTCTGAGAGAGACGTGGGCCAGGGTAAGGGTGAGGTGGCCCTCCGAGGTTCCCTAGGCAAGATGAAGATCGATCGTTGATTCTAGAGATTTTTTTTTTAAACAGATCCTGCTGAAAAGAACTCCTCCTCCGAGTGTCCGTGGAAAGGTTCCCTGGAATGTTGGCCCAAGTGTCTGGAATGTATAGATTTAACAAGCCAATTTGGAAATCAACAGATGAAAAAGGAGTGTTCCGGTTACATGACACGAGAGTCACTACCTGAGCCCATGCAGGGGGTGCCCAAGGCACGGTGGCGCTCCCCGGGACGGGCTTAGCACTTTCCAGACCTGAAGCCTGGAACGTTCTGCAATTTTAGGGTTGGAAGAGTTGGCAGAGACACCCACAGTGCTGTTGAGGGAAGGACACAACCTTCATTAAGAATTCCGAAATGCTGGAAACACCATGTGTAAACTTTATTACTGAGCAAAGACCTTCCCATCCACGGCTTGTTAGAGTGTCATGTTTTTAAATACCTCCCCTGCCAAAAAAAACTGCATCCCTGTCCCCAACGATTTTGTCAAAACGCCAGTCCAGGCTTCTGCTCAGGAAAGAGATAACAGTTGGAGCCATGGGTATCAATACATCTGAGGGGGAGAAACTTGCCATCTGCATCATCTTTGCAGTTTTGCTTCGATACATATACTCTCACTTTAGTTGTTCGTTTTATACTGAACAGCCTTGGGATTTCAGCTAGAATCCTCTACACAGCTGGGGAAGGTGGGGCCCAGGCTGGGGCTGCTCACTTCCCGCA
This sequence comes from Callorhinus ursinus, assembly GCF_003265705.2. NCBI lineage: Eukaryota > Metazoa > Chordata > Mammalia > Carnivora > Otariidae > Callorhinus > Callorhinus ursinus. The sequence goes on along the minus strand of NW_027397071.1, from coordinate 64,114,289 downwards.
GCCTCTCTCCTGCAGCAGTGCAGGGGAGGACCAGGACATCCCGCCAGGTACTGGGGCAACGGGGGGGGGGGGGGGGGGGAGGAGGCCCCGCCCCTTCCACAAGCAGACACCACTTCCCCTCATTCCCCGTTCTACCTGACTCTCTAGCACCTTTCCCGCCATGCAGGGCACTGAGCCAGCTGACCTGGTCTTCAAAGAAAGAGTCTTTTTTGTTTAGAAATGTATTCAGGGACTTGACGCCCTGCACAGGATTCCTCCTCAACAGCCTTTGATTTTTCTTCCACAACTTGATCAAATAGGTTCAACTCAAGCATCAAGTCCATGTTGTGGTTTCAAGTCCCTGGGGTGGGGAGATGCCCCTGTCGGATGGGAGGGTTGTTAGGGTTGCCAACGAGGGCACAAGTCTGACTTTCCCGGGGACTTGGGGGCTGCATCTCCACATTACAAAGTGACAGGAATGTCTCGCAGGGTCCAGGACCAGATTATAGATCCAGATTTTCAATTAAGCATCCGCCTCCTCATAAAAAAAGTCCCCTTTGGGGCCAGAGATTCTGGTAAACTCCTGTGGAGGATGTCAGGGCAGAGGGGAGACCAGCCAGATGCCCCCTGGCTCGCCTCGATGATATCTGACATCGGACTGCCCCCTCCCTCCCATGTCCTGAGGGTGGCTGCCCTGGCCATGCCCCCTCCCCAACCCGGGAAAGAAACTGACCTCATGGGGAGTCTGTTTCGGCAGGGCCTCTGACAAAGGTACCCAATCTCTAAATGTGACCTCCTACCCTCTTGCTACTTCAGTACCTGGGGACATGGGCTTCCTTCCACCTGCCTTCTTGGCACGATGCACTCTGGGGCTGGCTAGAGTCAGCCGGAGCCCCTCCCACCCCTAACTGCCAAGCCTGGGCATTCAAGGTCATAGAGAGCTGCCGTACTCCAAAAGGGATTCGGAAACTTGGGGGAGTCCCTGAGCCACGAAGAACAGAGTGGGAAAGGAAGAATTCCCTTCTCTCTACCCTCCCTAACCCGTCAAGAAGAGGATTCTACAGGCAGACACTCCTCACTGTTTATGAACACAAACAAAAAGCCCGAGCCGCACTCAGCATCACAGCTGCATGAGGCAATACATGTCACTTGAACAACTGTTTGGCATGGTTTACAAAGAGGCCTATTAAATCCTTTTGAACATCAGCACAGGGTCTGAGGGTTTGAGTCAGCCACAAACAGCAGGGAGGTGGCAGGGCTGTGCCTTGTGACATCTGGAAGCTCTGGCCAGCCCAGGAGAACCCAGGCAGCTGCTCCCCAACACCGACACATAGAGGGCAGAGCCTTCTGGAAGGCAGTGGTCCATGCTTGTCAGCCTTTATGGACTTACAGCTGGGCACTTGACTTGCCCAGCTGTCACCTGACAGCAAGTGAAATTTCATCCATTTTTAGTTGTTGAAGATGAAGGTCTCACCTCAGGAGCCAGGGAGAAGCCCATCTACCCTCAGCTTGCAGTGAGAATGAGCAAAGGAGGAGCCTCCCAGACTGCCTGGTGGACACACGACCAAAAGCTCAGTAACTGGGCCCCACCTGGGAAGAGGGCCACTGTCTTAGCTCAGGCTGCCAAAACAAAAGATCTTAGACGGGTGGCCGAAACCACAGAAGTTTGTTTTCTCATAGTTCTAGAGGCTGGAGGTCCGAGATCAGCATACAGGCATGGTTGGGTTCTGGTGAGGCCTCTCTTCCTGGCTTGCAGATGGCCAACCTTCCGGCTGTGGTCATCAGGGAGAAGGAGGGATGGAGAGAGAGAGAGAAGAGAGACAGAGAGAGAGAGAGAGAGAGAGAGAGACAGAGAGAGAGAGAGAGAGAGAGACAGAGAGAGAGAGAGAGAGAGAGAGAGCTCTCTGTTGTCTGTACTTATAAGGGCACTAATCCCACCATGCGGCCTCTACCTTCATGACCTCATCTAAACCTTATTATCGCCCAAAGGCCGATTCTCCAAATACCATCACACTGGGGATTAAGAATTCAACATACAAATTTGGGGAAGACACAAACATTCAATCCACCACAGTTGCTAACCTGAATTGCAGGAGGCAGTGGATATGCAGACTCAAATTTGGGTAACATAGCTTTACCCAATCTTAAGAACAGATTTTCCTTTTTCTTTCTTTATTTTTTTAAAGCGGGGCGGGGGGGCAGGCAGAGGGAGAGGGAGAGAGAGAATCTTAAGCAGACTCCGTGCCCAGCGAGGAGCCCAATGCAGGGCTTGACCTCACAACCCTGAGATCATGACCTGAGTCGAAATCAAGAGTTAGACGCTCAACTGACTGGGTTCCCCCAGGTGCTCCTTAAAAACAGATTTTAAAAACCAATCAGGCCATCCCTTCAAATATATACCATTTAGTACACCTCGAGTATACTTTTAACAATGCTGACAAAATTTTAAAAATTTAAAAACCAGGTCAATCACTTTACAGATGTTTAAAGCACTGGGATGAGTAACCTGGCCTTTGTTAGAACAGCTCTGGTGATAGGAACTCCTGGCCCCCAAGGCAGCCACTCTATGACCAGACTTCTCTCTTAGCAAATTCTTCCTTTACTGAGCTGAAATCAGCCTCCTAGAAGCTTTGACCCACTAATCAGGGCCATGTGGAACACACGGGATCCTTGTGCCAAGAGAGGGCCCTATAGAAACCGAATTACCTAATTACCAACAACACCCCCCCAACACACACAGTTATACTTTGTGTATCCAGAAGTCCCATATCTAGTAACTTCCCATGTCCAGAATGCATGTTCAAGTAACAAAATTGATACCACACCACATTCATGCACTTGATTCCTAGGAGAAAGCTTCAGTAGCCTCATCTGAAATGATTTAGCTTAGATTTGGACTCACTTTTAATAAATCTGATTCTTCAGCTTCCTAATTCACAAAAGATTAAAAGCAGCCAGTAAATTGAAAGGATGCTGAATCCAGTAAGAAGTCAAAACATTCGGCTTGACTCTGATGGGGTGGGTGGAGAAATGGTCAGCAAGACTTGGAGAATCTAGGGAATGACAGTAGCCCTGGGTCATCTTCCATACGCACCCAATCATGTGATGGCCGGGGCCACTGGAAATCACCCTGAGTCTCCGACTGAAACATCTGTTGTTGTATGTGACAAACATACTTTTGAAAGCTTCCCATCCAAAGTGAGTATGTCAGCTAACACCGTAATACCTAACGGTTATGATTTTATTATCTAGATAACTCATTGTGGGTGGGAGAGCTCACTCTAAACTGATGTTGCCCAAGTGAGGTGTCACTGTGTGTTATCTCAGGGTGCAATGTAGTTTTCAAGGACCAATGATCCTGATGACTATATGCAGAGTCACCGCCCTGGTTGCCTGATTCCCATGGTAACTGGAGCTAGGCAGGAAAGTACTGTCTAGTCCAGACACTTCCATTACCTGCTCTCCGAGAGATAAGAACTGTTGAAATTAGCATGTTAATATTTGATTCAAAACAAATAACATCGCTGCCTTGTGATAACTCTATGTTCACGACCCAGATGCACATGTCCTCATGAATATTTATTTTAAATTCTAATTTGCTCAGTAAACCGTTTTCCGAGAGAGCCCAAGGAGGTAAAATGCAGGCTGCTCCTAGGACAATAATTGTGGTTTTGGTTCCTCCATCACTGGGGTCCCCAAGCCCCCAAGCCAGCTGCCAGAAGGCCAGGACTTGGGCATGAGCAGCCAGGAAGGAACAATAAACTTAGTTATCTGGGCAGCTACGAAAGTACAGCTAATGCCAAACAATGTTTAGTCCAAAGTCATCCATCTTCGGTTCGGGAACAGAGAACCACACTGTGGTGTGCACACACATGTGCACACACACACTCCGCAACAACATACCTTGGAATCATCTCAGTGGCTCAGCAGGTTTGAGCCCCAGGGGCAGAAGCCCCCGCAGCAGTTCGGGGTCATATGCTGCTCTGAGTACCTTAGACGAGACTGTCGCTGGGGGTCACAATAGGGGTGCTTCAGGGAACTTCCATTTTCACGGCACACATTACCTTCCTGCCCACTATTTTATTCCCTTACTGTGTTTCCTATTGGCTGCCTGTCTGTTCCCACTAGAACGTAAGATGCACAAGGGCCCTGAACACGGTTTTGTTTTGGAGTGGCAATTTCAGCACCCAGGGCACTCCCAGATACAGAGCAGAGGCATCAGTAATCAGGTGTTGAGTGAATGATAGATGAATGGGTGGCTGAGCCATGTGGAGTGGCCAAAAGAAAGATACGGGCCCTGGCAAGCGCCTGGCGCAGGTGCCACCTGCAGTTTCTCCAGTGGCCGTCATTAACACATCACAGCCCTGCGTCCCAGGGCCATGGAGCCTCAGAATCATTCTTGGCCCAAGATTTCAGGCAGCCTCTACCATTAACTCCTCATTAACATAGGAAATGGGCTCTGCTTACCATTCCTGACCTAGGCTATTATCACTGAAGCCTGGAGGTTTTGTTTGCTTGTTTGTTTTTCTTTCGCCAGCAGATCCACAGGTGGGGGGTTGACATCTCCTGACCTGGGGCAGGTGCAAATAAAGGGTCACTGGGTGAGTCTGGTCTCACAAGCAGGATGCAGCTGGTAGCAGAATGGGCTTATCCTCCCCTCAGCCCGCCTTGGGCACTTTCTAACACGCTGACACTCACGCTCAGCCTCTGTCACACAGAGCTTCCTCGAGATCTTCACACCTTACAAGAATGGAACCATACCACCTTTCAGAGACTCAGTCAAATGGTGACTTGCTCAAGGTCACAGAGCCAGCCAGGCACAGACTTGGGATTTGAACCCAGGCCTCCCAGCAGCCATTTCACAGGTAAGGAAATAGGCCGGGAGAGGGCCACGGTTTGCTAAAGTCACACTCTAGGGATTTGTGAATGACTGACGTATGCACTCCTCTAAGCAAGGGACTGCCTCTCAGTCATCTTGTCTCCCCTGCACCCAGCCTGGGGCCTGGCCGAGGCAGATGAATGAATGAAGGCGTGGACATAGAGCCTGAAAAGATCAGACCGCCTCGTCTGAAAGGAAAGATCAAATATAATCAGAATTCACAAACCTGGTCTCTGCAGAACGAGCTGTGGGTTTCGGCATGTTGCCAGGGCCCAGGGGAAGCCAGTAGCGATGTCGCCCACCCTACTGTGTCCTCACGACCAAGCGAGGGGCGCATGCCCACCCTTGAGGCTACCCGTTCCCCTTGCCTGACTCCACTTCCCCCACTGTTCCTCACTCCCTCATTCCAGCCCTCCCTCCCTGTTGGCCAGACTGCTTGTACAAGACACACAGGGAAGGCTCCTACAGGCCTCTCCTCGGATTCTGTCCAGTCTTGACCCAGGTTCAACTACTTATCGTCTCGAAGACCTCAACAAATCCTGGTGAACAAATGACTGCGTAAATGGAGGAATTAATCAGAGGCTCTGACTGTCTTAAGTTCTCACTATCCAACCCCGGGGCAATTTTGTTACACATCTCTTCGCTCAACAAATATTTACTAAGTACTTACTATTTTTAAGGGGCACAGTGCTAGGCTCTGTGGCAGCAAAGAATAGCAGCACCCCGACAGGCCAGTTGACCTTGGTTTCCTTTTCTCTCCATTTTAACCGTTTTGCACTTGTTTTCAAATTACCCTTCTACAGCTGGTCTGGGTCTCATCCCTCCATGCTCAACAGCTTTTAGCGCCTCCCAGAGCCTACTGAGAAACGCTTAAATTCCTTACACTGACAAGGAAGACCTTCTGAGACTGAGCTGGTCCTCCGCTCCCTCCTTCCTCTGTGACCGATGGGCCAGCCCCTGCCTGAGATGCCCTTCTCATTGGTACCAACCAGCTACGGCTGTGGAACAAACCACCCCCAAGACTTGGCGGCTCAAGGCAATAATGACTTATTGTCACCGTGCGTCAGCAGGGAGCTGGCTGATCAGGGGTGAGTGTGGCTGGCCTCAAGCTGTGCATCCATCTGGGCTTGCCTCTCCATTGTGGGCTGGGCTCAGGGCTGCTGCGCGCATACTGCGACCCAGGCCAGAGAGGCAGCAGCTACATGGGGACTTGGCTTCTTATGGTGGCAGAGGCGTGAGAGGGTGCTCGCTTCACGTCTACTAACATCTCCCTGGCCAGAGCGAGTCTACGTGACAGACCCCAAAGTCCAGGAGCCAGTAAGCACACCTGCCCCAACATGAAGCCAAAGCAAGTCACATGGCCAAACCTTACATCACTGGAGCCTGGGGAGTGAATATTTTTTAATAGTAATCTAATTTAACACCCTCTTTCTGCCTAATGAAACTGCGCAGGTGGTAAAAGAAATCAGGCTTTGGAAACGGAAGGCCTGAGTTTGTGTCATGGTTACATATCTGACTTTCTGAGGATCTCCAATACAGTTTCTGCTCCAAATACTTCACTCATTCGATACGTAGGCACTGAGGACCTACTACATGTAGGAATACCATGCCAGCCCCTGAGCCAGACTGGTGAATCACTCAGTTACAACCCTGCCCTCCTGGCGTTATGAACGAAGCTCTTTACCCTCTCAATTCCAGCCCTCTCATCCACACGGTGGGGAGAAGCAACCTGGCACTGCACAAGGAAACAGTGGGACGCAGGCAGCCTTGGGTACAGTTATAAGTGGAGCAAGCCCTATATGGAACGCCATTTCTCCCATGATGCCCTGGCTAGTGAATCCTGCAGGAAGCAGTCACACACCAATCTGAATCCTTAAAACAATTAATTACCATGTTGGTCCTCCCATCGAGAATTCATTGAGGTTCACCTTGTGGCAGGTAGGCCTACCTGGCCCTAAACCCCTGCCCTCATAGACACTACCTTCTAGAGGGAAGACAGGTGGCTTCTTCCTGCATTTCTACAGCACCCAGCCCAGCCCCATGCCCACCGCAGGTGATTGGTGCCTCCTGGTGCCCAAGACTCCGGAACCTCCTTGGTCACTCTCATGATTTCCTGGAAACAGCCTTGAAGACTGAGATTTCCACCAAAGCCTCCCACCCCAAGCCAGAAAGAAAAATGCAGTTAATGAAAGCAATCTGGACTTTTCTTTCCACCCCCACGCCCCCCCCACCTCCACCCCAGACTGAGACCTTCCTAAGTGATTAAGTGTTATAGTGAGGATTTGGCATATCGACCTTGTCAGAGAGTGTGCTTTTGTGGTGTCTCATGGAACCAAACAGATGAAGAGCCAACGGTGCGACAGACTATCAGCAGAGACCAAGAGGAAAGAAAACAAGGAAACCTCAAGATAAAAATCCCCTCGCAGTCTCAGTCAATAACCCCTAATCACACACAGCCGGGGCCAAGCATGGAACCCGCTGTGTCTTACCGGCAAAAATAACGCCAATTAAGTAGTTATAAAAATTATTGTTATTATGAGCAGTATCCTTATTTATAATAAATTAAATACTGGCTAGAAATTCAAAAGTCTGTCTTCAGGATGTGATTCCTTCCACTTTTCTTCAACACTGGTTATAGCTGGCTTCAGTTCCCCATGGCCCACAGGAGACAGCTCCTCATCCTGCACCGGAGGCCCTCCAGGCAGCGCCCTAACCTACTTTCCAACCACTCACTCGTCCAACAGTTTGTGGGCACCTCTTCTGCCCCCCACCCTGTTCTGGTGGAGGGGCCATAATCTGACTTTTCCAGCCCTTTCTCCCTCCAATTCCCTAACAGAAACCTTGGCCACGTGGCCCAGCAGGCCGCTTGGTGCCCTTCAAATTCACAGCTCTGTTTCTCCCTCTTCCAAGGAGTCCTCCCTGATAGCTCCAGGTGTCCTGGGGACGCGTGTGTTCTCTCTGGCGGCCAACTGTACATGTCTGGTTGTGTCCTCTTCACCCACATTGTGTCCCCTTACTACCTTTCCTTCTTACCTGCTCACCTGCACAGGGACCACGGCCCACACCGAAGACAGCACCCCACAGTAGCTGGCGTTGACCAAACGCTCACCGACTGGCTTTCCTGCAAACGTGTCCAGGCTTACTCAGTGGCAGCTGGGACAGGAGAAGACAGACTCCTCGGGGCTGGGCGCTGGGAGAGGCACGAGGGCATCCCACTCAAGACCTGTAGCTGAGCTCCTCAGTAAGTAACTGGCCCACGTTCCCCACCCAGACTGCCTGCCATGGCCGTCTGCCATTGGCATCTCCTACTTCGACGCTGTGAATGCTGCGGAGAAGGGGAATGTCTGAATCCACAGAACACTATCCCGGGTCTTGAGGGTAGGGGATACAGCCCAAAGGTGCCGTCGCACCGGTCCCGACAAAGAGCCTTCCAGCGGAGCTTCTCTGACGATCTTGCAGGATCTGTACTTTTACCACTGAAACTTGCTCCTTCCCCAGCCTCCCCTATGTGCAGTTACGAGCGCTACCATGGACCCAAACGTGCAAGCGTGTACCAGTGTTCTTCTCTCTCCACCAGCAGCTCATCAGATGCCTTGTCAGTGCCACCTCCAAAACTGAGCGAGACCCACCTTCCCCTGCTCCCGGCAGGTCCAAGCCACCATTATCCCGCAGCTACACCCACACGGTCCCCCAGCTTCCTCTGCTCCTGCCCCCAGGAGAACCCATTCTGCGCACCATAGCTGAAGCTGTCTTTCATGTATGAAAGCAAATAGGATTGCTCCTGCTTCAAACCAATGGCTTCGACTGCTGGAAGAAAATCCAAACACCTTCCTGGAATCGGAAAGTCCCACCCCACCTGTCCTGTGCACACAGGGCTCTGGTCACAACATTCTTTCTGTTCCTGCAAAGAACCGAACCCCAGAGCCTTGGCATCTGCTGTTCCTTCTGCTCAGAATGGGCTTTCCCCAGGTGCTCATGGCTAGCTCCTCCTCATCCTTCAAGATTCATCTAGAAAGGCACCTTCTCCCCGAGCCTAAGAAAACAAAGCAGCGGCCCCTCTCCTGCTTCCTCCCTCTGCCCCTGCACTGTGGTCTCTCCCTAACTTACTGCCTTTTTTTTTCTTTATACCCCTTATCACACTCTGAAATTACTTACTTATTTATTCATTATTAAATCCTCACTCAAATAAAAAGTCCATGTAGGACAAGAATCTTTTCTGTCGCATTTGCCACTATATTTTCAGCATCGGTGACAGTGCCCAGCACATAGCAACCATTCAAAACACATCAGTTGAAGGGGAGCAAAACTCCCCCCTCCTTAGGCATGGGATGCTCACAGTGACTGCTTTGGGTGTGTACAGTATGGAAAGATGGCGGGGAGAGCAACTTCATAGTGGAGAAATCAGACAGACACTGCCTCAGCCAGGTGGTCAAGATCAGTATCAACAGTGATGAGCCAGGTTGATAATATGTGCCCTTGATAAGACAGGATGAAAAGGGCACTTTATTTATCTCTGGTCTTCCTCCCTTGAACGCATAACATCCAATAATAAGGAAAACACCCAAACAAGTCGCAACTGAGGGACACATATCTGGTTAATACTCAATGTCAAGGTCATCAAAAACAAGGGAAGTCTGAGAAATTGTCACAGCCGAGAGAAGTCAAAGGCAAGATGACAGTAAACAATATGGTATCCTGGATGGCATCCTGGAACACAAAACGGACCTTAGGCGAACACTGAGGAAATCTGAATGAAGTACGGACTTTAGTTCATAATAAAGCATCAGTATTGGTGCACTCATCATGAGAAAAGTACCATATTTTTTTTTTGAGAAATGTACCATATTAATGTTAGATCTCAGTAATAGGGCGAACTCGGAACTATCTTCTCAATAATTCTGCAAATCCAAAACTGCTCTAAAATTTAAAAATTTTATTTAAAAAAAAAACGCATGTTAGGTGACTGTAAGTAAGATATTTTCATGGAAAGATATCCCATGTCTTTTTGTAAGAATTCACTGAGCCCAGACTCCAGCAATGACGTCAGAAAAGACAGAAACTCCTGAAGTCTGTTAAGCGGTCTGGGGCTACTGTGTGTGCCGGGTTGCTTTGTCAACCGCACACCCTGAGATGTCGTGAAGGCAAACGTCAGCCCTCCCCTCGCTGAACTTCCAGGGGTTCAAAATGAGGAAAGTTGGGGTCAATGAAAAAAATAACAAATCCTGCCCTCTCTGAGGATGAATCCCATTTTTCCACTGCTCTTAAGTCAATCCAGCTGCAACCACTGCTCCAGCTTAGCAGCGAGCTCCTACCCTAGTTGGGGGTTCAAGCACCACCCACAGTGAGGCTGGTCCAACACAACACTCTCTCCCAAAGGGTCAACTGGTATGGTACAGACTACAAATGGCACAGATGTCAGAGAGGACGAAGTGTGGGAGCTGGGGCAATCAAAGAAGCCTTCCTGCAGGAAGGGCCAGGCTAGATCGGGAAGAAGAAACGGGGTTTAGAGAGACAGGATGAAGGAGAGAGGGCACACTGGGCTTGAGGTCATAGCATAAGCACAGCCAGGGTGTCCAGGTCCACCCGCAGGGAACGGTCTGATGAGGGCTTTGGCGTCCCCTAGGAGACCCATGGAAGAGGAAGTTGGTAAGCTGAGCCCAGCTGGACCAGAAAAAAACTTTGAAACCCTCCCAGACTTTGAAGGCCGGGAATCAACACCTCCTCCTTCCTGAAATGCCTGGGCTACAGTAAGCCCCCCTCCGTGGCCCTCTCCTAGCTCTCGCGCTTGGCTTCCTTCTTCCTTTTCACGGGCTGTTTGCATTCCTGCCTCATCTCTCCCACCTACCTGTAAGCCTCCCGGGGCAAGGTCCTTTTCGACCTGCTCTAGAGGGTCCTGCACATAGTAACGGCTCAAAGAAACATCTGGTGAATGACTAAAAGGAAGAGAGCTTTAATGATGGGTTACAATCTAAGACACCAGGACCCTACCCCTCCCACAATGGGGAGGCCTGCCAGGTCTGCAGAAAGTCCACACTAGATAGAACCCATGATGCTTCCTCCACCATCTCACTGGCCCCTCTCCCCCACCCCCGCCTGGCTTTGCTTTCCTTCAGCACTCACCCCGCCCCTGTTTCTTGTTGGTCACTCTCAGTCATTTGACAAACAACAGCTAGCTGACCACTTACCACGTGCCTGGCATGTTCTAGGTGCTAACTAAGGATACAAGTCATACAGACAGAGATTTCCACTCTCACGGGGTTGACATTCCAATGCTCGGGTGAAGGGCAAAAAAGAAGTAAGTAAGTAAAATATACAGAATGCCAAGTGCTGACAGGTGTCATTGGAAGAAAAAGGCAGGGAAGGGCAGGGAGTTCGAGGGAGTGATTTGAAATTTTGAATAAGGTGGTCATGGGGAGACCTCATTTGAGCAAAGGCCTGAGGGAGGTGGAGGGAGGGATTTTTTTCTTTCTGTGTTCACTGACCCATGCCTAGCACCTAGAGTGGTACCTGGTGTGCAGCAGGCGGGGAAGAATGAGCGAGGGAATGAGGGTGTGGCAAAAGTTAATTAATTTTTTAATTGAACTTCGTATTTTTATTTTGAGATAATTATAGACTCACATGCAGTTGTCAGAAAGAATACCCTTCACCCAGTTTCCCCCCATGGTGACATCTTATGTGACCATAGTACAATATCAAAACCAGGAAAGTGATATGGAGACAGTGCACAGATGTGAGTCAGATTTCCCCAGTTTGACACGTATGCGTTGTGTATGTGTGCATGGCATATTTAGTTCCATGCAATTTTAAGGACTAATCCATTTTTTTTAGAAAGATTTCATTTATTTGACAGAGAGAGACACAGCGTGAGAGCAAACACAAGTGGGAGAGGGAGAGCAGGCTTCCCACCGAGCAGGGACCCTGACGCGGGGCTCCATCCCAGGAGCCTGGGATCATGACCTGAGCCGAAGGCAGACGCTTAACGACTGAGCCACCCAGGCACCCCTGGATTAATCCATGTTTAATGCCCAATGAGAAGGCCACGTGGAAGCATCCAGATGCTGAAGGAAAGTGGGGTGAAGTGTTCACCATCACTGAGAAGGCTGGGGATCCTCACATATGTGAGCTCCATTAAATCCTCGTGGCCGTCCTAAGAAGGCAGGTATTCTTAGCCCCATTTTACATATGTGAAAATTGAAGGGCTCAGGGAAAGTACTTATTGGAAGCCATACAGTTGAGAAGCAGAGACCAGAACCCCAAACTCATGACTATCTGGTCCCTTCCCTGGGCTCTTTCCTGAACACAAGAAGGGCCTGGATAGAAAAGCAGAGGAAGCAGGGACCCAGCTGAAGGCCAGGCTCCAGCAGACACTGGAAAAGAGAGGAAATGAGGGAGGGGTTGACGAAGAGGTCTCTGGGATTCTAAGTTAGAGAGAACAGAAGTCTCACTCATGGAAAGAGGACTGGAGAGCTAGAGGGTTCTAAAGGGGGAGTGAAGGGGGATGTCCTGGCTCAGCGTGGATCTACTATGTGGTCTTGGGCAAGTCGATTTGTATCTCTGGGCTCATGTCCCTCACTGGTACAGGAGTGAGAATGGCCACCCATCCCATTTGCTCTAAGACCAAAGAGAGATGAAAAGGTGGCCCTTTGCAAAGCCAAAGTGCTAGACCAACTGCCAAAACCAGAAAGAAGAACTCAACCCAACAGCCCAGACTGCCTGTGGTCTCCGAACGAGAATGACTGGCTCGCTTTCCCAAAGATAAAAATGCCAAATTTAGGTCAGCACACACAGAGAATCTCACTTTGTTTATAAGAGACAGAGAGTGTGTGTTCCTATTAAATGCCTTCAAATCTCAGCGATGATGAGAGACCCAAGGCTGTTTACCACTTTGGATATTTACTTTTCTCATATACAAATCAGCTCGGGGGCCATCAGAGCCGACGGCACCTCACACGGCAGGCCTCCGACACCCCCGCTCTTCCCCAGTGCCCACACATGGTTTGAATTTATTGGTTTTAGCAGCTTTCATTTACATCGTGTGAGGATCATGGAATGACCAGCAAACAGAAGCTCCGTTCTGTGCCCTGGCAAAAACACGGAAGTGTGAGGAAGTGGGGGGGGGGGCTGGGAAGATCGCTCTGACCCCAGGAGAAGCGGCTCCCACCCACGGGGTGGCCCGGTGGAAGCCCCGAGGGCCTCCCGTGGGCTTGAGGGATCAGCGGGAAACCGCAGTGCCACCAGAGACGGCCGGAACACGAGGGTGAGAAGGCGTTCAGGAGTCACGGCCACTCGGAGCCATAAGGCCTGGGAGCCACAGTGGGAAATGCAGGCCACTGCCTAGATGTTTAACCTCCTGGAACCAAACATCTGGAAATCTGGGAACAATGTGGGGTGCGGTTAGGGACTTTCTGTTTTCCACCCGGATACTCAGGCGATGATGTGTAGATAGAGCCGGTAATTTTACAGCTACAGACAGCATCCCTACGTGCCTACTTGGAGCCCGGCCCTCCGCAAACCCAGATTCATTAGAGAAGGCTCCTGCCCTCAAAGAACTTCAGTCCATATAAACATATAAAAGACAATAAAATAAAAAATGCCCTTTCCCAGTGAGGTCAGAGCCAGTTTAGAAAGTGGCTTTGCAGCAGCAGGGGTGCGGTTTATGGTTTACCAAGCATGCTCACACCCACTAAGGGCTGTCTGTGAGGGGAGGGAGCTGCCCGGGTCACGCTGCTGGACTCCTAACCCAGTGCTCTCACTATTTAAGAACCATTTATAGACCACGGATCCCTCTGACCCCCACTTCTGCTTGGGGAGCTTTCGGGAACCACCTGCTTCACACCACCCCCACTTTCAACAGGTGGAATCCCTCAAGTCAGCCATCAAAAGGGTCACATGAAACACGGGACCCTGTTGTCCTACAGTGACCACTTTAGAAATGGGGGTCAGGGACTCAGACTCCCCCACAGAAGACCCTGTGGTATATAACTACAGCTGGTCTCATTCAGCTGCCAGATACTTTTAGGATCTAGTTCTGAGAGAAAACACCAAGTGCCTTCCAATTCCAGAAGCTGAGAGTCTTCCTCGGGCCCAGCAGTGAGAACATCCTGGATCTGAGGAAAGAGAAGACCCTCCTGCAGCGGTTCCTTCCTCAAGCCAAGGGGCTTGAGAATTTCCAGGCAGGCCTGGATGAGATGCTCCAGTCTGATGAATGAATGAATTGCAAAGTATGGGAGTGGGGGACAGTGGCCCCCCCCCAACACACCCTGGATCAAGCCCAAACTTCTTAACTGGTTGGTGAAGCCTCCACAATGTGGCCCATGAGCCTCGCTGGCCTAATTCCCTAATCTCCCATGGCCCCTGCAAACATTCTCCACATGTCAGTTGGGATCAATATCACCAGCAGCACCCGCCCCATATATGCTGTTTCTCCTGAACCCGGGAATACCATCTGTCCTTCAATACTGAGCTCAGGTGGCATTATACTAAAGCCAAGCCAGATACTGATTAGGAGGGGGCCATCTACCATCTACAAATGGAACATCTTCACCGGCACAGACAGTTCCTGGACAGCAAGGATGCAGTCCCCTGCACCTTAGTAGCATCTGTAGGGCTTCCAGAACACCTGAGCCCTGGCAAAGGCCCAGCCGCCATGGAGGTGGAGGCTCAGGGTCAGTGCTCCACAGCACACAGGTAGCAACTGATATTCTGTCCAGCTCCTGTGGCACATTGAATGGGGACTCCGCAGGGCCAGGGGCTGGCTGTGGCCCTCTGTCCCATTTCCTGCTCTTGCACCCACACTAGAGAGCTGTGCAGGGCAGCATCCCCCACACTGGTGATATTACAAACGCAGACCTTCCACTTCTGTTGGGCCCGCAGCCTGCCCTGCCATCCCCCCACCAGCCAAGGCCAGCTTCTGCCCTTGGTCCTCAGCAGAGCCTCGCTCCTCCCCCAGGTCCTGGCCAAAGGACCTGCTCCCCCTCTTCTTCTCAGAGCTGCAGACTTCCTCAGGAGGGAACCTCAGAAGTCTCAACTCCCTGCCCCTCCCAACCTTTTATACCCGTGGTCTGGAAGAAGCACAGCCCCCACCCCCACTCTCAGACTCCATTTCCTTTTCAGCAGACGCAGAGGAGTTAAAAGTACAGACTCTGCTGCCAGACTTCTGGTTTAAATTCTAGATCCCCCGTCCATTGGCTGTGTCACCTCGGGTAAATGAATCAAGCCATCTGTGTCTCAGTTTTCTCCCCTGCAAAATGGGGCTGAGAAACAGTAGCTGCCTGGGAGACGGTTATGAGGATGAGATCGGGCAGTGCAGGTGAAGGAAGGCGTCAGGCCCATCCCCGGCACCTCTCTCCTCCTGTCTCCTCAACCGCGACTTCCCCTCCAGCCCCAGAGTCATCGCCGAACCCCAGAGCCTCGACCTGAGCCTGGCACAGCGTTGCTCCCAGGAGTGCTTGTCCAACAAACAAATGAAGGCATGGTGAATGGACGAACTAAACCTATTGGCTACGCATTGACAGGGTACGGGTATCCCTTGCTACTTGAAAATTCACTTTACGCCACTTCTCTTTTATGGAAGACCTACATTAGTGCCTGTTTCCACCAACCGAAAGAAATCTGAAGAGGATTTCTTTATGAAAAAGGACAGGAAGTGAAAATAGCACGCTGTATTTGTTTTGCAGCGAGCAAGCCATCAGAGAAGGACAGTGAGCACTCAGAGCAGCCAACGGAGGGGCCCCAGCCCGCTCCTTCCCTGGAACCACACTCACATCTTGGCACCAAGCCATCACAGCTTCGGACCGTGCCTGTGAGCATCTGTGCTTGATCTCGGGTGATTCTGTGCACCCATTAGCAAGATGTGTCCTAAGGTATCAGAAAAGCTTGAGAGATTATTTTCTGGGTCTGGGAGTGCTCACAAGTTTTTCCATATAAATTAACGAAGATTGCTTCTTTGCTTTACATGATAGGAACTCTCCACTGCTGGATCGCAGGAGAAACCTGTATTCTCTCTGGGAGAAAGAGAGGAAGAAAAACACCTGCACACCAAGTACTACTGAGAGCACAGAGCACTTGCGGGCTAATAAAGTCCTTCCCAGATTTTATCCCTTGATTCTCCCCACAACTTGGAGTTGCTGCTATTAACATTCAACTGATCTTTGCAGAGGAGGGAAAGGACCCTTAGATAGGGGCTCTTCCCAGGTCATGATCAAACCCGTGACGGAGCTGGGCCCAGAGCCTGGGTCTCCAGCCTCCATTTTTCAATCCCTCCTTTTGATGTGTCCTCACTCCAGGGAGCAGTGGGAGATCACAGGGAAGCCGAACCAGAAAGGATACAGTCAGACATTAAACACCACAGATGGTCAGCAAAAAATGATCACACTCTGGGTGGTCGGGCCACACGGTTCCCATCAGGTCAGCCAAGCACACCCATCCCTGCTCTGGGTAACGCTCAGTGGCTCAGGGTATGAGAGCCTAAGGGATCAAGGCCCATCTTCCCTGTGGACTGGGTTTCACCTCAAGACAGTGTGAACACGAGCCAATCACAATAATTAAAAGGACCACGACTTCAACCAGCACAGTTAACATTCGGCACCTCATACTGCGTGCCAGGCGCTCAGCGAGGTGGTTTATAGGCATTACCTCATTTACTCTTCACAACACACCAGGGGGGATATACTACGTGAACCCCGTTTTTTCAGATGTGAAAACATACCCCAGCCGTCCAGCCAAAGTGGTGGGGTGGGAATTCCAACTCCAGTCCAGTCTCTCTTAATGTACCAGAAGATCTAAGTACAAATCCTGGCTCCACCATTTTGCACAAAGTACTTAGCCTCAATTTCCTCAAAATGGTGAAAATAATACCTGCCTTTCAGGACTGTTTTAGGAATTTACTGTGATACACCGGAGGCCCAGCACATAACAGGCACTAAATAACAATGGCTCTCTTGGGAGTTGGATAGGAAAAGGAAGAATCAAGTTAACAGGGGGAGGGGTAGAAACACTTTTCTTTGCATGCCCTCTGCATGTTCCCACCCTGGCACTCCTGCTTAACAGTCCACTTGCTTCCCCGCATGGCTCTTTGCCACCCCCACCTCCAGGCCCTGATCCTCTTCAACCTGAAAGATCTCCACCAAGAATCCTGCATTCTTTTCTCACCACCCTCCTAGCAAAACTACACTGATGGGAGCAGAATAATATAAAACCACCTGCAAGACTGCCGGCAGGCCTAGGCATGGGGGTTATGCTGTGCTGGGTCAACTAAACATCCCAGTCAAAGTCAAGCACAATGACCAAGTATTATTACCACTGAGGTCCAGCAGTGTCTCAGTTTACTGTTCCCATGACCAAGCCACAGCTCCACAAGATGCATCGCAGCCCCACTAGCGGGTCTGGTGCTCGAAAATGTCTCATAATCCAATGGATGCTTCCAGCCACCCAGCTGGAGACGCAGGGGGAGGGGGGCACTGGGAGTCCGAAAAGGAAGGAGAGGCAGGAAACTGAAGTAGGCCCCTCTAGGTGTCCTCGTGGGGGCGGGGAGGAAGAGCGGTAAAGCGGGTCAAAGACTGGAAACTGCAAAGCGGGATGCAAATGACTGGAATTACCTCTGCCAATTACACTTTTGTCTCCTCTCAAACTCAAGGCTGAGCAGTTCAAGAAATGGAAACCCTGTGAACCAAGGCTAAAGGCTGAGCCAGAGAGATTTCCAAAAGGCTTTCTCTGTCCGCATCTTCCTTTTCAAAAAGGACTTTAAAACGGGACCGCGACTTGAATGACGAACAGCTTAGAAGGCGCATTAAGTCCCCAGGAGATGATACTGGCCAGGAAAACCAAATAACCGTAATAGGGAGGAAGCAGGTAAGTCCTTTAAACTGAAGCAGCGGAAGGAAAAAAGGCCTCGCCTTTTTATCTTTGCCCTGCGGCTTCCCCGGCAGGGCTGGCCCCTGGTGGGCGCGGCTCGCCCCGAGATGCGGCTGGTGCCCCCCGCTGCGGTGGCCGGGCAGGCCGAGGGGCGCGCGGGATGGTGCCGGACCCACCCACCGCGGCCCTGCCCGCTCCCCGCACTTTTGAGTGAGCCAGTCCCGAGAGCTGGCCGCAGGGTCTGGGCGAAGCGACCCAGGTCCCGGACCGCTTGGCTCCATCCTGCGCTTGGCCCCAAGGGGCGGCGGGCTGCGGCCGAGGAGGGCAGGCCCCCCGGCAGGCGCTTTCATTCGGCCTCTTCTGGCCGCAGCCCACGCGGAAGGGCCAAGCTACCCTGCAGCACTGGCCTGCTAACTTTTTTTATTCCTTAAGATCTCGACTTCACCTAGGCTTCCTCCGGGTAGCCTTCCCAGATCTTCCCAGGACTGAGAAGTGTGCGCCTTCTGTGCTCCCCCAACACCACCCCCAACCTCCTCCCCCTACACCTCCTCCCCACTCGGAAAGGAAGCAGCCCTGGGAAAAAAACATCATCGTTCTTGCTCACATTTCGATCTCCAGCACTTACCCCAATGTCTGGCACAAAGTGGGAGCTACAAAGTATTTCTCAGGCTAATTTAAAACTCCCATAGTAAGTACGAGCTAGTGTTTCCTGAGTGCGAGTTTTGTGTCCGGTGCCGTAGGACAGTGCTTTACACCAGTCAAGAAATCCTCCCAGGGGTTGGATGAAGTTGACCAAGGAGAAGACTGAGGCACAGAAAGGTCATGTAACTAGTCCAAGGTTACTGACACTCCCAAGAAGTGCAGTGATCCTGGGCACTGAAGGAGCCCTGGGCTGTCCTGAGCCAATGCCTGGAGGCTTTGCAGTGGTGGGGCTTCCTGAGCGGAGTCTGTGCCACTGCTGTGTAAATGAAGACTAAGTCTTATTTCTAAAGGTAGAATCAGACCAGGATGTTCCTCTGAATGAGGGAGGCAGGGAGGGATTTTTATACAAAAGATTTAAAAGCAAAGGAGAAGTAAATTTTTAACACTTCCCCCTGCTCTTCCTGACCTGATGGGAAGAAAAGAGTGAGCCCCAAGAATAAAAGGTGACACACAAGGTCTCAGCACTCAGGGCAGGGGCGTATTTGCTGATCTGCAAGCTGGCAGGTTCCCCCACCTTGCTGAGTCAGGGAAGGGACAGACTCCAGCAGCAGGTACCACTGTACACCCTGCACCTGTCTTGTGGTCCCAGGCTGTCATCCAGAGATGGCGCAGGGCTCTGACTTGCACAGGCCTGGCCTGTGACCTGGCTCTTTTCAAGGGTACTCAGGCATTCAGGGGGGCTCCGGGTGCAACTCACCCACTGATAAAGACCAAATGTGTCCCCCTCACCCCAATTCATATGTTGAAGTCCTAACTGCCACAGTGATGGTATTTGGAGATGGAGATTTTCTGAGATAATTTGGTTGAGAAGACGTCGTGAAGGTGGGGTCCTCGTGACGGGCTTACCGCCTTTATAAGAAGAGACATCAGAATGCTAGCTCTTTCCTACTTTGAACTCATCTCTCTCTCTTCCTCTCTCTTGCTCTCTCCAACTCTCCTACTCCAATCTCAGACTTCCAGCCTCCAGAACTGTTGGAAAGTAAATTTCTGTTGTTTGAGCCGCTCAGTCTATGGGATTTTGTTATTCCGGCTGTCAGCAGACTATGACACCCATCGGTCCTTTTAAGACGCGATGCTATTTTACAATATATGCAAATATTGAATTAGTACGTTGTATACCAGAATGTTATGTTAATTATACCTCAATTTAAAAATATACATAAATAAATAAAAGAAAAAGACCCACAATGCTGAAGGCCAATTACATCATTGCACCTAAACACAAACGCCTGAGTTGGAATCGGGTGGCATCTGCCCACAGGTTATCTGATGACCATGGATAGAAGTCTGGCTATAAAGGGGTATTGGAAGAGTTCAGGCTTTTAAAGCGACGGCCCTTAGGAATCCTTACCACTTTGGGAGTCAGAGCCAGCCGAACAATAAAACTGGGAAGGGCTCTCAGGTAGAGGGAAGAGCAGAAGCACGTGCGTGGAGGCGTGACCAAGGACTGTGTGTGAGGGAAGGAGGGAGCATGAACTAGGAGAGATCGGCGTCACGGGGGCCCCGAGCCAAAGTAGCCAGGAAGGGATAAAATTAAACATTTTAAAATGAAAATAAAGGGTGGTGAGCCTGGAGAGGCTCAAGTGCGCTCTGGGCAGTAAAGAGGAGGGAAAAAGAGGCCTTTGTTTGCAAGTAACAGATGAGGAAGGGAAAACAAAGTGTTGCAGGATGGACAGAGAGAAATCCAGTGAGGTGCACAGGTGTCACAAAGGCCTGACCAAATGGGCCAGCGACAGGACTGAACTCGTCTGCTGTCTCAGGTAGCAGGTCTGAGCGCTTTCTGGCAACACAGAGGCCAAGAGGCAGCCCCTTCTTAGCATCCAGAGCTGCCAACACCCCAACCACAGAGTACACCACAAAATCCCAACTTTAAAACTGGAGCACATTCTGTCTAATTTTGTAATCAATTGTGAGCATAGCCGGCGCTAGATTTTGAATCGGGGTCTATTAGGAAATAAAAAACTGTCTTCGGTAATATTTATAATATAAGGTAAAATCTGTGAGTGTTGAGAGAGTATCATAAAATGTCATAAAAAAAAAAAAAAACTTCCACAGAGGGAAAGAACGTAAGTGGCTGGGTCATCAGGGAAAGCTTTGGACTGAGTCTTCCCAAGCAGGTTATTTTAGGAGCATTCTGGGAAGACTTCCTGGAGGAGGCTCAGCTTTGACCGGAGCCTTGGAAATCTCATAGGATTCAGAATTAGAAGAGAAAGGGAGGAAATTCCTGGAGAGGGAGGGGGCTCAGCAAAGCAACAGCGTTTCCAAGCTTGGGGCAACAGTTTTGTGTTCCAGCGGATATACTGCACAGATTTAAAAGCCTGTGATCTTGGAGGATCTGCTCGGCGAGACGGCTTGGCAGCCGCTGAGCACAACTGAAGGCTGGGCCACCAGCTGCCTGCGGATTAAGTAGGCGGACAGAGAGCCAGTGATGGGGGATAAAAGGGAGTGAAGTGGATACTACTTAGAAGCAAACTCGGGGGAAGAACGTTGGCAGCCCGGCTGGCAGGCCATGGCTGTCCTCGCCCATAGAGCTTCCTCCCTCGGAAAGCTGCATTACCGGGCAACCTCCTCCTGGCTTTGAGATGTCCAAAAGGGAACCATTAACAAAGCCACCCTCCCATTTTTATCTCCATCACAGAGTGCTTCCCCGCTCAGGCTTTCTCCCTGTGGCCTGGGATCGGGCTGGCGGGTTGTGGGAAGGAGATCAGTGTGTTTGTCGATGGGGCTTCTTGGAATTCTTGGGGACTGGTCCCTTCCAGCACTAAGATTTTAGAAGTCTGTGTCTATGAGCTGAAAATTCTTCAAAGCTCAGAGGCTAGGATTTCATGATGTGAAGATTCTTCGAGTCAAAAAATGCCTCTGAGCCTAATGTTCTAAGATTTCACCATTCTTAGATTCCCTGAGCCGCCGGGTCCTGGCATATGACTCAGAGAGTGTGTGCAAGTGTGGAAGACTTCACGCTGGGAGCTTCTGATTCTGAGACTAGAGTATTTCATGACATCTGGGTCACCTCTGGCTTTCTGGCCTCACTCTCCTTTGATGGTGGTACCTAAGCCATCCTGTGTGTCTGCTCCTGAGTCTGTTTTCCTCCCGCCATATGTTGGGAAAATATATTCCATGTTCAAGTGTGAGTTACCCAGGTCAGAGAGAGCGGACAGAGCCTGCTGAGCCAGCAGGGGCTCTTTGCAAAGAGCTCTCTGTGCACACCAAGAATCTGGGACTACGCATGCCTAGGGGTCCGTGTTAGGGGGTCCCCAGAGGGACTTCCCTGCCATGCGACAGACACTGGCTGAACAGCTCCCAACCACAGCGCTCCAGTGGGAGACACAGCGGCTGAGGTGGGCTGCAGAAGCACAGGGTGGAGGCAAGCCGGGAGGGACCTTGTCTCTCAGTCTAGGATTTGGAGTCACACGGTGCAGACTAGACCAGCTTGTTCTGATCCAACATTGACTGAGGGGCTCACACTCTCTGGGGGACTTTTGGGGAGAAGAGGGCTCAGCATGGCCTGGGAGCCTTGCGGAGGTGTCTGTTGCCTTCACTCTGGGGAGGCCCTGAGTAGGGACCAGCGCTGCGTGCTCGAGGGACCAGAATTGGTGCTGCTGTGGCTGCTGTGGGGCCTCGGGGAGGGTGGGAGGACTTGAGAATGGCCATTCCTGGAGGATGGGAAATGAGAGACAGGTTCTGAGAGATGGGCACATACAATAGGAAGAGAAAGGAAGAAGAGAGTCTCCATTCGAGGTGTGGAGAACCAGGACATGGGAGAGACTAACGCACAGGTGCTCCATGCCTCAGTTGCTACGGCTGTAAAATGGGACTAATAATCCCCACTCTCCCCAGCTGGCCAGCGAACTCTCTGCAGCTAAAAACTAGGCCATTCTCAGGTCTGCCCTCAGCATTGCACTGACCTGGCACAGGAAGGCGCTCTGGCTGAGTGAGTGAGGAAGGGAGTGAGGGAGAGGAGCCCCAGTGAAGGGGAGGATCTGAGGCTGGGCAGGTGTCCAGGGGCTGTGCCATGGCAGGCTGGGCTCTCTGCTCCGCAGACTGGCAGCGGGAGGCAGCTGGATCACCCACTGGAACCAAAAGGCTTCCAGATAATTAGGTATCAGCAGCGGCCTGCCGAAGATTAGACTGTCAGAGCCGCCCAGGCTCAAAACCTCGGGGTGGCCCCAGGCCTTCAAGATAAGGGGGCCAGAGATGAGCACCAGAGGAGTCAGAACTGGGCCAACCCTGGAAATTATCCAGCCAACAGCTGAGGGACAGAGGGAGCAACCGAGGCCCAGAGAGGGAAAAGACTAGTCCAAAGTCACAGGCAAGGTAGGAATGAGGTCAGGGCTAGAGCCTGCTTTGTAAGTGAACTACCCACTTGATGATTTCAACATTTTGTGTCCCTGTAGGAATGCACGGACTTATTCAAGTTCAAGGAGGAGGTTCTTCACTGTGGCTTATATGGTCTCCATTCATTCATTCCGTAGTGCAGGATGGCAGAAGGGAAGCAGGGATGGTCATATCATGGTTTCTGACAATTCGTTCATTCATTCATTCATTCCCCAAATATTTGTTGAGCACCTCATAATATGTGCTGGCCCCTCAGGGTATAAATACAGGCACTCTGACTATAGGGAAATGCTTCTTTATTCAACTGTGCCGGCTTAGCCAGTTTTAGGGGCACATCTTCACAATGGTCCCTTGGAAAGCTAGGGACTCCTTCCAAGGAAGCAACTCATGCCCAGAATGTCTTTGGGAACTCCTATTTTAGAATCACCTTCAGATGCAATTTATAAGCCAAGGGGAAAAATCAATTTTGGCACTTTTCAATGATCTCTATCGTATTTTATTTCATTTTTTGGCAAAAAAATGATGATCTCCCCCAACTCCAACACACACACACACACACACACACACACACACACACACACAGGTCACCAGATAATGCCATTTGACTACTAAAAACAAAAATGAACTCATCTTTCAGATGCCTGAAAAGCGTGGGCTCTAGCATCAGACACACCTGAGCTGGAATCCTCAGTCCACCCGCCTGGCTGTGTAAGTACAGCCCCCATTTATCGTCTGTAAAAGAGACATGATGATATGACTCGTCACATCTCTGTGAGGATTAGAGAGGATGTACTTACGAGGTTTAATGCAGTGCCCTGTGTGCAGACAGAGCTCAATCAATGACAGTTTTGTGGTTTCTAACTTCCTAGTGAGGGGGCTGAAGAATTTTACAAACATTTTGGAAGCCCTTGGCCGCCGTGCCCAAGTGCTCAGGCTTTATACACATTGCGTGGGTAACGTGGGCATGTCTGTTACAACACGGCAAAGTACAGAATGGCAGGGTCCTTGCTATATCATGCCTGGAGAAGTGCGGGGTTTGGAGGCACTCTCCTCCAGTGCGTCCACTGTTCCGGGCGGGGACAACTGGGGCCCCCTGGAGGGAGAAGGCCATCTCCTGATCAGCCCCGCTAGTTAGCGGCAGCCGGTGCCAGTCTCGGGAGGCAGCCGACAGAGCCGATTGAAATCTGCAGGTCCCAAGACTGTCACAAGATCTGGACTCAAGGCTCAGGCATCCCCAGGCCCCCGAGGGTAGGGGCTGCCACCACCCCACTCCAGCGTTGCTCTGTTCTACAAAGGATGGACAGTGGATATGGCTGATGGAGAAGGTGCCAACAAGACAGAGATGAGGCTACCCGCGTGGCCTTCCTCTTCTGTCCTGGAGCCCCGCCCAAACTGTCTTCCAAGCACAGGACCTACATCCAGGTAGTCATTTTACATGCTCTATCACCTCCCACAAGCAGTGTCTTCTCAGAGCCTCACAAAACCCGCTCGATTGTGAAAGGCTGGTCACCACTGCCCCATTTTACAGATGGCAACACGAAGTTATACATGAGTCGTTGGCTTGAGAGCCAGAGCAGGGACTGAAACCTAGAAGCAAGTCTGCTATCTCTCAACCACTATGGGAGCTAACACACCAGGGCCTTCACCATCCTCTCTCTAGCCCCACAGCCAAACAAAATACTTTCTCTGTAAGTAGAAATGCTCCAAGAAGTAAAATGTTAAGCCCTTGAGCCCTAAAGGGGAAAAAGAAACAGCAGAAAGGACTGAAGGAAGAATCACAGAAGGACATGAAATACGTGGTGGGCATGGGGTGGCAGGAAGCAGGAAGGCTTCATTTAGGGCCAGGTAGACTGGTCTCTGTTCCTCATTAGCCACGTGACCTTGGGCAAGTCATCCAGCCTTTCTGAGTGCTCACCCGAGAGAGCATCCAACAAAATGGAAAAGCATGCCTCCTGTGTGCAGGGTGCCTGGCAGGTGGAATTGATTATAACTGTCCCGTGGAATGTCAGGACTGGAAGGGGCTTGAATAATGACCTAATCCTGGCATCTCACCTCACAGACAGGAAAAAACAGGCCGAGAGAAGGGAACTGACTTGCCCAAGGTCACACTGCAAACCCATGTTGATGTTGGGTCCAGCACTCTCAGTTTATACTGAAATCAGAGGCCAGAAACTTTTTCAGTGGTTCCTCCCACCCATGGAATCCTAAAATGTACACATTTTTTCTCCACTTAGCAAGGAAAAATGTGGTATTTCTGCCCAGAAGAAAATATAAAAATTTGAGAAATACTAAAATTCAAACTAAAACCCCAGCTCTTAACAAAAAGGTTCTCTCTTTTAAGGTTTCTTTTTCCCGCCTTCCTCTCTCATTGTTTGCCCGCACCAAATATTTTGCAATAACAGTAATGCTGAGAGGAAAGAAAAAATAAAAATCTGATGCACTTAACAGATATTTCGGTACAATAATGCATCACAGATGTTCATATCAAACTGTGCACGCGCGCATACAATTTTACGGAGAAGGCTGCTCATTTCTGACTTTGGGGTTGAGGACCCTAAACACCCCCATCTGCCCGAGCTCTGGAATCCCTCCCTTCCCAGTTAGCCCACAGCTGCCCACAGGGATGGAGGAGAAATTTCAGCGCCTCGCTCCAAAATGATAACAGGACAAATTGGCGGGGTCGGACACTCTGGCAGGTGGTGAAGGGTGTGCAGATTAGGGAACCAAGAGGAGTCCTGTTTTCTTTTGTTCCGGCCTTGCTTCCTGCAGTCCTCTTGAGGAGCTAGACCCGAGAACAATTTTAAGAGCGGGCCCAGGCTGGTGATGGGGTGGGCCCATTTTTGAAACGAGAGATTTGAGTCCGTTTGATCTTCAAACATGGGCTTTGGAGACTGTCAGCGGGCTCCTTGCTGGCCGATAAATGGCTCTCAGGAACTTTTCCTAAAACATAACTTCACACACTTTACAGCAAATGTTTTCAACCTACCAAAGCCGTCATTTGGTTGAACAGCAGTGTTTCCTTCCAGACACCAAAGAAAGATAGTTTTGTTGTTTTAAGAGAGACAGATTAAAGCCAGGGGCTCTTTGACCAGAGGGTTTCTGCACTCCCTCCAGCTCTCCTCGGATTCCTCTGTGGTTGGTACAAAAAGGGTGCAGACGGTGATGTCGGATGCCCCACCTCCCCGGCCTAAAAAAGATATCGAGGCCAGACGTGAGGTCTCTGAACAGAGAGGCCTCCCACAAACCTGCCTCCAAAATGAGATGGGCGGTGAGCACTGGGGAGCCCGACACAGATAATATCAGCTCCTGAGGCTGGCAAGGGAAAAGTCACTTCAGAGGGAGAAAGCCGGTATGTTCAGAGGATTCAGCGCCCGGGCCAGAGAATGCACAGGATTTTCCCCCGTGGAGAAGGAGTCAGGCGGAGTCAGAACCCTGCGGGGCGTGACTAACTGCCCCAATATTCCTGCCACCAGGGTCCTCTGGGTAAGGACTCCACAATTATGGGAGAGCCAGCAGGAGAACCGACAAACCCGCCTTTCATTTGGCCGGCAAATCAATCTGGCTTCTTACCTCCCCGGGGACGATATTGCATTTCCCCTGGAAAAACAAAGGCCAGAAGATCTCCAAAGGGGGATCGGTTTCTGCCGCTGTTTCCCTGGGGAAGAGTCTGCAACATCCTGGGAGCGGCAAGCAGGTCTGGTACCAGTGGTAGAGCTTCTAGCCTGGCCAACTTATGAGGCTGTCTCCTGAATGGAGAAGCACGTCTTGGGGGCCGCACCTCACCCAGGGCATCAGCCCAAGCCATTTTGGCGCCTCCTTGCAGGAGCCACCAGCCCTGCCGTGGAGCCCCCATCTCCAGATTGACAGCCTGTTCTCGAGGCACAGATGTGAACTCATTGTTCCCAGGGTCTCAGAGTTGAGTTTGGGGCCAGTGAGTTGCAAGTGACCTCTGCCCATGGAGATGGGGCTTTTAATGACATTTTGCTGGATCAGGCCTCGGGTAGCCAGAGACTTTAAACCTCCGAAGCCCTTCCCTTCTCCCTGCCCCCTCTCTTGAGGTCCAGAAATCAGAACTGTCAAACTTTAAGTGAACACATTGCTCTGAAATTATTAACCCCAAAACTATCCTTGTTGACTTTCTCCAGGCCTAGGGAGGCAGTCCGAGGGTCGCCTAGAGCCATGCAAGGCTGGGGCAATTCAGCAGTGCTTAGCCTTCAACAGCCAGCCAGAGCCACATCGACACCAGGTCCACGGCACCTCCCCTGCCCCCAAAGCCGCAGGAACCACGACTCCCTCTATGCATCCTCTGTACATACACGCTGCTTGCCCAGCCGGGCCCACATAGCAGCCTCGGGACAGCCTCCGGCTCGGGGAAGCTGGACACAAACTTGCAACTCACTCTTTTTGTTTTCCTTACTCTGATGCTCCCAGGAAAATTCTTTCCGCTCAGGCAAGCACAGAAAGTGGGGCGTGCCTATCCCCAACAGGTAGCACCACTGAGCTAGAGGCAAACACCCCAACTCTCACCCCGAATTCTAGCACATGCCAGTTTGCCCCCGACCCACCACTAACGCAGCCAGAGAGCCGCCTCCCAGGCCGAAAGAGCCTCTGCCGTTGGAAGAAGGCCAGGGCGCCGGCTACAGAAGGAGGAAGGCAATCGGAAAGGAGGACAAAGGGGGCTGCCCGGTTCAGACAAGCGCCTACCTGGGAGAAGTTGAGACCATTAAGCGGGTGGCACTGCTCCTCCACCCGCTCCACGGCCCCGGTGCTCTTCTTCATCTTCTCGGCCTGCTGGGCCAGGTAGAGATCCAGCACAGGCACGCCTCGGGAGCGCACGTCCGTCTCCGTGAGCGAGTTCACCATGAGCATCACCCACACGGGCCTCTTGCGCTCCCAGTTGCCCGCGATGGCGTTGAACAGGTAGTCGGCATAGAGCCCCTTGCCCCGCTGCGCTGGCGTCATCCACGAGGGCATCATCAGCTTCACGTAGTCCAGGTGGCGCTTCAGGCGCCAGTAGAGGTCCTGCGGCAGCACGTCCTGCAGGTTCTCGCCGTGCGGGAGAAGCTGGCAGCTGGCCAGCGCCGAGACAGTGTAGGGGTCTGTCAGGTCCAGCTCAAAGTAGACGCGGGCGCTGGCCTGGAAGGCTGCCTTGGAGTTGTCCGGGATGAAGTCCCACACGCGGGTGTACGGCACGTGGATGGTGCCAAACAGGTAGGCCGGGGGCTCGCGCCGAATGGTCCACAGGAAGGAGTTCAGCTCCGTCTGCTGCAGGCGGGTGGAGAGAAGGCCAGCAGTGAGGCTGAAGGCAGCAGGGGAGACTGGGGGCAGCCCAGGGAGAGGCGGGTGGGGCTGGGGGTGGGAGGCAGAGGCCTACGTGGGGTCGGGGCAAGAGCCAGGACTTGGGAAGCTGAAGGACCCTCATTCAAATCCTGCCTCTGCCCTGTCGTGGCTGGATGATCTTAAGCACGCTGTTCCGCTTCCCACAGACTCAGTTTCCCCTGTGAAATGGCGGTGAGAGCAGCCACCTCAGGGGAGGATGAAAAATGTAAGGAAGCCCTAAGAGCAGCGCCGGGCACAGAGGCAGTAGGCAATGAAGGACACTCTCATGAGGATTAGCTTGCCCTGCGAGTGCCAGGGACGGACTCCACAGAACCCGAGAATATTCAAGCTGGGCCAAGCCAAACCTTCACCGGTGGTGTTCCATGCGGACGGTGGGGGAGAGGGAGGAGCAAGAGTCCTGCTCTGGCAAGAAGGGAGGAAGTCATAGAACTTTTAAATCCAGCCATTAGAAGATACATGCCAAGAGCACTTTGAAAGCAGAACACCTATTAAAAATAGCACACCTATTTAAACAGCTACTTCCCATTCATCGGGGTGGACACGACGTTCTTGTTGGAGGGCAGGTCTGGGGGGCCGGCTACTAGCTCCACCACAGATGAGAAAGGGCTTGAAAAGCTGCAGGTTAAATACGGACTCAGGGCCCTGGTTCAGGGGGGGAAGATTCCCCGGAATTAGTCCCAAGAAATGTACATCCTCTGGGGCTTCAGGCTCCTCCCCTAAAACGCTGTACCTGGCCTCCAACCCCACCTCTGTCGTCTTCTACGACCGAGGCTCTGAGGAGGAGCATTTGTAGGGGTGAGAAGGGGCCTGGACATAGGGCTCCTTTCTCCAGATCTAGCATAGGACCAGAGCTTAAGGGGCACGAGAAAGAGACTATCATTTCTCTCAGGCAAAGTCTTTTTCCAACCAGAGAAGCCCCTGGACGGGCCACTGACCACTTACAAGCTCGAGGTCAACTCATAAAATTTTTCCGCCTGATTCCAGCACAAATGATGTGACGGGGTGGGTGGGGGAACAGTACCTTATTTTACTAACAACCAAAAATCGCGAATCCCGGCATACTGGAGGTCAACTCGCTCTGAGCTCCCAGCTGGCCACCGACCTCCCCGTTCCCTCACAAATCAGGACACTGGAGGTGCACCTTGCCCAAGGTCAACTAACTCCCTGCTAACTCGGCAGTGAGTGAGGACCCTACAAAACCTTTTCCTGTTCCCTGGCCTCCAAATAAGTGTTATTTTCAAGGCATTCATTTACACTATGAGGGAAGGAGACCGAGAGAAATCAAGGGATTCTTAGTTGAGAAGGAAAATTAAGAGAACCAGTAATTATTCAACCCCCAAGGAGATATTAGGCCAGCATGCCCTGGCACTTCCTTTTCCTCTCCTCTGGAATCTTCCCCCTTTTTGTGAAATGGGGGCAGTTGGGAGATTGGGTGCTGGGGCCTGGGCTGGAGAGGTAGAGAGAGGAGGGAACCAGCACCAGGGAGAAAGTTTGCCTTAGGTTAGAGTGGGAGGGCAGGGGAGAGGGCAGCCTGAGAGGGGGACAGAGTGGGAATGGGACAGAGAGCAGGTCTGATGGAAGTCAGAACAGAGAAGGGCAAGGAATGGTAGGAACGGAGTCAGAAGTGGGCAGAGAGCAAGCAGAAGGGTAGAGACAAGGATAAAGGAAGAAAGAAGCGAGTCAAAGGGGCACAGGGAGGAAACGTCCAAGCAGGACCAGGACCGAAAGTCGAGGAGAGCCCGAGAGCGTCAGCGTGTGGAGAAGGAGCTGGAGAGGGAGCGCCCCATCTCGGCTCCCGGCACGGAGCTGGAGCCGGGCGGCAGGAACCGGGCGGCAGGAGCCGGGGAAGGGCGCCCGAGGCAGCGGCACCCGGCGAGCGGAGATGGAGCGGGTGGGCTGAGGCGGGTGCGGAAGGCAGGGACCCCCCCCTCGCCCCACCACCACCAGCCCTCGTCCCCACGGGTTGGAGTGGCTGGGCGGCCGGGAGAGTAGCCGGGCAGGCGCTCGCTCACCGATCCGGGCGGCCGGCACTGTCCTCCGTCCGGGGGCTGCGGGAGGGCGCGGGCGGTGGCGAGGAGGGCGGCGAGCAGCGGCCCCGCCAGGGCGGCGTGCATCCTGCCGGGGCCCGCGGGGCGCGGGGACCCTCCTGGGCGGCGCCCCCTCGGCGGGGCGGGGAGCCCCCAGCTGGGCACGGAGGCTCCTCTGGGGCGCGGGGCTCCAGCGGCGGGATGCTGGGAGCCCTCTGGGGCGGGGCTGGGTGTCCCTGCTGGACCTGGGGGTCCCTCTGGGGCGGGGCTCCGTCTGCTGGAAGCGGGGGGACCCTCTGGGGCGGGGCGGGGCCCCTCCCCAGGCGCGCAGCCCCGTTGGCCAAGCCCGGGGTTCTGAGAGCGCGCGGGTCCCGGGGCGCGCCGACGTCCCGGAGCTGCGTCGCGGTCCAGGGGCGCGCGGGGTCCCGGGGCGGTACCGGGCTCCCAGGGCGCGCGGGGTCCCGGGTTACGCGGGGGAGCCGGGCGCGCAAGGGTCCCAGGGGTGCGCGGCGCTCCAGGGGGCGCGCGGTGGGACAAGTGCGGCGGCGGGCGCGGCGGGGCGGGGGTCGGGTCTGGGGCGCCCGGCTGCCCCAGAGCCGGGCTCAGAGGGGCGGCGGGTGGCCGCGCGGCCGCTGCCCGGGCTCCGCCATGCTGCTCCGCGGCCGGGAGGGAGGGAGGGAGGAGGGCGGGAGAGCGCCGCGGAGCCGGGCCGGGCGGGGGGCTGGGGCCGCCGGGGCGGGGGGAGGGGAGGACCCGGCGCGGGGGGCGGGGGGCCGGGGCCGAGCCGGGCCGCGCCGGGCCGGGCCGGGCCGCAGGGAGTCGGGGCGAGCTCCGCGCCCGGGCGCGGCGAGGCGGGGTCTGATGGGCATGGCAGGCGCTCGCTCGTTCCTCTCTCGCTCCCTCGCTCGCTCCCTCACACACGCGCGGAGGGAGGCGAAGCCCGCAGCAGCCACTTCCCCACTTTCCAAACTTCCCAGCGCAACTTTTTCCTCTCCTCCCCTGCCCGTGCCTCCTCCTCCCCCATCGCTCCCCCTTCCCCTGGCCCGCTCCCCGCCGGCCGTAGCTTCCGGGCGCGGCCACCAGGGGGCGCCCGGGCCGAAGCCCCGCTCGGCCAACTTCTGTGGGCTCTTCCGTGGACACCGCTGGACGATGAATTCGGGGACACGGACCAGCATCGCCTAAAGCATCTGATGCGCAGGTCCTGACGGGAGTTAACAGCGAAGGAGGCAGGAGTGGGCAAGCACTCCCAGACTGGCTGGGAAGGCAGCACTCAACGGAAATCCAGGGAAGCTGGTAATTACAACTTTGTATCACACCGTTCCTGGCTAACACTGGCACGCGCTTAGTAGGTGCTCTGCAAACTCTAGTTGAATTAAAACAAAACAAAACAACAAAGTAATCTTCCTCACAACTCATTGGCACCTTCCATTTAAACAGTCTTCTCCCATTAACTGGACCTGCACAGGATCCCTGTAAATGGCCGGGGAGCAAGGAAGATTCATAGTCTCAAATCCTTAGACCATAGGAATTGAGAGAGCCCTTAAAACCAACCTTCTGTTCTTGAGAGGCAGAGGAAGCTTCAAGGAAACCAAAGGACAGGGCACATGCTTCTGGGCCATTTTCAGCAAGTGGGGAAACTGAGTCACAGGCACCCTTGCTTAGTTCTGTTAAATGAAAGTTCACTGATTCCTCCTATGCTGACAACAGAGACTGAAGTATGAATTAGGTAGGACTGTCAGGAGCCCATAGCCTAGAGAGAAAGACAGGGACAGTCATGCAAAGAGGCAATTAAAATCAGACAATGAGCGCCAGGACAGAGAGAAGCACTGCCAAATGGGAACAGAGAGGAAGGTCTCCTAACGCAGCTCAGAGGCTCAGGGAAGACTCCCGGGAGTGGTCTTGAATGGTATGTCACAGGCTGCTGAGTGGAGGGGCTGCACAAAGTCTTCCAGGTGAAGGAAGAGCAGGTGCCAAGGTGCAGAGGGGAGAGGGCATAGGTGCCCGCAGGGGACTGCAAGCAGCCGGGCACGGCCGGAACAGGAGGCCAGTGGCAGGAGCTGAAGTCTTGTCTTCTGGCCCTGCTGGAGAGTTTGTACTTTCTATGTACTAGGGGCTAGGGAGCGCTCATGGCAAGATTTGAAGTAGAGGGTAGCTGGAGCTGACCTGTTCTTTGAGGAGGCATGACTGTAGGTGGTGAGTTGGGGGCAGAGAGGTCGGTGGGCAGATAGGCAATCAGTGCAGAGGTGACCTGACTCCCAGACCAGTGCTTTCCCAGCACTCTGGAGCACTCTTGTCTTCAGGCACCAGATTGAACAGCTGGAGAACGGCCACTCTAGAAGGTTGGGCAAGGAAGACGGGGCTGGGCCGGGCTGGAGGGGCAGAAAGGCTTCCAGAGCACAAGATCTGGGCCTTGGGGCAGAACACGGAAGGGAAGGAGGGGGACACCAGAGACTTGCAGGTTGAACCACATGAGATTGCCGTTTCTGTGGGCCAAAACTAACCCATGTTGGCAATCTCACATGGTTCAGCCAACTAGGTATTCGGAGCAACCTCAGTCTCAGCCCGAGCATACATCTGGCGACAGATGCAGAGCAGGCCAGAGTGCCCAGATGGGCCGAGACAACAGTGTGGCTCCATGTTTCCCTCACCCAGAGCCCTGAGAACTGCAGCTGTGACAAAAGAGAAGTCCCTTAAAGAGCCCCTGTTCCCCGAGGCTCCAAAGCTCCCACAGCACTTGGTAAGGATGAGGTGAAACAGTTGGGAGGTGCGAGGAAGAGTTCATTCCACTGAGATGGAGTGTGATGGTCTTCATGGGGAGTTAGAAGGTAGAGGATAAGAAAGGACCTGATCAAGTTAAAAATGGACCCATATAATTAAAGTGATGGTGCCTGTGAATATGTGCGTGTATGTGATTTTAAAAATGTTCTAAGGCCTTTTTTCCCCCTAAAATTATAAAAGTTTCATTGGCTAATTGTCATGAGTACCAGCTATGACTTCTTCCTTCATGGTGCTATCCTATGGCTGTGTGACCAGGGTCAAAACAGTTACCTCCCTGTGCCTCTCTTTCTCCATCCAGCTTCCTGTCTTTTTTTTTTTTTTTTTTTTTTTTTTTTTGGAGAGAGAGATTGAGCTGGAGAGGGGCAGAGAGAGAGAATCTTAAGCAGGCTTCACACTCAGTGCAGAGCCTGACATGGGGCTGGATCTCACAACCCTGAGATCGTGACCTGAGCTGAAATCAATAGATGGACACTTAACCGACTGAGCCACCCAGGCTCCCCGCCTGTCCTATTTTTTGAGTCAATGTGTGCAATAATACTTAGAATCTCCACCAGCACTGTTACCGATATTGTTAATAAGATGCAAGAACAAACAGGTTTTTCCACTCCTAGGTGGAAAGAGAGTTGAAAACATTCATCCATACAAAGTAGTAGTATTGTTCAAAATAACTAAAGGGGACAAACAACCCAAATGTCCATCTATAGATGAATGGACATACAAAATGTGATATATTTTTATGCTGGAATATTATTTGTCCAGAAAAAGGAATGAAGTACTGATACACGCTACAATGTGGATCAGCCTTGAAAACATTACACTGAATAAAGGGAGCCAGCCACAGAAGGGCATATATGAAAATATGATATGATTTATTCATACAAAAGGTCCAGAAGCAGCAAATAATAGAGGCAGCAAGTAGATTAGTAGTTGCTTAGCATTAGGAGGAATGGGGAGCTTGGGGGAGCTTGGGGGACCTTGGCTGAATGGTACTGGGTTGCTTTGGGGAGTAATGAAAATCATCTAGAATTAATTGTGGTGAATTAATTGCACAACGCTGTGAACATACTACAAACCACTGAATTATACACTTTAAATGGGTGAATTGTATGGTGTATGAATTATATTTCCATAAAGCTGTTACCAAAAAAACAAAAAACAAACAAGTTGGGGCCCCAGGAGAAGGTGTTCCTCAAGAACAAGGGTCTTAGTGTTTTCCAACAATTTTCTCTCCCACCTGGGGGGGCGAGAGAAGCCCTGGATGGACAGTCCTAAAATCCTAGAGATTCATTGTGCTTCTGCTACTGCCTCACTGAGCAGCTTCAGGGAGATCTGTTGGCCTCAGTTTCCCTGCCATCAGTATGAACAAGCTCATGGAGCAGTAAACCATTAAGAGTCTTCTGTGTCCAACACTAGAGTTCAGAATCCCATGGCCACTGCCTGCCCCGGGGCCTATAGGCAGGATGGGAAAGGCACCGGGGCTCAGGAAGCAGGCAGTGGACTCAGCCACCCGCTTCCTCTCCCAGTGCATATCCGGCCCACTTTCCTTTTATTGCAATTTAATGAAGTTGTTCAATCAGATGGGTACCAGGAATCTGTAGGCTATAACAGCCCGGGCAGACACAGAAGCCTTGTAGCGTAACTAAACCAACAAAATCTGCCTCTTGAGCAGATCCAGGAGCCCCAGGGCCTGCCAAAGGGCGTCTCTCAGGGAAGGAGATGAGGGGCTCCCTGCTCAGCTGACCTAAAGGAGTCATTTTGCCCTGGGCTGGAGGGCTACCCTCTGGCCAGCCATTGCCTGGGTCACTGACCCTACTGGTGTTTTCAAACGGGCCCCACCAGGCCTGACTTACAGTTCAACTGCTATCCCAGTTGTGCCCATCTCTCACCCACCCAGAGCTCTGCCTTCTTTCCCAGCCTTCCTTGTCTGGAAGTTAATCCTTGATGACTGAAAGACAGGACTGCATTGGAGGTAGGGGGTGTGGAGGAAGGAAAGCAGACTCCAGGACCCTGCAGCATCAGCAGTGCTGAAGACAGTCTAGAGTGATGGAAAGAACTAGAAAATATCAGACACTGAGATGATTCAGAAAAGGGCATTCCCTCCTGGAGTGGGGTGATAGACACAGGATCATAGGGTATGGATTGGAGTTGCTATACAGATGGCATTCCTAAAACAAACAAACAAACAAACAAAAAACAAAGCAAAACAAAAAACAACTTAAAAAGAATAACTAAAAAAAAAGAAGAAGAGGAATTAAAAAAAAAAAAAACAACCCACCTGTGGTCCAGCTCAGTGGAGGCGTGGAGAACAGGGAGGAAATCAGCCAGATGCTGTCCTCACAGCACTTGCAATCCAGTGAAGGAGACAAGATATGCAAATCGTGTGATTTGGGAGACACATGGGGTGTGTGTATGTGTTAGGGGAACAACTTTAGGAGAGAAAGCCAGCCTTAGGAGAGAGGAAATCAGCAAAGGTCTTTGCAAGAAGGTCGTATTTGAGTTGACCTTTAAGGATGAGCAGGCTCTGGACAGGGAGGATGAGGAGAGGAAGGTCATTTCAGATAGTGGGAACAGCATGTGCGGAGGAAAGAGAGTGTAAGCGTCTGACGTATCTGGGGAACTGTAAATGATGTTGGGGGAGAGCTGGCATTCGAGAAACACTTGGAAGGGTTGGAAATAAGACTACAGCAAGAAGGGCCATGCATGATTGTGGAAAGTCCTTCATCTCACCATTCAGAGGATATAATCTTCTTAGTTTGCCCTGCATAAATTGTAGGTGCTGGTTGAGAGTGACTACATGTCAGGTTCTCGATGAGAGGTGTGCAGGCATCAGTGACACAACAAGAGTGTTATGCACTGACCATTAATTCACAAATGCTTATCGGGTCCCCACGTGTACCATATAGTGTTAAGCATGAAGGAATATAGTCCTGACCTCTGGCTACTTGTAATTTTGAAACAAGATGGAAATACTCAGGTGTCTAGTTATAATGCATTTAAGTGCCAGGTGAGTGATGTAATATTGTGAGAGTCCAGGAGAAGTCAGGGAGAATTGGAGTGTCAAGGACATCTTCCAGGAACAGTGGGGATTTGAATTAGGCGGTGAAGGAAAGGTAGCATTTGAATAGATGGAAAGAGAAAGCACAGGGACAGTGGTGGGGCTGGGAATAGAACGTCCAGGCCGGAGAAGGGGGTGGGCTGGAGTGTGGGCTTGGGTAGCACTGTCCGGGGGATTGGCAGGTGCCGAAGGAAGAGCAGCTAGGGATTGTCGTAGACCAATTCTGTGCATGACCATTTATCTAACGGGTCTTGGCAACACTGTGAGACAGATATTTTTATCCCCATTTTAAAGATTAGGAAACAGAGTCTCAGAGGGGACACATGGCATATTCAAGTCACACAGTTGATGATTGGAGGCTTGGACTGTCTAGTTCTTTCTACGAAACCACTTGCTTCCTTTCAGACACAGACGGGGAGGTAGCACAGGTAACATGGGCTGACTGGGTGTGGCTTCTGGACACACACACACACACACACACACAATCACTGGGGGACACACTCACACTGCATGTAGCACATCCTGGACTGTCTCTCCCAACCTCATTAGGACATGGGACGATTGTCCTTTAGGAGACTTTTGCCTTTCACTCTAGCCCAAGCTGTGCCAGTCTCCATTCCTCCTTTTAGGATTCAAAGAAGTATGGGAAGGGGAAACAGAAATGTGATGCCTGAAACAAAATACCCCATCGAGCTGACCACTAAGTAGCACTTAGACCCCAAGTATACACACAGCTGCTTTATGTAATGAAGGCTATAGCCCATGTTCCTGGATATAAAATAACAAACCACATATAACGTTTTACATTGCTATGTAATTAGCACGGATCTGTGAGTGTGTGAGCCAACCGGGGGGAGGGAAAGGGGTCTCGGGCCTCGAGCACAGTAAGCCGTGGAGAAAAGAGCATGTGCTGTGGGGCCAGAAAGACAAGAGTTTGAATCCTAGCTCCCTCTCTTTGTATCCCTAAGGGCACTAGGGCAGTGCTTGGGATGAAGATGCTGGTGATGCCTCCATCCACGGAGGTTGTAGTAAGACCTTGGGCCACTTATTTAAACTTGGAGAACTTCCAATTTCATATCTGTCAATGGGAGTAAAAGCGTATGCCTTACGGAAAATGGTTTTGCCCTTTCTGCCCCCACGGGAACATTTGGCAATATCTAAAGACACTTTTGGTTATCACAACTGGGAAGGTGCTGCTGGCCTCTGGTGGGTAGAGGCCAGATGCTGTTAGGCATCTTACCATGAGTAGGGCAGTTCCCACAACAAAGAATTATCCCATCCAAAATACCAGTCATACTGTGATTGAAGAATCCTGTCTTACAGAGTTGCTGTTTTGCATTATTAATCTTTACGAACTTTTACTGAGAATTTACTGTGTGCCCAGCACTGTTCTTACCACTTTATTTAAATGCATTACCCTCTTACTTGTTCATAGTAAATTGATGAGGGAGATACCATTATTATCCTTATTTTACAGATGAGGAAACTGAGGCCCTAAAACCTGCCCAGAGTCACATAGCCAGTCATAAGTGGGGCCAGGGTTTGAAAGAAGGCAGTGTGGCTTCAGAGCCTTCCACGAGCTAGAAGGAGCTCATGCTTAGCAAGTGCCTGCTTCTGTGCCTGGAGCATGGTAGTGATGGTGACTCCTGAAAGAGCATGAGAGAATTCATTCATTCATCAATGCAACGCGTGTGTGTTGCGAGTCTACTCAATGCTTGGTGCTAAAGAATTGGTGAACAAGATAGGTAGAGTCTTTGCTCACACAGACCTTTCTTCCTAGTTGATGATGACAAACAACATAGCAGTAACCATTACCAGTGGGGACAGTGGAAGTGATAGAGTGTCCAGTGAACTAGGAGGAGTTTGGCAGGAAGAGATCTGGGGAAAGAGCATTCCCAGCAGAGGGTGAAGCCCTGAAAGAGAAAGCCACCTTGGTGTGTTTGGGAAACAGACAGAAGTCCAGCAAAGCTGGACATGTAGAGCACAAGGGAGAAATTTCTAAGAGATCACAGAGAGATGAGAGGGGCCAGGTGAAGTAAGATTTTGTAGGTCAAAGGAAGACACTGGAATTTCAGTTTTGCTGAGAAGGTAGAGGAGGGTTTTAAAGAAGAGTAACATGACCTGATTTACATTTTTAGAAGATGGATCCGACTGTAGTGTGGAGGCTGGTGAGGTGGCAAGTGAGGCCTTCAGGAGCCCGGTAAGGGCGTTAGGGCAGTACTTGGGGTGAGGATGGGGGTGGCTCCAACCACGGAGGTTGTAGGAAAATGAGGAAAGTGAGCAGATTTGGATCATACAGAGAGCCAGATGTAGCAGATGTGCCATGGGGGTGAGGGGGCCAGAGGAATCTAGGACAACACTGAGGTTTTGTCCTGAGGAACTGGCTGCATTTACTGAGAGGGGAAGCCTGAGGGAGTGGGGGGTTGGGGGCGGTGACAAGAATCCAGTTTTAGGTCATGTTAAGTATGAGCTGCCTACCGGGGTCCACGTGGAGGTACTAGGGGAATGGCTTACACGTGAGCATGGGGCTCAGCAGAACAGTCCAGGCTGGAAGGGTCCCTTTGGGCTCCATTGCATGGAGATGCTACTTAAAGCTAAGGGCCCACCTGAAAGAGATTGAGAATTGAAGAAAGCCTGTGTCTAAGCCCAGAGGACCTTATCATTTCCAGTTTGAGAGGGGAGCCTCCACCCTAAGCAATAGAAGTAGGAGAAAACCCAGGAGAGAGAAGGCAAGATATCCAGTGAAAGAAACCAGGGAATTGACCATTAGATTTGACCACAGGGAGGTTGACAGGAGCCATTTCTGTTGACCGCTGGAGACAGAAATTCAATAGTTTGAGAACGAGAGGGAGGAGAGGAAGCACAAATAGCCAAGCAACCCCTTCTCAGGTTGTGGGAAAGGGTAAAGTCGTGGAGTGGCATTAGAACATATGGGCAATGCAGAGACTTTTTAGAACATG
The DNA here is from genome assembly GCF_003265705.2 of Callorhinus ursinus. Taxonomy (NCBI): domain Eukaryota; kingdom Metazoa; phylum Chordata; class Mammalia; order Carnivora; family Otariidae; genus Callorhinus; species Callorhinus ursinus. The sequence goes on along the minus strand of NW_027397071.1, from coordinate 64,075,382 downwards.
GGTCATACAGCACACTTGTATGCTGATATGAAGGATCTGGCAGAAGGAAAGAACTTAGGATCCTAGGGAGAGAGGGCTCCACCAGAGAGAGCCTTGAAAAGCACAAGAGAGTGCAAGACACTTGAGATCCAAAGACAAAGGATGGGCTAATCCTTGGAAGGACATTTCAGCTGTTGTTGACACAAGGGAAGGCAGCAAGCATGTGAATGACATTCATGGTGGATAAATCCTTTGTCAAGTAAGTACTCGTACTTTCTCAGAGGAACATCAGCACCCTGACCTGGGCCACTGGTCAGCCCCTGGCCCTGACCACAGATCCAGACTGAGCTCAGCCCCGTAGACTGGATATCTAACGCTATCAACCATCTCGCTCTGTTCATAAGGGAGCCTCTGGGAGAGACCATGGATGACTCAACAAACCTATCTGTACAGCTGACAAGCACTTTTGAGGCAGAGGTTCAGCAGTACCAGCATCCACCAACAGATGAGGGCTGCCTTCAAGACAGTCTCAAAGAGGGGAGCTCCCAGGACCTGTCTGAGGAGGTGGTCGTTCAGAGTAGAACCATTTGTGCAGCGTGTCTTCATAGGAGGGAGTTAAGAACAGGAGGCTATCAAATGGGGCCAAAATTTGGGATTCATCAGAATGAGAGGGCCAGAGGTTGTCCAGAAGGACTCAGGCAGAGCTAAATGAAGTATAAATGGTTAAGGGGGGTTATTGGTGGTTCAACTAAATCTAGGAGTGCTGCATGCTTTTCAGCTTTCTCCTTTTATTTGGGCTCTTGAAGGACCGATGTGGTTTGTGTGAGTTAAATATGCATTTCTATAGTGATTAAGAGTTTGTAATTGCCAAACACATGCTGTACGAGAAAAAGCTTCACAACTTCCTAGCTTACTCCCTCCAGATCTCCATGTCCTCATCTATAAAGTGAAAACAACAGCAATGCTGAGCTCCTGGATTTGTTGTGGGGATCATGCTGGTGAATGTGAAAGCACTTGGTGTACTGTCAAGGCTGGGAATATTACCTTTATGATTATTATTAATAATACTAATAAGAAGAGGACTCTAAAGTACCTCCTTGCCTAGGATAAACACTGTCGTGCTCTTCTAAAAAGTTATAAGGGACCCCTGGGTGGCTTAGTCGGTTGAGCGTCTAACTCTCGATGTCGGCTCAGGTCATGATCTCAGGGTCATGAGATGGAGCCCTGTGTTAGGCTCCACACTGGGCATGGAGCCTGCTTAAGATTCTCTCTCTCCCTCTACCTCTTCTCCTCCTCCCCCACCCTCTGTTCATGCTGTCTCTCTCTCTCAAAAAATAAATAAATAGTTATAAAAGAGCACGAGTCATCTGCAACATGGACACCTTAAGAAGAAGCCTTGAGTGTCTGTGGCATGGTGGTCTCCAGGGCCCCTGCATCGAGTAGTTGGCCAGGTTGCACTGTGCACAAGGGCACTCGGCTGAGGAGGTGGGGTGGGGGGTGGGGGGGGTGGGGGGGCAGTGATATCCAGCCAGTGGCAAGGGGCTGCATCTGTGTTTGATTATGCTAGGCACTATACAAGCTGTCAGGGGTTTGGAGGGCACCCACCAGCACACTTCTTTTTTTTTAATGTTATGTTAACCACCATACATGACATCATTATTTTTTGATGTAGTGTTCCATGATTCATTGTTTGTATATAACACCCAGTGTTCCATTCAGTACGTGCCCTCTTTAATACCCATCACCTGGCTAACCCACCCCCCTGCCCCCCTCCCCTCTAGAACCCTCAGTTTGTTTCTCAGAATCCATAGTCTTTCATGGTTCGTCTCCCCCTCCGATTTCCCTCCCTTCATTTTTTTTTTAAAGATTTTACTTATTTATTTGAGAGAGAGAGAATGAGAGATAGAGAGCACGAGGGGGAAGAGGGTCAGAGGGAGAAGCAGACTCCCTGCTAAGCAGGGAGCCCGATGTGGGACTCGATCCCGGGACTCCAGGATCATGACCCGAGCAGTCGCTTAACCAACTGAGCCACCCAGGCACCCTCCCTCCCTTCATTTTTCCCTTCCTGCTATCTTCTTCTTCTTCTTTTTAACATATAATGTATTGTTTGTTTCAGAGGTACAGGTCTGTGATTTAACAGTGTTACACAATTCACAGCGCTCACCATAGCACATACCCTCCCCAATGTCTATCACCCAGACACCCCATCCCTCCCACCCCCCACCACTCCAGCAACCCTCAGTTTGTTTCCTGAGATTAAAAATTCCTCTTATCAGTGAGGTCGTATGATACACGTCTTTCTCTGACTGACTTATTTTGCTCAGCATAATATCCTCCAGTTCCATTCACGTCATTGCAAATGGCAAAATCTCATTCCTTTTGATGACTGCATAATATTCCATTGTGTATATATATATATATATATATATATATATATATATATATCACATATTCTCTATACACATTTATCTGTTTATGTACATCTTGGCTCTTTCTATAGCTTGGCTATTGTGGACATTGCTGCTATAAACATCGGGGTACACATACCCCTTCGGATCCATACATTTGTATCTTTGGGGTAAATACCCAGTAGTGCAATTGCTGGATTGTATGGTAGCTCTATTTTCAACTTTTTGAGGAACCTCCATACTGTTTTCCAGAGTGGTTGCACCAGCTTGCCTTCCCACCAACAGTGTAGGAGGGTTCCCCTTTCTCCGCATCCCCGCCAACATCTGTCGTTTCCTGACTTGTTCATTTTAGCCATTCTGACTCCACCAGCACACTTCTATAAATATTTAGAATCACTTGGCCTTTACTTACCAAAACCAGTAATGGGGAGGCTGTTGACCTTCTTTAGCTATCGACATTTTCATGATGACGTTCCAAATGTACCCCCAGTACCTCCTCCACTTGCATGCCCTGCTTTCCATTCAAACTCAGCATATCCAAATTCAAAACTCCATTTTTCTCAATTCAGAATTTGGGTTGGATTCTCTGTTATGTGTGATGTGTCTTTTCATTAATCCTACCTGGACACTGATTATGACATTTAGTGACAAGAAGCTCACTTCCTTCTGAGGTAGCCAACTCCACTTTTAAGCAACTCTTAACCTTTAGAAACTTCCGTAAATCAAGTCTGCCTGCCTGAGGTGTGCACTGCAAGCATACCTTATACCCACAAGGTGTTGGTTCCCACCCTCAAGATCACATGGAGCAGCTCTTCTCCACTGTCTTCATCACAGCTATTCATAGATTCACAGAGACCAGGTCACTCTGTGTTTCTTCCCTTCCTTATACAAAAGGCTTAGCCTGTTTCTACTCTCCTGATCACCATTTTAAAGATTCCTTGTGTGGTGATGGGCATTAAGGAGGGCACGTGATATGACGAGCGCTGGGTGTTATACTCAACTAACAAATCATTGAACATTATATCAAAAACCAAGAATGTACTATACCTTGGTTAATTGAATTCAAATAAAAAAATAGAGATTCCTTGTGTCTAGAACCCATGTTGTTTCCAATATTCCACAGTTTTCTCATTCGCTGATTTACTATGTTGTTCACCTGTCATCTACGTGCCCAGGAATTGGAGGCTAAGAGAGAAAAAATGATTTGCCCAGGATCTTCTGGCTGCTAAGCTGTTCCGACTATAGACCTGCTCTTTCACTGTTCCACAGTTGCTTCTGGCAAGAAGCAGTGGCCCTCTGACTCCAGTCAGCCTTCCAAGTGGCAGAAGGGCCCCTGCTTAGTTGAATCTTCTGCCTCAGAGCTTTTCCCTTAATCTGTCCGGAGGGTTTAGCAGTCCCACTTCTTTCTTCGCCTCTCAAATCAGCAGCTCATGCTAGAGGTCTGGCTGAATCAATGCCAACCGTTTCTTCACAGTTCTAGAGCCTTTTTCCTCCAGACTTCTAGACATGCCACAGCTGGAGTAACCACTGTTTCCAGCCATAACCTAAAACATTAGCTCAGGACTAGGAAAACAGGAGTTCTTAAAGACAGTGAATTCAGGAGAACCATGAGAGACTATGGACGCTGAGAAAGAAACTGCGGGTTCTAGAGGGGAGGGGGGCGGGGGGACGGGTTAGCCCGGGGATGGGTATTAAGGAGGGCACGTTCTGCGTGGAGCACTGGGTGTTACACGCAAACAATGAATCACGGAACACTACATCAAAAACTAATGATGTAATGTATGGTGATTAACATAACATAATTAAATTAAATTAAAAAAAAAAGACAGTGAACTCAAGGGATTGTCACATCTAGAGGGAGAGAATATGGCTAGACAGAAGCCTCATGAGGGTAGAGCCCGTGTCTGTGTTTTTTCATTGAACTTTGTGCATCATTCATGTTCTTAATGGCTGCTATGATTAATTGATAATGTACTGGGGGCACTTCCACTGCGTCAGGCATTTAACAAGATGTGAGAGTTAGGAGAGCTCCATCTCTTCTATCTCCTCACCAACACCTGACCTGGCCCATTTTTGTGATTACAGTCATCCTTGTGGGTGTGAAGTGGTATTTCATTGTGGTTTTAATGTGCATTTCTCCAATGACTAATGATGGTAATACTTATTTGACATTCTTATTTAGTGAATCCTTTGTTCAAATTTTTTGCTAAGTACTAGGTTGTTTGACTTTTTACTGAGTTGTGATAACTTCTTCAATGTTCTGTTCACAAATCTTTCGTCAAACAGAGTTTTGCAAATAAATAATTTCTCCCAGAACGTGGCTTGTATTTTCATTTTCTGAACAGTGCCATCTGAAGAGCAAATTTTTTTTAATTTTTAAGAAATCCAATTTATCAGGGTTTTTTGTTTGTTTTATAATTTGTGCTTTTTGTGTCTTATTTAAAAAATCTTGGCCTAACCCATGGTCACTAAGATTTTCTTTCCTTTGTTTTCTCCCAGAAGTTTTAGAGTTTTAGGTTTTACAATTAGGTCAGTGATCCATTTTTAGTTGAATTTTATATGAAGTGTGAGGTAAGAATCAAGAGCTGCTGCTGCTTCTTCTTCTTTTTTTTTGGAAATGAATATTGTCCCAGCACCATGGGTTAAAAAGAGTATCCTTTCTGTATTGCCTTTGCACCTTTATAAGAAATCATTGGTTATTTATGTGTGGGCCTATTTTTGGACTCTCTATTCTGTTCCATTGATATATATATCTATATTAACAGCAACACCACATTGCCTTTATTATCATAGCTTTAAAATTAGTTGTGATAGCTAGGCAGTGTACGTCTTCCAACTTTGTTCTTCATTTTCAAATTTCTTTGGCTACCTTAAGTCATTTGCATTTTCATACAGATTTTAGAATCAGTTTGTCAATTTTTGCACAAAATCTTGCTGAGTTTCTGATTGAGATTGCAATGAATCTCCAGATCAATCAGAGGAGAATTTACCTCTTTGATACTATTACCTTATGATTCATAAGCATGGCTTATCTTTTTTTTAGATTTTCTTTAACTTCCCCCAGCAATATTTTGTGATTTTTAGCATATATAACCTGCATATCTTTTATAACCATTTTCCCTAAGTATTTCATAGTTTTTAATGCTCTTATAAATAACATTTTAAAATTTTCAATTTATGACTGTACTTTGCACGTATATAAAATACAATTGAATTTTGTATATTGCTCTTGTTTCCCACAACCTTGCTTTTCCTATTTTTTGGTATCTATTGAGGTGATCATATGGATCTGTAATGATATTCCCTCTTCATTTTGTTACTAGCAATTTAATGTGTATTTTTCATTTGTGTATGTTCTTAAAAATATACATTGCTGTTTTGTGGGCATGTATTTTTAATGTATATAAATGGTATTGTTTTATTAATCCAATTCCTTTTTTGCTTTTTTGTACCAAAGAATACACTCTACAACCAATTTCTGTTTCTTCTGATTGCTACATAATATGCAGTGGTGGTATCCCATACATTTTACCTGTTCACTCTCTGAGTGATGGTCTTCCAAGCTGCTTCCAACTCCGAGTCCACAAATAATGCTGCAATGAACATCCTTACACATATTCTCTTGTACACCTGGATGAAGTTTTGGGGGGATGCATACTCAGGGCTCAATAGCTGAATTATAAAATGTGCATATACCTAATTTGACTATATGATAAGGAATGTTCTCCAGAATGACTCTACCACTTCATAATCCTGCCAGCCTGAGGGATTTAGGGAATCCTGTATCTCTGCAAATCTTGCGATTATTCAGCCTTCTAATTTTTATTGGTGTAAATTATAGAAAGTGATATCTTATTGTAGTTTAACTTAAATCTCTCTGATTACTAGTGCTTGTAAGCAGCTGTCCCTATACTTTTTGTCTTTGGGGGGTTGCCACTTCTAAAAATTGCATGTATATCCTTTGCTTTGAGTTTTCTCTTTTTCATGTTCATTTGCAGAAATTTCTTGTAGCTTCTAAATGTTAATCTTTTTTAAAGATTTTATTTATTTATTTGAGGGTGGGGGAGAGGCAGAGGGAGAAGCAGACTCTCCACTGAGCAGGGAGCCTGACCTGGGACTTGATCCCAAGACCCATGAGATCATGACCTGAGTCGAAGTCAGCCACTTAACCAACTGAGCCACTTAACCAACTGCCCCTAAATGTTAATCTTTTGTCAGTTTTAAACATTGTGAATATCTTCTATCCTGTTATTTATTTATTTTCTCCATGGTGCCCTTCACTGATAAGAAATCTTTTTTTATTTTTATTTTTTTTTAAGATTTTTATTTATTTATTTGAGAGAGAGAGAGTGAGCATGAGCGAGGGAAGGGGCAGAGGGAAAGACTCCCAAGCAGACTCCCTGCTGAGCATGGAGCCCAACATGGGCCTTGATCCCATGACCCTGAGATCATGACCTGAGCTGGTATCAACAGTCGGGTTGCTTAACCCACTGAGCCACCCAGGCGCCCTGGGACATGTTTTTAATATTAAGTCAGCCTGTCCGTGAGCATGAATGTCTCTCAACTAATTCAGATCACCTTCTATGTCTTTTTTTTTTTAATAAAGATTTTATTTATTTATTTGACAGAGAGAGACACAGTGAGAGAGGGAACACAAGCAGGGGGAGTGGGAGAGGGAGAAGCAGGCTTCCCGCTGAGCAGGGAGCCCGATGCGGGGCTCGATCCCAGGACCCTGGGATCATGACCTGAGCCGAAAGCAGACGCTTAACGACTGAGCCACCCAGGCGCCCCTCATCTTCTATGTCTTATATTAGTATTATATTCTTTTATATACTAGTCTTTTATATATTCTTTTCTATGTAGTATTTTCGGTGTAATTCATAGATACTTTCTATGTTGCTGCTACTATGAATGATGGACATAATTAGCGAGTGCCTTCTATATGCAGGCCCTGTTTTGGGTGCTAGGGATGTAGTAGTGGACATGACACAGTCTCTGGTCTCATGGAGCTGACCCTGCAAAGACAGACATAACACAAGTAAATAGACAAATATGACCACACATTGTGAAGAGTGTTTGTAAAGCAAAGGTCCAGCTTTCTACCCTGGCCCTTTGCCTTCCCTATGTCACTTCTCAGTGCTCTGTATCTCTGCTCTTGCAAAGATCCTGACCAGATGTCAGGAAACCAGGATTTCCAGTCCCAGATCCGATTCCATCTAGCCAGTTTGTTCATCTTTAGAACAAAGGGCTGAACTAGACAAACTTTTAGGACCCTTCTAGCACCATCCATTTTCCTTTGTTCCTTCTCTCATCCCTTCCTTCCTCCCTCCCCCCCCCCCCCCCCCCCCCCCCC
>NW_027397071.1:63983819-64067542 GCF_003265705.2 Callorhinus ursinus | reverse complement strand
CCCCCCCCCCCCCCCCCCCCTCCCCCCCCCCCTCCCTCCTCCCTCCCTCCCTCCCTCCCTTCCTTCCATGACGGAGTGTGAAAGAAAGAGCAGTACTACGTGGAGAAGGGAAACTGGCATGTCTAGTTTTAAGATGTCAGGATAGTCAGGTCAAATGCCCACAGTAAGAACACTCAGGTGTGAATCTTAGGAGAAGAATCTATGGTAGAAATGGACAATTGAGGGATACACTTAAAGCCAGCATGTGAATGAGAAGAGTGTATAAAATAACAAGAGAGGAGGACTAAGAATAGAACCTGGGGACTGAGCCATTTAAAGTAAATTAGAGAGGAAAATTTTCAGAGGAAAACAGCCATAGGTTTAGTTTTATAAGACAAAGGTTTTTAATCTCCTATGAAAACACTTTCAGAGGGAGTTTAATTAATGATTAAAAATCAATCTTTTAGAAGTCTTTTTACATCATCCTCCCTCTGGAATAAAACTGGTCAAATTGATGACCTTCTATGATCTTAAAAGCATATTGGCTTTTGAGGATTTTGTTAACAAGATATTGGAGCAAGTCACCTTATTGCCCATTGCCTCAGTTTCCCCATTTATAAAATGGGCATAATAAGGTTTATTTGATGAGGCTGTGGTTAATGTGAAATTTGGTCTAGGAAAGTAGGAAATTTTTATGGAATTAGGAAATCTTCATGTTTTAATTCTTTATGATGATATCAAGAGTTAAATTTGCTTTCTGTCTTTGAACTTTTTTCCCCATCCAGTGACTAACCTTTTTGTAAACTAGTGTTCATTCCATTCTCACATACCTCCTCCTTCTGTCTCAGCTCCTCTGGGCGCCCCACGCCCAGTAGTTGGGAGACCAGAAAGACACCATCTGCTGATTAATAAACAGACACGTAGTCATTTATAAGTTGATTGGATGAGGGTGTCTCTTGATGTCCCTGTTCTGAATGTTTGTGCATTCCACCACATCCTCACTTACCGAAGTCACACTCAGAGGCTGTGTGGCTGGGATGAATCACATCTGAGCTGACCATCCTTCCTGGAATCCGTGGGCTGCAGAGTATGTGAATTTAGCCAAGGTGGACACCTGCTACCGACTCAGAACAGGAGTGGCTCTGGAGGATCACATCTTTACAGACTCTGCTTGGGGCCCTGACCACAAGGCCTGAGGATCCTGGCTGGAGCTTCTGTGGAGCACCTTCTGCATGCTCAGTCCTGGGGTGGGGGAGCGTGTGGTGAAACTGGAATAAATCAAGAAACCTGGGTCCTCGTGCCTCAGAAGGAAAGAGGATAGCAGGGGATAGTGGCAGGCTTGGGACAGAAACTTAAGGCATTTCATGGGCAGCTTTTTATTTATCTAGGCCAGACTGGGACCTAGCAACCCATAAGTTCCCCGCAATGGATTAATATTCTTCCTAAAGATCCACAAATCTCTCAAGCCCCTCTGAGCTCACCGACTTCCATTGGCTCCCCTCTCTGGAGCGTGATGATTTCTCTGGGAGTTGCAGGCGTTCGTGCTTGCAGGGCTTGGCTGGGGCCTTGGTCGGCCTCCTCCAAGTGAAGATGAAGAGCTGCAGATGTATCTGGGCTCCTCACCCATTTACTTGCATTCTTTATCCCCAGCTTGGTGTCCCAGAGACATTAAGAGTTGAAAGGGAGATTGTTTGCTTTGTTTTTTAAAGAGATGTTGAAGAAACAGAAATCAAGAGGAGTCAGCCCTTCCACTGCCCCAAAGTTAATAGGCACAGAAAATCCTTTCGTGCGATGGGCACTCACACAAGTCAGTTTCCAAGGCGTTTCCATTTTCCAGAAGGGACACCGAGGCCCCCACATTTAAAAGCACTTGCCCAAAGTCTTGTTGAAAATCAGTGACAGAAGTGAGAATAAAATCCATGTATTTTTTTTATCCCGGTCTGAGCTTCCACTCTGTACAGCAGGGAGGACATAGGGCAGCCTTAGAAGGGGGACGAGCGGCCCTTTCGGGTGGGGTGGGCATGCACGCGGGCAGCCAGGACAGGGCCAAGGGCTAGGGCCATCTCTGCGGGGCCTGCACATCTCTCCCTGGGAGCTCACGCCAGTCCTCACTTTCTGTCTTAGTCTTCTCTCCTCCAGCTTGGGCTGCCATCTACACGCCAGGGCTGATCAGGGCGGGGGCGGGGGTGCATGTCTGTGGGTACCCGTGCCTGACCGCTCCGGCCCAGCTCTAAGCCACACACCCACCCACCACTGAATGCAGGGTCTGAAAGCCAGTGGGTGGTGAGTGGATCCCGGCACTGCAGCAGGAACATGAACTTTAGGTCAGACAGACCTAAATTCAGAACCCCAATCTACTGTTCTTAGTTGTACCAGCTTACACAGGCTACTTTCGGAGCCTCCATTCCTGAACTTGATTTTTACACCAACCCAGGCGAAGAACACGTGTTAGAAAAGTGAGAATCAGAGATGGAACAGCCATGCAGGGGCAACACTGATGATAGGAGGGGTGGATCATGGGCGATGGGGCCCTCGTTCCCTGGTGCTGTGTTCGAATCCTCCCACCAGCCAGCTCTGTGAGGCAGGTGTAAGATTTGTCCCATTTTATGGATGAGAAAACCGAGGCTGGAAGGGTTGGGCACCAGTTTTGCTATCTCTGTATGTCCCTCATGTGCTTCCTGGGACAGGCGAGGAATTCCTTCCCGCCATGCTGGGGAGAAGTGAAGGCACAGAGAGGAAGATTAACCGTGTGCCCAGGGTCACCAAGGAGTTGATAGAGGGGCTGGTTCTGAGTCCAGATTCCCTGGCCCCATCTCAGGCTCCCCCGCCCCCGGCCTCTACTTGCTGGGCCCCGACAAGCCCCAGGGAAGGCATCCTGCCCCGGAGTGGTGCTCTCCCAGGCCAGCCTCACCCCTCCTGCCAGGGGAGCTCTGCCCTTATCCCCTGCCAGACAGCCTTGTTGCCCAACGCGTGGACTAGAGCCAAGCCTGGCAGCCTTTGGTGGGCATCCAAGTCGAACTGCTCTTTCCTGCGCTGAGTTTAGCACGCAGCATGGCTTCATCATCCAAATATGTCCTGCCAGACAGGCCTCAGCTGCTGGCCGGCGGGGCACTTGGAGGCCCGAGAGAGCTTGGCCCTAATTGGGCCCAGCCGACATAAATCTCTGCTCTCATTAAGAGGAAGTCCAGCCGTTCTCTGGCAGGGAAGGAGTGAGAGGTGGGGAGAGATGGCAGGGTAACTCACTGAAAGGGGTTGAGTCCTGCAGTGGCGCTGGGACCACAGCAAGTGTCCGGATAGTGCTGGTCCTCAAGTCCATCCACCCATCTGAAGGGGTCAGAGGCTGCCCCCAGTGATCTCTGAGAGTTCATGCCAATCATAGAGCTGTCCTGTTGCTTTGGGTGGGGAGGGGGGATGTTGTTTTCCCCTCTGCTTGGAGCACCCTCAGGGATAAATCCCATTATAACCTGTGGTGCGCTGGGCTGTGTCTATCACCTGACTTGGGGGGTGGTTAACAGAAAGCCATCCCCATGAACAAGAGATCTCCCAGGGGCTGCTTTGCTGTCTGGAACCTTGGTAGCAGAAGGCTTGGATGGCCGCAGACACAGAGCAAGGTGCTCTCACAGGGGTGGCTTCCCAGAGAAGCTGGGTCACTCACAGGTAGGCAGGTAGGAGGTTGCCTGTCAGGGTCTGTCCTGGGAGCAGACTTGAGTTGGAAACAATGGTCAGCTGTGATGACCGGAAAATGTTGGGTCAGTTTGAAAACAGATTATACCAACCTTACAACCTCCGACCTTTCCAAGCACGCAAGCACCTAACCACCCACGCATGCATCATGACATTCACTCCATCCTCGGCGTTTATGAAGCACTGGCCACTCACAGCAATCACGTGGGGCACTGGGGATGTCAATGAATCCCACAGAATCGTTGCCTTATCCAGAGTCATGATCTACAGAGAAGGACACACATCTGAAAAATTGATGACAGTCCTCTACCAAAGATATGTGCAAGGTCCTCTGGGTGCAGAGTCAGAAGTTATGGGCTCTTATGTGGGGGGAGGCGGTACAGGGCACAGACAGGGCTCCCAGAGAAGATGGCATCAGCAGTGTCCTGGGGAGTGAGTTGGAAGTACAGAGAGGACAGCAGAGGAGAAGGGAGAGTGGAGCAAAAGCTCAACAGAAAGACAAAAGGGGTGCTCTGGTCAGAGAACAGAGCAGCAGAGCTCCGTGTGGCTAGAGGGGGGGGTGCAGAGTGAGGGGTGGGGATGAAGGTCTAGTGAGGCCGAGGCTTGGACTTCTATGATGTCCCAGTTAGGGGGGGGCCTCAGTTTGTTCCAGTGGTATTTTACAGCAGTTCCCAAACCCTGTCTGTGCCTCAGAGACACCTGGGGAGATTTCATAAAATACAAATAACCAGTTTCTACCCCTGAGATCCTGATTTCGCTGGCATGGTGGGGGCCGGGAATCTACATTTTTAAACCAGCTCCCTAGGTAATTCTGAGGTAGCTAGCTAACAGCTTAGCATTGCTCAAAGATGTAAGATGCCAATACATGCATCAGAGAAAAATAGGGCAGAATTGGGAGACAGAGAATTCCGAGTGGGGGGGTGTGTCACAATTTACAACAGAGTGGTCAGGGTATGGAAGATCTGAAGGAGTGAAGGAGAGAGCCATGGGGAAGCCTGGGAGAGAAGACCACTCCAGGAAGTGAAAACAGCAGGTGCAAAGGTCCTGCGGCAAGGCTGACTGATGTCTTGAGGGGAGAATAAGGTCAGTGGTGCTGAAATGTGGGAGATGAAGTCAGAGAGACCCTGGGGGTAGGCAGGTTGTGTAGGGCTTATCCTCTGGCTTTTTAAACCATTGATTTAGTCCCACCATCTCGTGAAGAAACAGGCCCAGAGAAAGGACCTTGAGTAGACACATCTACTCTGTGTCCCTCTTTGGCACAGGGCTCTGAATGAGGCTGTGTGGCTGGGTGGTGCAGATGAGCATGGAGATGAATAGACTATAGGTTTTGTTGCCTCAAGGATCTCAGTCTAGAGGGGGAGACCCCACTCATGCGATTCTTTCCAACAGACGGCAGACTGTAATCCATGCTAGTATCCTGATGCCAACTATCACAGAAATAGCAGTCCCAGTTTGAGGATGTGTGGAGGAGGTGGGCATGGGACCGAGCAGACTGTCACTGAGTAGCACCTTGAGGGGTGAGGGGTAGGACTTTAGCGGGCACAGCAAGAGGCTCGTGCCCAGCGAAGCAGCACAAGTGCAGAGATGGAGCCCGAAGGGAAGGGAGGTCTGTGGTTTGGGGAAGGCAAAATGCAGGGTCAGAAAGTCCTGACTTTCAAATCTTGCACAGCCTTGACATTTGAGACCAGCGGGGGGCACGAGGCTTTTCTGCGTCTCTCTGGTCTTAGTGTCCCCATCTTTTCCACAGGGTTAACCCCTCCTCTGAATATTGGCTCTGGAGCTGAACGAAGTGGTGCCTGGTCCAGGGTCTACGGGCGGGGGGCGTGGCGCGGGGGAGGATGAGCTCAGGCAGGAAGTCTTGCAGCGCCCTGCTCTCTCTTTTGCGGCACCAGGCTGCTTCCATTAGCTGCAGGAAGAGGAAGAAAGCCGGTGGGGAAGGCAGGAGAGCATGATTTGGTCTGTTTTCCCCTTTACCTACAGCACCACTTTCCGGCCTTCTGGGAGCCGTTGTGGGCAAGGGCCACCGAACAGTGTCCCCTCCGCATTCACACTGCCCATCTCATTGGCCAATGTGCTCCAGATCTCAACTGCACCCTGGAAGTGGCACCGTTATTGTTGCTGCATTTCACATGGCATAGGGTGGGGGGGGGGGGGCGGGGGAATGGAGAGGGTATGTGGAGGTGGGCAGCAACGTCCGTGAAGGAGCCAGGGCTTCTTTATGTTTTCTCCTCTCTACCCTGCTGACCTCCAGGGCCAGGCCAAGGGCATACAGACCTCTGAGGCACCTAGCATACCGAGGTGAGCGAGGAGCTGGTGAGCGGGTCAGGGAGCTGGGGACGCTCCCCTTCCTTCCAGGTGAAGGGGTCCTAGGTGACAGTGGTCACTTGGCCCTACCCTTCGCCCTGCCAGGGCTTCCAGGTTGGCCAGACCCCAGCCCTACCCTCTAGGCCCAGCCTGGTTTGCTCAGCCTGGGGAGGGAGCCTGCGCTGGGAAGAAGAGGCGCACCCATACAGGTTAACCCTTTCTCTGCCAGACAAGGAATATTTCTGAGGCAATTTGGTTAGATGCAAGTTCTTTACTCTCTTGATCCTTCTTCTTCCAGTACGCCCTTCCTTAGGTCTCTTGAGCGCTGTTTCCTGGGTTCAGCATGGGGGACAAAGGGGCAAGTCAGACCTTGTCCCTGCCCTGGACCTGCTCACCACCTCTGGGGGTACAGAACGGGGGACCGTAATCAGTGCTGTGCTGAAGGACTTGAGAAAGATACAAGCCCTGGGGAGAGGCCAGGAGCAAGAGATGAGTTCTAGCCAAAGAAACAGAATGTTCCCTCTCCCTCAGAATGGTCATTCATTCATTCATTCACTGTTCACTCAGCCTGGGCCCTGGGGAGGCAGAAATGACCCAGACTGTTCTTGAGACCCTTGAAACTGATGAGGGGTGAGGATGGGCACACATTCGGCTTTGAAATCGACAATTATGGAGAGTGTGGCAGGGGATCGAGGGGGTGGGGGGGCAGGGTTAGAGTGGAGGCTGCTCCTGGGAAGAGGGGGCATTCACTTAGGCCTTGAAGAAGGGAAAGTCTTTGACTACTTGAAAATACAAAGCTGGGATCCTGTGGAACCATGTTTACCACCTGCACAGAGATGATGTTTCTGAACCAGGACCCCCAGGTCCTGGGAGAGCTCTTATTTAAAGTATCTGAGGGCGCCTGGGTGGCTCAGTTGGTTAAACGACTGCCTTCGGCTCAGGTCATGATCCTGGAGTCCCGGGATCGAGTCCCATGTCGGGCTCCCTGCTCAGCAGGGAGTCTGCCTCTCCCTCTGACCCTCTTCCCTCTTGTGCTATTTCTCATTCTCTCTCTCTCGAATAAATAAATAAAATCTTTAAAAAAAAATAAAGTATCTGAGTCGTATTCCAACGGAAATTATCAGTTAGGGGCTGACCTTTGTGATCATTTTTATATCATTGTCTTCTTACTCAAGGCTACATGTACTCACAAACTTTCTATGGTTTGATGGCTCTGATCAAACTTTTCAGAGACAGAAATGAATCAGATAAGAACATCTCCCTTTCCAGCCCACATGTCTTGAGTTCTGGTTCAGAAGCATCATCTGTGTGCTGACATCTACACAGCTGGGGTCTACGTTGACCCTGCAACCCAACCACAGTGTGCCCTCAGGAAAGACGTGGCCTCAGTCACTTCTCCTGAAATGTAGTGATAGGTGGGCAGCAGAGAGAAAGGTGACAAAAGATCTAAGTTCCCGGGTCCCCTCACCAAGTGGAAGGTTGGGGTGGTGATAGCATTTTTGGCTTGAAATGACCTGGCCGAGAAAGGAAGTTCAAGGATCCGGAAGGTTTGGTCGTATCAGTGGTTAAGAACAAAGGATTTGGGGGCGCCTGGAGGGCTCAGTCGTTAAGCGTCTGCCTTCAGCTCAGGTCACGATCCCAGGGTCCTGGGATCGAGCCCCGCATCGGGCTCCCTGCTCCGCAGGAAGCCTGCTTCTCCCTCTCCCACTCCCCCTGCTTGTGTTCCCTCTCTAGCTTTGTCTCTCTCTGTCAAATAAATAAATAAAATCTTAAAAAAAAAAAAAGAACAAAGGATTTTGATTTGGTTAAAGCTGGGTCTGATCCTTTGCTCAGATACATGTACCTTTGGGCAAGTCAAAACTAACGTACCCCGTGTCTCATGCATTTTCTGTAAAACCATTGAGAGCATTCTGTGCAATAATGTAAAAACACAGCCTTGATCTGTCACTGGGTGAGGACTCAGAGGAGAGGGGGCTGAGAAATTAGTCGTAGTAGTGTAAGCACTGGGAGCCTGCGGTTAAGATGACTTTGGGGACCAGAACCTTCACCGCCCCTGAGATCCTGTGACGAAGGACTGTCATCCCGGCCTCCCTCACCGCTTCCAATTCACACACCTGAGCAGGTGCAATCAGAGGCCAAGAAGCCGAAATGCTCAAAAATCAGAAAACTCTAATGATGAAGATGATGCCAGACCAAGGGCTGCCTCTCTGGGAATCTGAGACCCCCCCCCCCCACCACGCCCCCCCAAAGCCAGCCGGATCTCTTTGGTCACATTCTGCAGAAGAAATCTAGAGCTTTGCCCCCAGCCCTGGGCCCTACCCCTCTAAAAGGCCTCTTCTCATCTCCATTCGGCTGCTTCTATCCATTACCTCTGAATGGAAATGGAAGCTTAATTTTTCTTGCTTGAAGCCATTAACACTCTGGGCCCTTGACAGGAAACACAGCTCAGCTTTAATTAGCCACAGCAAGCTCCCAGCAAGCTCCCTGCAAGAGCTTCTAGCACAGCCCGGGGACTTCAAAGATAAAGGCTGTCCCATTCTCTCTAATCGCAGCTATTAATGAGCCAATTAAGGCTTTCTCTGGGGCCGAGGCGAGCAGCTCACTCAGGATGGTGGGCACACAGCTAAGGCTGTGGGGAAGCTTGAGAATGGCTGGGGTTGGCGGCCCCAGCTCTGCAGCTCATCGGCTGTGTGCTTAGGATGGAGCAAATGTCCTCTCTGGGCCACCTTCTACGACAGGGGAGGAGAACACTGTTTCTCCTGAGGAGCTATTATTGTGACAGGAATAATTACAGGTCAGTGGTTCTCAAACTTTAGCGTGCTTCAGAATCACCAGGAGGCCTTATTAACACTCTTTGCTGGGCTCCACCCCAGGTTTCTGACGCAGTTGGTCTGGGAGGGGTTGCCTGCTAGAAAGCTTATTCTCAGGTGGGGGTGTTGCTGTCGTTTCGGGGACACGTTTTAAGAAGCATTACTCTAGACAACAAATGTGAGATATTACTTGAAGATTTTGATTACATTCCCAACTATAAATGTGCCGTCACCCCCTTCCTTCACTTGCCTCATCTGACTGTTTCCAGAAGTTTCCCACCTGGGCAGTCAACACTTGGACACAACAACATTTGTCACGCTGCGGTGGCCTGACAGTGTATAGCACTCCCCGATTCCAGACAGATCAGACAGCGTGGAGTCTTCCAAGTCTTCTTGACCAAGGCGCTGTGCGGTCGATGTTGAGATGGAGCTGTGCAGAAAGGAGGACACTTGGGTGAGGGAACGAGGGAACGTGAGCAAAGCGTGGCCCTGGGATAATGCCTGTGGCTTGTGGGCGACTGGTGAGAATCTTCTAAAGAATCTTCCACCTGAGGTGGTCCCTCATGTTGCATTTTGTGTTTCCTTAGGCAACTGAGACAGACTCATTCAACTATTGCTCCCTGCCTGCCGTGCCCCGTAGCATGACTCGAGTCGCTGTGCTTGGTGGCTTCACAGACAGACCTCTGTGGTCAAAGCACAGTTCAGGTCCTTAAAATGCTGGGTCTCCGCTGGGGCGGTTGCCACCCTGTTCAGACCCCTCCTGGTGCTCCCTCCCACCTCCTGGGCCCTTCCTTTGACCTCCTCTCATTTATGTCTGCTTCAGCCCTCACAGCCCACCTAAAGTTCCACAGAGGGCTCGTTCTGAGTACACCCACTTTAGCCATTTTTGCCTTATAGATAGGGCATCCCAGAGTGCGTGCCCAGGGGCTGCGGAGGATGTTAGCAGCTATAATGTGGCTCAAGGAGTGCTGAGCTAAGCAAAGTAAGTCGGGAATCTTCTCTGCAGAACTTCTCAGAGCCTTGAATATGCTACTGTGGAGATCCAGGAGGGATGCTTAACAAGCAGCATTTCCCAAACTAATTGCACCACAGAATGTATACTTTTTCCTAAGAGGATCTTGCTTTGATACAAAGGAGCTGGCTAGGCTTCAGATTCCAGAAGACCTGGGCTCCAATTCTGGAACTCACCCCTTGGAGCCTTTGTCTCTTAATCTATAAAATGGAGATAGTGGTCCTTCCCCTGGGAGCTCTTAAAAGGCTTAAGTGAGGCGATATAGGAGAGGTGCTCAGCTCAGAGTGAGGTACATAGTAGGGGCCTGGTAAATGTGTATTTTCTCCCGTCCCTATTGCCTTTCCTGGTGCAAGCTTACAATCCGAGTGTGTTGCAGGTACCTGGCCTATGAGCGTGAAGCCACGCTCAAATGCACAGGGTTGGAGGGATGAGAGCCCATAAGTGACCAGGCCATCCAAGCAGGCTTCCTGGAGGAAGAGGGTCTTTGCTAGGCCAGATTCTGCAACGAGTTTTCCAGCAAAGGCCTGGGACAGTGCGGGAGGTTGGGGGGGAGGCTTTGAGAACTACACCTCTCTGCAAGCAAGCTACAGCAGGACTCCTTTGCTTTATTTTCCTTTTCCACCCTAGAGGCCCATTTCCCCACCAAATCTAGCCGACGCAGCACTTGCCTTCCCCTCCCACGGCTTGAACTTGGCCAACATCTCGAGTTCCCGAGGTGTGAGCCTCAGAGTGGGGCCCTCCTGGCTTGTGGAAATTCACCAGACCCACAGAAGCCTGCTGTACCAATGCCCTCAGAAAGCTCGGGTCAAACTGACCACTAGGACCTAGGGTGCTGGCCCACGCCCCACCTATCCAACCGTGGCTGTGGGGGCAGGCAGGGAGGAGTCCAGTCGAGGCTGAGGAGGAATTCTGCAGGTATTCCCCCTCCCGGACTCTTCATCACCCCTGCCAGTGGCCCCACGGTCAACCATTTCCGGAGACCCTATTTTGAACCAGGCTCATTTCATTTAACCAACTCATCTCATCTCTATAACATCCCTAAAGCTAGAATTACATTTCTCTTTTTACTCATGAGGAAACAAAGGCTCAGAGAGTCAGCTTGAAACCAAGCCCGTCCGGTCCGAAGTCCCAGCTCTTTCCGCTGGGGCCACAGCGCTGTGGATTTCTCTTGGCAGATCTCGTAGTGTGGCTCGTCCCCTCCTCCAGAAAGCCTTCCTGGTCGCCTCCTGAGACCATGCTTACCTCCCCTTCTCTTGAGTGTCCACAGTTGGAACTACAACACTCCTCTCCCAAGCGTCTGTATTTCCTGGGAGGAAAAGGACTGGTTCCAGGTCCCACACTTGGCCCCTGGTAACCAGCGCAGCACACATAGTAATCTCTGTCGAGAGAAGGGGGCGACATGTAATTTTTGAGATTACACAGATGGGTCACGTGCATGGCATCCCCCGCCAATCCTGAGCTCCGCATCTTCCAACTCCACCCTTCCTCACCCTTCCTCACACCACCCCGGGCCCGGCTCACAGGTACGGCTGACTCAACTCTCCTAAAATGTCATCCATTTTACCCCTCTGCAACCCCGCTGGCTAGATTTCAGCAGGACCCCAAACATTCATGAGCACACCTCTATGGCCAGACACTCTCACGGGGGTGCTCTGTAAGATCTCCGCTCCAATTTTCTTCCTCCAAATGAGTTGCAGTCCACATAGTCCTCGTCAGACCTGGAGCTCACCCTGCCGCCCACCGAAATCCCCCTCAATGACTAGCCAAGGTGCCAGGGAAAGTATGAAAACCATGTGACAGGTAAATGGCCGCGCCTGCAACTTAGATTTCAAAGGGAGGACGGCTTGCTCCAGCGTGTGGGCTGGGAATTCAGGCTTGCAAGCGCTTTCCAGAAAGCACAGGGCACAGCAGACCCTTACAGGATGCTGCTTTTCCCTTCAGTGGAATCCAGCTGAGCCTCTTGCTCCTGGGGACCAAAAATGGTCATGGACCTGGCTCCATCCAAACACTGTGGCTTTGTTCCCTTGTGTGAAGAGCAGACAGGCAGATGGGTTCTGAAAAGAAAAGGAGCAAAGTAAACAGGTCGGAGGGTTCCAGAGCTGGCAAACACCTTTGGTCACTAAGTCCAATCTTTCACTTTCCAGATGGGAAAACTGAGGCCCAGAGCAAGGTGTTAGGCAAACAGCTTCCAGGAGACTGAGCCATGGCTAGAGTGAACACATCAATATCTCTCAAAAATCTTGCAAAAATGAGTGATAAATGGCCATGAAGAATTGTGTCCAGAAGCTTCTATTTGTATTGGCTGGTAGAAATACAACAGGTACTGGGATTGGGCTTATTCCATCTGTGGATAACGCTGGGCGTGTCCTGGTGAGGTATATAAAGACAGTGAAGGCCGGCTGGGATCCCTAGCTAGATGCTCTGTCTACCAGCCTCTGGCCACATGGCTCTGTCCCCCAGGGATCTGGATGCCCAGAGAGCTCATGCTGCAGACTGCATCCCAGATCAGAGCTCAACCTGGGCAGCAAGTTGCCTTTGGCATGGGGACAGGAGAATCTCCAGTTGTTACACATCAGGCTGTTGCTACAGGGTCCCATGAAATACCTGTAAAAGCATTTTCCACACCTTGATAATACTGGGGCTCATGTGGGTGGTCCTTATATATACATACACTGAGCAACTCTTAGATGTGTTAGCACCTTCAATGTCTCCCTATTGCTATAATAGAGACAAAGGCCTTCCCATGATGCTCATCTGTGCTTCTCTGACCTACCTTTCACTTGTTATCTCTGCAAACTCATCAGTCCATGCCATTCATGGCCATTGTGCTGAAAGCACCATCCATTTTTTTTTTGCCTCTGAATCTTTAAAAACAAACAAACAAACAAACAAACTCTCTGGAATGTTCTTTTCTCTTTCTCTTTCTGGAAGCTTCCTCATCCTTCTCTACAACCCAGCAACCCAGAGGAGTGCCACCTTCTCTACCAGGTCTTCCTTCTCCCAATCCCCAGGCAGTTGTACCTTCAAAATAGATCTCCAAGCTGACTCTTTTCACCATCTGCTCTGCTACCCACCAGGTCCCAGCCACCTCATCTCTTGCCTGCTTTGCTCCAGCACACTCCTAACAGGTGTCCCTGCTTCAGATCTCTTGCTACTATGAAGCGTTCTCTACGCGGCAGCCAGGGTGACGTTCTGTACCCCATAAATCAGATTAGATCACTTTTGTGCTTAAAACCCGCAGATGGCTTCTCATTGCGAAACTTACCATGGCTTATAACATCTCCCCTGCCTGGTCTCTCTATTGTCACATTATCCGTTCTGCCTTATTCTTCATGTTCCAGCCACAGTGGCCCCTGTCTTGTTACTTGAACAGACCAAGCTTATTCAGGGACTGCTGCCTTTGTGTGTCCCTGGGGGTCTCCCCACCCCACCAGATCCTTATAATTCAGGTCATGGCTCAAATATCACTTCTTGGAGAGGCCTTCCCTGACCCTCCTATCTAAAGTAGCCTCCCAGTTTTATTGTTTTTGCGGCAATCATCTTCATATCAAGTGATTTTATGTATTTATTTGTTTCCCTATCGCCGGCTGCGATATAAGCACAAGGATAGCAAAGATGTCACCTCTCTTTATAGACATGTCCCCAGTGTAGACAACAGTCCAGGTGTTGAGCGGGACTTCAGTAATAAACATCTATGAATGACTGCCTTAAATGGTGCCCCAGCATACAAAGCCTATGGGAGAAGGAGATCTTTGTGGACTTCTTATGGGAATGGAAACCTGGATGAGCCGTAATAAGATGGTAGGGTTTGTGTAGGTGGAGAGAATCAGAGTTGGCATCACAGGAGGTAGGCCCGGCCAGGAGCGTAAGTTGAATGGTTGGAAAGAGAGAAGAGTGCAAGAGAGAGAATGCCTAGAGCGGGGGAGGGGAGCAGAGTCTGGAGGCCCTCGCAGGCCAGACAAGAGAGCCCCTTTTCCTCGCTCACCTTTGCACTATTTCCCGATCCAATCCCTGCAGCCTCCCTTTGCATGCACACAGTATTACTTACAGTCGAAAAGGTAGACAGGAGCCACAGGAACGGGAGGTGTCACATAATATCATGGCAGATGGAAATGAAGCTCACCCCTGCTGGGGCAGAGCGATGTTTGTGCCAATACAGGCTCTCAGAGAGGCCGGGCAGAATTCGTCCGGATGTGCGAGAATAGCCAGTTATAGAGTCTTTGCTTGCAAACAGGCTCAGTGGAATCCAGCCGCAGAATCTTTGACTCACAGATTTTCAGAACACGCTGCTCTTTTGGCTCACAGTGGCTATCCAGTCCAATCTCCAACGGAACCCTTTAGCGTTCCGTTCAAAATGTCACCGGTGGCTCCTTGCATACCTCTACTGACAGAGAGCTCCCCACTCACGTTGCTGGAAAGCTCTGGCTTCTCTGAAAGTCTTCCTGACACTGAGATGGACCTAGTCTCCCTGGAGCACCCCGAGTGGACGTCCTGCTGCTTACTCTGCCCCCAGGCAGCACGGTCAACCCACACCCACAGAGCAGCCACCCCAGCTCCGGGCTTTCTGGCCGGACCTGGGCTCTTGCCCCCTTTCTCCTTGGTGTCACTTCAATCCTCGCCTGGCCCTCAGCGCCTCCTCTGGGCTTGCCCCCCTTTGTCCCTCCTCTGCTTCCCTTGCACCAGGGCAAGTCTCCCCGGGAGGGCGCCAGCCACCCTGGGAGTCCATCACACCCTCTTCACTCCTACTTTAAGGCCATATGGCCTGGCTGGTGAGAATGTAAACTGGTACCGTCCCTGCGGAAAACAGCATAGCCGTTCCTCAAAAACAATCAAATGTAGAACTACTCTATGATCCATCAATTCCACCTGTCAGAATACCCTCAAAAGAACTGAGAGCAGGGACTCGAACACTTGTGTGCCCCAATGCTCACTGCGGCGTTCCTCACAAGAGCCCAAAGGTAGAAGCAACCCATTCAGCCATCAACAGTGGAATGGATAAACGAAATGTGCTATGTCCGGACAATGGGATGTTGTTCAGCCTTAAAAAAAGGAACGAGATTCCGACACATGCTACCACACGATGAACCCTGAAAACACCATGTTAAGTGGAGTAAGTCAGACACAAAAGGACAAACAGTGAGTGGTTGCACTTCTGTGAGGCACCTAGAACAGGCAAATTTATAGAGACTGAAAGTAGAACAGTGGTTACCAGCCTCTGGGGGGAGAAGAAAGTGAGGAGTTAACTGTTTAGCGGATGCAGAGTGCCTGTTTGGGAAGATGAGAACGTTCTGGAGAGGGGTAGTGGGGACAGTTGCACAACAGTGTGACTGCACTTAATGCTACGAATTGTGCACCTCAAAATGGTTAAAATAGCAAATTTTGTGTTATGTATATCTTACCGCCATAAAAAAAAAATTTTTTTAAAAGACCACACATATGTACCCCCCATTTCCTGCCGAAGAGGAATCAAGTACCAGACATTTATAAAATACTCAGTGCAGGGACCGTCTGACATGCTGCGGGCCGTCGGGATGAGCAGTAGAGGCTGTCCTTGTTCATAACAGCAGGAACGGCCAAGTGCTAGGCTAAGCAATTAACACGGATTGCTTTATGTAATCCACACAGCCTTCTCGAGTAACTGTCGTTGTACCAATTTGACAAATGGGACTGCCACTCTAAGAGGCTAAGCAGCTTGCTTAAGATTACACAGGGACAGATTCCAGATTCCAACGTGAATGCTTGATTCCAGAGACTAGGTTCCCAATCATGCTTGACGACTGCTCGAAGAAACTGAAGGAATGCTTAAGAACAAGAAAACACACACATAGATCCCCTTAAGACGGTGTGCTGTCCTCACCATCCATCTCCAGATGTGTGCCAAGATTTGTGGCAGAAGGGGGCAACCATTAATTCCACGAGTCCTCTCACTGGGCTATTCCTGATCAATATTCGTTGAAGGAGCAAGTGTTGAGCGACCATCAGCGTGTCCTGAAGAAGTCAGGTTTCCTGAAGGAGGTGGAGTTTCAGCTGGGCCCTGCAGTGTGGGAAGAAGGGAGGGAAGATGACCTCCACCTCCACTCTGCCCAGAAGCCCGTGCTGACCTCCAGGCTGGGCACCTGTGCCCCCCTGCCCTCCTCCACACCCCAGCTTCCTTGTTGATGGCACCCCTACCATCGGGGGCTGGGCTCCTTGGCTCCCTGTCTCCTTCTCCACTAGATGGGCGCTCCTGGTGGGCAGGGCCCCAGTCTAACCCTGTCTGTGCCCAATGCCCCGCCAGGAGCTGGCCCAGAGGCAGTGCTCTGGGGTTCCTCACTGGAGAGATGAACAAAGGGACAGTGCTGGAGAAACCCTACAGATGACTTCAACCTTGAGGAGCTCTCGTTGGAGTCTCCTTGTTTCTCTATAATTAGAACCAATTCCCTGTTAGCTCAGTTTCCACTCCCGAAGGTGAAAGGAATTCAGGAAACTTCTACCAAGATGCCGAGCCCCGTTCTCAGTCTGACTGTCTAGACATATGACCTGCAGGCTGCCCTTGGCGTGATCTTGCAGAACCGGCGGGGGCTGCGGCAGCAGCTGGTGCGTGTTACCTCTGGGGCTGGCAAGACCTTCCATTCTTTCAATCTCGGGAGTCCCCACCCTGACGGCAGCAGCCCTGACCAAATGGCTGAGGCGCACACCTGACTGGCAGTCGCCTGAGCAGGTGATGGCTGGGCTGCTGCTGCAAAGCACGGCCCTGGTGGGGGGAGGGGTGCACAATTCAGCTTGAAGGCAAAGCAACCGGGTTCCCTGGAGGTGTGCGTCAGGGCCACATTGGGGCAGGAGGGAGGCGGCTGGGGCAGACTCCTGGTTGGGGCCACCTCCCTGCCGCCTTCAGAATTTGCCTGCGTGACCTCTGGCCTGTGGACTGCATCCCGCCCTGGTGACACGGCCCTGCATCCGGACTTAGCTTCTCTCGCCTCCAAAAGAACAACCCCAAGTGGAGGAAGGAGCACAGGACAGACCTGGGTGCAAACCTAGATTCGTCACATGAGCTGTGTGACAGTGGAAGGGTTTCGACCCGTGGCTGGCCTGTAGTCAGTCTTATATAAATGTTTGTTAGTTGAATACACATTTATCTCAGCATCCCAAGTGGCAGCCTTCGAACTTGGGAGATAGTTTAAAAACAAAACAAAACAGAAGGTCGTAGGATAAATGAAGAACTGAGACCTTGATCTGCATCATCCCCTCACTGCGAACAGATGGCGTGACTTTGGGTAAGTGCCATGCCTTCTGGGGGCCTCAGATTTTCTGTCTATGCAATGGGGGTGCATGACACATTCTCCTGAGGGTCTCCCGTGGCTTGAATATGCCGGGACACAAAAGCTCACAATACTAGACTTGTTGTCCTTCCTCAGTTGGCTCTAGATTTGGCCCACTTCATCCCCAGCTACTCCTGATCCCTGAAGGATCCGGGACTTCTGTGCTGCAGAACTCAGGCCTCTTGGAAATGCCTGGGCCGGGGATTGTCAACGTGGATTAGTTCTGGGAAACACGACAGCCAGCAGAGTGTCCCCAGAGAGAGTGTGCTTATCCTGCCTGGCCACGGAGGGGGTGGGCTGAACATTCCAATCGGCCAAGTGACCTCAGGGGAGAATTTAGAGAAAAGGGCAGTGGGAAGCTGGTGCTGGAGGTCTCTTAATCCCCGGGAATTTAGAGCCACCGCAAAGTGGACTCCTAACTGAGCAGGGATTTGCTTCTCCTCCCAGCTTCAACAGGCTGCTTCTGCAGAGAAAGGTTTTAAATAGCAAAGGTGACTTGGCTTGATTTGGCCAAGCTTACAGTTGGACACATTCCTCCTTTGGTTCCCAGGAAATAGCCTGGTGAGGGTGGGGGGGTGCAGGTGAGCTCAGGTGTCCCCGATAGGGGACATAAGATGTGCCGAATAAATATGGAGGGGGCCCCCTGGACCACTGTGGGGCATTTTATGGCTTAGAAGCCCTCAGAGTTGTCTTGTGTGATTCTCCTAGTTGGAGAAACTGAGTCCCATGGAAGAAAAAAAGACCTGCTCAAGGTCACTCTTGAGGAAAAGGAAGTCAATGGCAGAGCCAGGGCTAAGGCCTGGGTCTCCTGACCCTAAAGTTGGCTGACCCTTACTCCTCAGACACACAATTTCTACACCAGTTACAACCAGCATAAACCAGTGCGTGTTTAATTCAGTGCACATTTCCTGGGACTTTCCCATGTGCATGGCATGTGCTAGGCATGGGGAGGGGCGGGGCTGGGATGGAACAGAGATGACCAGGTGCACCCTTGTCCTCCAGCTACCAAGGCAGGGACACTAGCAGCCTGAGAATACATGCTTTAGGGAAAGGAAGAGGAGGAGGGGGTGCACGTCTGTCCAGAGCAGGGAAGGGGCTGGGGGCTGGGAGCGCAAAGCTGCCCCTGTTCTCTGTTTTCTCATTTTCACTGGTCTTATCTCCCGTGCTAGCCAGAGAGAGGTTTTAAGGCTCCCTCATTAGCCAGGGTGCGCCATCAAGCCAGCTCTCTAAGGCGGTGGCTTCTCTCCCAAGCCCAGCAGGACCTCCCACTGAGTCTCCTTCCAGTGGCCTTCTGGCTGGTCCCAGGTTGGCTGCTGCCTGAGGTAAATCATCTCTCACCTGGTTTTCCTGGGGTCCCGGGCTCCTGGGCTCATGTTTCCTGCTCACTGCTGCTAGAGAGGCCTTTCTGCAGCAAAACGTCTTCAGGAACTGAGCTTTGTGGAAACCTGACATTGCCCCCAGTTCTTTTCAGGGTTGCCCAAGGACAGGTGCAGCCTGAGAGGTTCTGGCAGCCCCAGGCATCAGCGTTAGGAAGAGGGAAGAGCACCTGGGGTAGGCTGTTTCAGCTCCAAGGGAGGTAGCACAATCTGCTAGCCAGAGGGTCCCGTGTTCTAGCAGGCTGCTGGCGTGAGGGAGGGGAAGAAGAAAGGGAGAATGGTTTCCCCCATCTCAAGAGGTGTATGAGCAGGGTCTTGAAGCCCTGTTGCTTGCTTGGACATTGTAGAGGGTGTTTAGGCATCCAACAGGCACCAAATTCCAGAACAGGATCGAAGACTGTAAGCACTCTAGGGCCCTGTCTCTATTTCCATGTCTGCAACCCTTCTTGGGTGAGGAGCAATTTGAGAACATTTGTGGTTGCAAATAAGCATGTGGGTCTGATTTATCCTAGCCTCCTTAGCCGTTAGCAGAGAGCCTAGCACTTACTAGTTCAGAAGTGCTTGCTGAGTGAATGAAGGACTTGTGAGCTTCTGAGGTCCCAGAATTACCCCAGAACTGGGCCCGGCCTCTGCAGCGGAGGAATGATGGGGACTTGGGTGTGGAGAAAAGGCTCCCCTCAGGCCACCAGTCCCTGGGACCTCCCCCACTTCAAAGGACTTGTAGATAAGAAGGGCTTTCTGGGATGGTCCGCTTGCCCCCCCCCCCCCCCCCCCCCCCCCCCCCCCCCGCCCCCACACCAAATGTGCACATGACAATCTAGCTTCCTTATCTGCCTAGGCTCAGATTTGACACCCTGGGGCTTGAAAGGCTGAGAGAGCAACTGATGGTCCATCCAGATGTCCTTAAAGGCCTCCAGCTGTGGGCTGCAGGGTATTGTTCCTTCCGAGGTGCCAGGCCCAACTTCCACCTGCATGAAGGTGTGAGGCCCTGCTTGGGTGGGAATGGAAGAGGCTATATTGGAGATTGAAATCGGAAAGGCAGAGGATCCCATGAGAGTGGCAGACCTGGCTGGAAGGATCCCAGGAGAGGGAAGAATGCAAGAGGACACAGAAGGTGGAGGCTCTCACCTTTGAAGGGGGAGTTCCCTGTATAAGACCAGGTCCTTCACTCACTTGATGAGTGGGTGATTGCATGGCTGGAAGGATGGATGGCAGGAATGGATGGTGGTCCATTCAAGGATTTATTGAATGCTTCCTAGGACCCTGTGCAGTGAATCACACCCAGCCTCCATCCCCAAGGAGCTCACAGTACACAGGCTGGGACGTCACAGTGATCATTCAACTTGGGGCTGGGTATTGAAAGATGGAGGGGGTTGCGGCTACCTGCCGCGGACAAGATTGAGCAGAATTCTCAATGGGTTCAGGTGTCACTCCTTTGGGGGCTGAGATGCTCTGAGCGTGTCATGAGCCACCTTGAGACAAAATTCAAAATGATTGAATATGTTCGTTGGTGTTGAATTCATGCCTTCTTAAATTGGGTTTCAGTATGGTTGACTTTTCATAAAAGTTCATGAAAAGCTATAAAAAATTAAAAATTGAGAAAACTGTATCTCTTAATGTAGTTTGTGTGCATGTGAATTGAAAACTTAAAGGTGAAGAGTACTCTCTATGGTCTTTTATTTAATATAATCCATGTGAGGATTATTACACACACTACTCATGTAAGAACATGGGTTCACGAAGGTTAAGTAACACACTCAAGGCCACAAAGACAAAGTGACAGAGCTGGGATTCGGTGCCATTGCTCTGGCTTGAAAGTCCACGGATCTCTCTTACCACACATGGATCTTAAGATTTATATCAGCAGAAGGACCCCTGGATACAACTCCTGCAACTCCAGACCCCATAGAAACAGAGATTGAAAGTCTGAAGTCTGAACAAAGACCTGGAAGCATGAGAACCAGGGGTCAGCTCAGTGGAGATGTAGTTATTGTGCAGCATGAAGGCAGGGAGGAGCAGGAGTTGGGGTAGGGAGGGAGATTGGGCCAGTTTTCGGGGACTTTGAACAGCACACCTCAAGCTGCTCATACTCCCCACTACCCCTGGGGTACGGTTGACACCCAGGGGCTATTTGTTGGAGATGTGTATAAACCAACAAAATGCGAGAAAGAAGCTCAGAATGGCAGTGGGGGTGGGGGAAGGTTTGAGTTATGTGAATTCAGGTTCTGCTGTTCCTGGGAACAGAATTTATGACAAGGACGTAAACTATCAGCTAACATGTATTGACTGCTTACTTGGTGCCAGGGACTGTTCTAAGATCTTTACATCCTCCCAACAGCCCTGTGAGATGGGTACCACTCCCTATGAACCCACTTTACATATGAGCAAATGGAGGCCGTCCTGTGCATTGTGGACCGATGGCATGTTCGCTGGATCCCAGTTCTTGCATCTATCATATAGAGAAGTGAGCAAGATAGAATAACTCCCGTGAACACAGCCAACACACTCTTGGTGTGCGAGAAATGTTCGTGGTTGAACTTTAGCGGGGCAGGAGTAATGAAGTGGCAAGGTGCATGTTTTCTGACCCTGGACTCTGGGGTTCCTCTGCCACCCTATCTCCCATCCTGAGGGTCTAGCACATAGTAGGTGAGCATCGGATGTCTGTGGAGGGTTGATAAAGTCTTTGTGCGTTCCAGGGTCCTCTTTGGCCTGCCTGCCTGCCTGCTCCTCAACCGTGGGAGGGATGGGGTGTGGCTTTTTTGAGCTGGGACGTTCCCTCCTGCAGACACTGCTTTCCCGACTCCAAGTGGCCTGATCTCAAAGGGAAGAGTTTGCCAGCAGCCTCCGGGGAGGCGTGGCAGGGATCCCGGGACCAGGTTCTGTTTCCCTTTATGCCGGTGTCAGCCCTTGGGCAGGGTGGATGCCTGGCTCTCTAGGCCGCGTGTGCAAGACTGCATCGGCCGTCTGAGAGCCGAGTGCGGATGGGAAGCGCATGTGCCTGCCACCGCTGGGTGTAGGTGCAGCCTGCTTCTGTCTTAGTGTGAACGAATCCATCTTCATGCCCATGTCCTCCTGCAAGTGGATCATCTGGTCCTTCAGAAACAAAATCATTCAACTCTGGGACCTCGTCCTCTGCGATGGCTGGTGGGGAAGTTCCGACGTGGTGTCAGACAGGGAGCATGCTGCACCTACTCTTCCCAGGGAGGTCTTTCTTTTAGCACCCACTCCCGGCCAAGGATTTCTGCAGAACTGGTGACAGGACCCTTAGGATAACAACCTCTGGCCTTTCGTGGGCCTCAGAGGGAGAGAAGGGTGGATGAAGCGAGTGCTTGAAAGAGAAAACTCTGGAGCAGAGAGGATAAAGAGAAAGGGCGCAGGCAGCCAGGGGGAGCAAGCCAGGGGGGCTTCTGTGCATTCTGTCCCTTGCATGGTTCCCAGTGGCGGGGTGGTGCCGTGGGAGGCGCGTGACCTCGGATGTGCATCGAGTTCAGGCCATGCAGGGCTGCCCAGGGAAGGGTCCTATTTGCCCTGGAATGATTTTTAAAGTCATCCTGCTAGCTGAGATCACAGCACCTGGAGGCAGCCAGCCAGGCTCTCAGCCCCTGTCCTGAGCCAGTCTGTGGAAGGATGTATGCTAGGCCACCTTGGGATGGGAGCTCTTCTCAGGAAAGCCCAGCTCACCCTGACCTGTCAGACCTGCCAGACCCTCCTCCCCGCCCTTCTTGGAACACCCCAGCTGGGGTCAGTTTGCACGGCTGGGGTGACGGTAGAGCATGGGTGGGGAGAGGCTGCTCTCTGGGTCCTGCGGCTCTGGCCAAATATCCTCATGCCAATTGGAAGGAGCCCAGAATGCTGAAAAGGGCCCTGTAGATCCATGAATGTGACATAGAGTTTTGGCGGGAGACTTCTCAGCTGCCTTACCTCTAGCAAGTCTCCGGGCCTCTGTGAGCCTCCATCTCCTTATCTGTAAATGGAGAAATAATATACATAGCAGTCTTGGGGGCACTAACCTACCCACACACATAAGTAACCAGCCCAATGCCTGACACACAGTGGGGGCTAAAAATGTCAGTTCCTTCCATCTCTTCTCCTGCTATCCCTTTTCTCTTGTTTTTCGCTCTGCAGAGCCATTCATTGATTATTCTGATATGTATTCACTGAATGCCATTAGTGGCAGGTGCTGGGGATGCCGGGGTGAATGAAGTGGGCCCGGGCTCTCCAACAACTTACGGCCTCATAGCAGGGGTGGCCAGACAAGGACAATGCCACACAGAAAGTGGACCCAGGGACGGCTTCTGGGGATGTATTGCCTGTACCTTCTCTAAAGTCCTCTCAGCTGACATTCCTTGTGGTCAGATGCCCTCCTACTTCCTGAGCAACTAGTTGGGCAGCTTCCATTTGTCCTCCAAGCACTGCCTTCTCCAGAAAGCTATTCAGGCTTCCACGTGGCCTCCCGTAAGCCATTGTACTAAGCACTTTACTGCCCCATCCTTGGAACAACACTGTGGGTGGGTAATATCATCACCCCAGGTTACAGATCAGGCAGTGGGACTTTGAGAAGTCAGTGAACAGTGGCAGGATGTCATCTGAATTCAGCTCCAAGTGCAGGGTCCAAGCTCTTTCCACAAAACAACTTTGCCTCTTCCTCAGGCCCTCCCTCTATGCCGGGCTGCCCTCAGCCCCTCTCTGAGCAATTATCACCTGGTTCTTTATTGTTTACTGAACTGTTGTTTCCACAGGCCTAGAAAAACCCTTTGGGAGCTGGACCGTATCGGATCCCTGTCTGTGACCAGGCCCCAGCGCAGGTCTGGCACAGAAGAGGCACGAGTGAACGTCTTGTTGTTCAGAAGCACAGCTCAATCGGGCAGTCTGTGCTTGGCAAGCTGCCCTTCTCAATGGATTCTGCCTTGGCAGTGTGACCCCACCTTGTTGGCCTGGGTCTCTCCCTTCCTCCTTTCTTCCTGGTTCCAGGTGCTCTGGGGCCAGTAAGATGTGACAAGCAGGATGTGGGGTGGCCACCTATGTCCGGCCAAGGAGTCCAACGCAGGAGGTGAGGCTGTGAGCTCCTGACTCACGCTGAGGTGAGGATGAAGGCCAGGGGAGGGAGGCACGCCTGACAAGACATCACAGCTCATAAACCCAGTGAAACCCAGGAAAGCTTTGGAAAGGAGCTTAAAGAACTTAGGGCTGGAAAAAAGTCCTCAGAGAATCGGTCCAAAGAGCAGGAGGCAGATCTGGCCGGTTCCTCAGACATGGATCCGGCTGTGTTGGCCTCTAAGTGGCTGCTTCTCTTTCCTGTCAGAGGCCAGCTACACATGGCCCGTTTGCTGGGGTCCCAGCCGGCCTCAAGGCCACGGGAGCCTGGGAAGGAGCCTACCCAGGGGAATGATGGACAGACTGTTGGGGGGGCCGACTCTGGGTGGGAGCTTGGTTCTCGGGCAGACCACACAGCAGCTGAGACCCCGGTGTGGGGGGTTGGGGAGGACTAGCCCCCGTGATGGATGCTCTGATCCCTCGCTGTCTGCTCCATCTCCCCTGCTCACCCTCCAGCTTTCAATCCCGCCTCCTCGCTCTCCCCTCGGTCACGGGCCAGTGGTGCTGGGGGCAGAAGAGCCAGCAGATCCATCAGGGAGGGGGAGCAGGGAGGCTCAGGCCACCAGTTCATGAGTCAGCTCAGTTCTGGTGCTCCTGTCAGTTGGGCATGACACAGTGGCAGCTATGGAAGAGAGAAGGAGGCCTCTGGGACCGGAGGATCTGGCCGCAAGCCCTGGTGCCACCGCTCACCAGCTCTGTGACCTCGGGCAGGCCACTTGACTTCTCAGAGTCTCAGCGTCCTCCTCTGTAAAATGGGGATAAGAGAACCCCCCCCCACCCCGTGTCTAACTCATGGGTTGTTGAGAGGATCAAAGAGGAAGAGGGTTTTCAAGTTGCTGTCAGTGGACATTACCATTGTCGCTAGCCACACAGCGGATAAGTGGCAGAATACAGCTCTGACCCAGGTCTCCTGACTCCCAGACATTTGTTCTTACTCTTTCCTATCCCCTCATATTGACCAAGCCTAGGTTTTAGCCTGGTCTGGAGCCTGAGGGAGAGATTTGATGACCTCAAGTTTATCAGCCCCTCTGGGTCTGCCCGATTCAGCTCCAGGGACTGGGAAGCACGTGAGAACTGAGCCATTGCTATGTTTACCCGATTCAGTGAGTGAGCAGCGAATGTGGCTGATAAAACCATTCTTACCCGTGGAGGCCTTAACAGATCACTACAGGCTCAGTGCGAAGGGTGGGTGATGGAGAGGAGGCAGATAGAAGCTCCAGCTCTTGAGGAATGTGCAAACTCTCTGGGGAGTCGGGACACCCATATAAGAAATATTAACTACAAATACAAGGCAGAGCATCCAAGATACCAGGTCTGGG
Source organism: Callorhinus ursinus (assembly GCF_003265705.2). Taxonomy (NCBI): domain Eukaryota; kingdom Metazoa; phylum Chordata; class Mammalia; order Carnivora; family Otariidae; genus Callorhinus; species Callorhinus ursinus. The sequence goes on along the minus strand of NW_027397071.1, from coordinate 64,042,666 downwards.
TCTGTTCATACTAGCGTCTCCAGGGCCTAATGCACATTGTCAGCAGTCAATAAATACCCGTCAAATGAAGGCATAAAGAGATGAATGAGTGGCACAGACAATCCTTGTATATTATCCATCTGCCCCTTGGGATTCCCATGCTCCTAGGAGATTGGAGAAAGCCTGGTCTAACCTCAGATGGCTCAGCTGCCCCACAGTTGTTTGTCATGCTTCTCTGTCCCTGCTCATGAGAGAGTGAACTCCTCCATGCCATGTCAAACCATCAGTCCCACAACACAAAACTTTGCCCTTTCCTTCTTCTAGAAAAATGTAATTGTCCTGGGAATTTTGCCACGTTTTGTCAGTTTGGCAATGCTCTGAGGGTGTCCCAGGGGAGGATTCCCAGGTTTGCCAACTTTTACAAGCTGCCCCATAGAACTAAATCCCCACCATCCAAGCTCCGAGCTCCTGACCTTTGCCCCTCCCCAGCCTTCTGGAAAACATGGTCTAGAGGGCACCCCCCCCAACCCCTTCCTGCCCCAATCCAAGGCTTTTCTCACAGGAAGAGGGCTGCTGGTCTGCTTTCCCCTCTTTCAGAGAATTCCAAGTAATACAACATTTTCTGTTTTTTCCCTTCCATGTTAATCTCTCCAGGCCCTGTGAATTCCCAGACAAGGTCCCAGAGGGTAGTGAGTCAGGTTCAGACTATGGGTAAAGAAGCCCTTTCTAACACTGAGCACTATCTAGATTGCTCAGAGGTGCTGAGCTCCCCGTCATAGGAGGTGTGCTAGCAGAGTGAGATCACAAAAGCTCCTTGCAAGTACGGATGTGAATTCTCAGGTATTTATGCAATGTGGGGGTTGGAAAGGGTATGAAGCCAGAAAGCAGGAGACCCGGATTTTCAGCCCCAGCTCTCTTCTTGACTCTCAGCGTGGGCCTGGTCAGGTGCCCGCCTGTCTCGGTACCTCAGTTTCCTCACTTGCACAACGGGTGCAGAGCCCAGGACACGGAGGTCAGAGTATTCTTTTAGGGTCCTGACTGCTCTGAGCCACTGTGATTTTCTGGTATCGCAAGAGTGGAAGGTGATTTGTTTTTTCGGCCATTGGAACTGAGTGTCAAGTTTGTGGCAAGTTGAGAATGACTGGATCTTCTTATCTCTCTGGCTCCAGGCCCAGTTGGGGCTCCGTCTGGCTGCAGCAGACGGGGAAGGAGCACCCCAGACCCTCCTCTGGCCTGTGGAGAAAGTGAAGCAGGCTCTCAGCATCCTGCTGTTGTGGCCCAGCCAGGCAGGGCCTGGCCTCCCCAGCCTGGGAAGAGCCAGGATGGCAGGGGCATGGGGCCGTGCAGCCTCTGTATGGGGGTGGGGAAGAATGGCGAGCATCTGTCTGCATCTCCACGCTGCCTGGTGCCAAGCTCTGCTCTGGGGATGGGATTCGGGTTTGAAGCCCACTCCTGTCTGTCTTCTTCTTGCTGGGCAGACCCCATGAGAGGGTTTGGGAAAGGATGGCTGTCTCTGACTCTCATTGAGATTGGCCCAAATATTCCAAAAATTTTCCCATCTAAGGTCTCCCAAGATCCCTTTACTTATTAGCAAACATACTGTGAACAACTACTACATGCCAGGCTTTGTGCTGGGCCCCGAGAAGTAACAATGAATAAGGAAGAAAAAGCCTTTGGCTCTGGCCCAACAGCACACCCACTGCCCACCCCCAGCAGCTTCTAGGGCCATGGCCAACTTCAAGCGCACGTCCATTGCCAGCAAGCTGGAGGGCCTGCAGCTTGGCCTGCTGGGTGAGGTCATCAAGCACTTCGAGCAGAAGGATTCTGCCTTGTGGCCCTGAAGTTCCTTAGGCCTCCGAGGAACACCTGAAGGAGCCCTACATTGACCTGAAGGACTGTCCACTGTGTCTGGGGCTAGAGACATACATGAACACAGGGCCGGTTGTGGCCGTGGTCTGGGAAGGGCTGCAGGTGCTCAGACAGATGCCTGGGGAGACCAGTCCAGGCGGATGCAATCTGAGCACCATTCACGGGGACTTCTGCACTCATGTTGGAAGAACATCGTTCTTAGTGGTGATTCAGGAAACAGTGCTGAAAAGAAATCAGCCTACAGCTTATGTCGCCCAAAGAACTGGTGACCCCCAGTCTTGTGCTTTCAACCAGATCTATGAATAATGGGGGGACAAAGCAGCGGTCCCCTCTGCCACTGCTTAGTGTGTCCCCTAACATAGCTCTTCATTCCACGGACTTGGAAGCCATAGGATCAACCTTTCTTTGCTACTATCTATTTGCTAATAAGGCCTTTGGAAACTGGGGAAAAGAAAGAAAGGGAATGGGGGGGCAGAGGAAAAAGAGAGGAAGGAAGTAAGGGAGGGAAGATGGGAGAGAGGGAGGGAGAAAAAAAGAGAAAGGATGGAAGAAGAAAAGAGAAAGAAAAAGAGAGAAAGAGAGAGAGAAAGGAAGAAAAGGGGGTTCTATCTCCTGTCCAAATTCCAGCTAAGTCGCCACCGTCCCAGGAAAGGCTTCCCAGACAGACACACTGGGCTAGAGCCCTCCCTGCGCTCCCCGCTGTCAGGCAGCCCCCTCACACTGAACTCCGAGTGCCCCCCACCCCCACCCCCTGCAGACTGTAAGCTGTCCGTCTGGGTGGGGACTGGGTAGGGAGAGGGCAGTGAACATGGGGCAGAGGGACCGAACTCCTGGTAAGTGTCTGAGATCCTTAGGCCTGCATTCCAGGTCTACCACAACTCCCGCTCCTCATTTGGGCTTCTCTCTTCCTCTCCCCAAATTCTCCCGGGTTAGCTGGAGGAGCTACACTCCCTCTGGCCTCCAAGCCTTTCCACATGTGGTGCCTTCCACCATGGCTGTCCTCCCCCTTCACGAAGTCCAGATGCCCTTCCAGTCCAGCGGACAGAGCCCGAGGACAGGAATGCTGGGCAGTGAAGGCTCATTAGGGCCGCAGGGCTGACTGGTTGTTTCCAGGGCTTTCTTTGTCCCAAATGCTCCCTCAGTGATTCAGAGGTTTGCCATGAATAATAAAGGTCACTGGACCAAAGAAAACGAAAGAAGGCTCAGGTCAATAAAGTGGATATTGTTTCTCTGGGTTGTGGGGAACTCCACTCTCTCCACCGCGAACATTCTCCAAGCCCCACCTCTGCTGGTTGTCCTAAAGCCCACCCTTCCTTCTGCCCTCTCTCAACTTAGTGCCTTTCCCCTGCCACAGGTTCCTGGAGTTAATTTGGGATCAATAGGCTCTCTGCCTGAGGTCCAGAGTTCAAGTCCTTACACTTGATTCATTCATTCATATATTATTCCTTTTGGGCTGGTCACTGGGGGTACAAGACTGTCAGTCTCTGGAGAGAGACATGTAGACAGACAATCGCAGGTTCATGTCACAGAGGGGATCACAGGGGGCTGAAGAAGAGCGGACAAGGGGGCCTTTTCAGAGGATGTGCTATCTACACTTACCCCTGTAAGATTATAGGATTTGGCAGGCGAAGGGGCGGGGAGTGTCCCGTGCAAAGGAGCGGGTCTTCAAGAGCAAAGCAGGCCCGGAAGCAAGAGAAGGACCGGCTCCAGGTCCTAGAGTAGCACGGTGTGAATTGAGTGTGAAGTATCTGAAGTAAGGGCAGAGAGCTTGGCTGGGACCACATCACAAAGGACTTAGGGAGTCAGGATGACGAATCTGAACTTTATCCACAAGACAACAGGAGACACTGGTAGGTCTTTGTCTCTCCAGCTGTGAACAAACTAACAACCATGCCTTCATTCAGCTGTGGAGAATCGTATTCTAATGCCTCCTCACTTCTCTTGCCGTGTGACCTTGGGCCCGTCCTTCTCCAGCCCACATCCCACCCCTTCCCCCGTGCCCAGGCCTCTTCATCTAGAACATGAAGCACTGGGACTAGGTGACCTTTAAGTCTCTGCTAGCTCTGAGATGTCCGAATCTAGAATATTCTATTTGATTAGTTAATGACTCGACTAAACAACATTTACTGAGCACAAATTTTGTGTCAGGCATTTTATAAGAAGATGGGGATCCCCACTGCTGCCCTGCAGGAGCTCGCAGTCTGCCGGGGAGGCAGATACACACGACACAAAGCGGAATGAGCTCAGAGCTGTGGGAGCACAGCGGAGCAGTGATTCATCCTCCCTCAGGGATCTGGGGGTGGCCTCAGAGAGGAGGCAGCAGATGATCCGGGCCTTGAAGGATGTGCTGGGAGACAAAGATAGGGCCTGCTTTGTTCAGGAAGAATGAGTCACCTGGGGAAGGCTGGAGGTGGCAAATGAGGCCTGGAGACAGGTAGCCAGCAGACCCCGGGAGCCCCGAATGCCAGGCTGAGGGTGTGCCCACCCCTGCAGGGCATGGGGAGCGCAGAAGAGTCCTGAGGAGGGGGTGAGCTCATTCTCTCTGTTTTTGGGACACTGGGCTGGACTTTGTTTCATTGGCCAAAGTCAAAGTCATGCAGTAATACTGGAAAGGGGTGGTTCTAGAGCCCCAGCTATAGGCCAGGCTGTGAGCCAGGAGACCGAAATACATGATCTTTCCCGTTTTAACCCTGAATCAAGCCCCCCTCCCCCAAGACAGGAATGATAATTCAGCTTTTCACTGGAGGAAACTGAGCCTCAGAGTGGGGCACATCATGCCTGAGGTCACACAGTCAGAAGGTGGTAGAACCAGGGCCACGCCCCACCCCCAGTGTGCCCCGCCCCAGAGCTGTGCCCTTGCTGCCGGCCACTGCCCTGTCCCCAGCCCCGTGCTCAGAGCTGGGGACTTTCCACTAGACCCAGCGTCTCTCTGAGCACTGGCCTCTGGTGTTGGTGGGGTGTAGAGGGCACTGAGTGTTGGAGGAGAGGGAAGGAAGTGCTCCCCATCTGTCCTGTCACTGGACACCCTCCAAGAATGGGCACCAGCCTCCCTGCTGCCCTGGGTGGGAATAAACTCTTGAACTCTCTGCAGAGATAAAAGGTGCTATCTCCTCCCAGCCCTGAGTGTCGGCAGATGGGGCCTCTTGGGCCAACCTCCGGCTGCCTCCACCCACAGTCTGGGGAGGGTGGGAGGGCCGGGTCCCTTAGGTCCTGCCCTCCCTGCAGATGCCCCATCCCTTGCTTTCTAAGAGTTTACCTGCACAACCCCTGACCAGTAAAGCCTAGAGTATGGGAGACCTGAGACAGGTATGGATTCAGGTCCCAACTTGGCCACTTTCCCAAAATGGGAGGGTGAACAAATCACTTCTCTGAGCCTCAGCTTCTTCCTCTGTAGAATGGGGGTGCTAACCTCCCCTAGGGGCCGAGGGAAGCTGGTGTCTGGCACACAGCAAGCCCCTTGCCAGTGGGCCATCATTTCAAGGTAGCGATGAAATGGAGCCAGGTTGCTCAGGTTCATATGCCCCGCTCCAGCTTCTGTGACTTTGGGAAAGTTTACTTCTACTCAGTGTCTTTTCCTCTTCTATAAAATGAGGTTTGTGAGGATGACACAGGTTAGTTCCGATAAAGCTCCTAAGACAGTGCCTGGCACAGTGGCAGGGGCCCGTTAGTACCAGTTATTGATTTTTTTTAAAAGATTTTATTTATTTATTTGAGAGAGAGAGAGAGAACCAGAGAACACAAGCAGGGAGAGAGGGAGAGGGAGAAGTAAACTTCCTGCTGAGCAGGGAGCCCGATGTGGGGCTGGATCCCAAGACCCTGGGGTCATGACCTGAGCCCAAGGCAGACGCCTAACTGACTGAGCCACCCAGGCACCTCCCCAGTTATTGATTTGTATCGTTACTCTCGAGTTCCCCCTCTGATGGCTGATCTGGGTGTCCCAGCCTCCCCCTCCTCGTCCCTCCCTGCTCTGGGAAGCTCCAGTGTCTCTTGCTCTCTTGCTCTTCCCGGGGCAAAGCTGGCGCCCACCCACATTCCTGCTCCCATCTCAGGAGGGGGCTGCTCATTGGGTCCCTTCCCAGCATGTGTGGAGGGATTTAAGGCTGCCAGACACACAGCCTTTCTGGCCTAGCTCAGAGCCAGTAGGTGATGCCACTCTGTCCCCCACCCACCTGCCCAGACCATCCTTTTCTTCATCCTACAGACAAAATGCCCCTTGGGATAGACTTGGGATCCCACAAAGTCAGGGTAGAAAGGGGCCTCAGAAGGCACCCCACCTGCTCCATGCCCTTACCTCTTGCTCCCTACCCTGCAACAGAAAGCACCCAACCTCCAGTATGAATCTCAGGGCAGCCAGACTAATCTGTTTGCCCCTGCTGCTGGGGAAATGTCGAAGGGCCACTAGGTCTGGGTCTCCCCGGCAGGGGATGAGCCGGTATGCCCCTCCACAGTCACCGCTGGGCAGACAGCCTTGGAGCCTTTGCTATTTGAGGGATGTTTTGATAACCTCTGATGACTCCTCCCCTCCCTGCAAAACCCCACCTGATCACCGCGTGCTGTGGGCCCCCTCTTATCTCCTCTCTCTAAGCTCCCCATCCATTACTGGGCACGAGTATTATCTGAGCCTCCATGGACGGAGATTGATTTCTATGAACAATTGGAATAGCTGGCTGGTGACCCAATGTTGCTGCCACCAGGGTGGCTGGATCTTCAAAACTCGCAACCAGCTTTGCCTCTCTCTCTCTATTCCCACGGCTCTTGTCTGGCCCCAGCCCCCCTAACCTTTGGCACGGATCATGGTTACAGTTTTCTGACAGCGCTCCCTGCCAAGCTTCTTGCTCCTCTCCCCCCCCCACCCTACATCATCCACTCCCAGCCAGGCCCTACAGAGCAGCCAGACCACTCTGTAACTCGAAGCTTCCTAGAGAGCACCCTGACCTTGACTTGTCATGGAGGGCCTTCCTGATCAAATCCCAATTTAACTATTCAGCCTGGCTGGTAGCAATTCACCCTTATGTTCCCGAAGTGCAGTCAGAGGAGGTCTTCGCCCAAGCTGCTCCCTCTGGGTGTGCTTATTCATTCAGTCATTCGTTCAGTCAACCACGGTTGGGCACCTGCCTTGTCCAGGCCTCCCATGGCACACTAAGAAGGTGGACAGGAATAAGGCACAGACCTTGTCCTCAGGGAACCCATGCTGGTGGGAGAGGCAGATCCATAAACAGGCCACCTGTAATGGAATGAGATGGATGGGGTGGGGAAGTCTCAGAGGGTCCTAACCCACCCTGGGGTTAGTAGGGAAGGCTTCCTGGACGAGGGGGCAGAGTGGGGTCCTGGAGGAAGAGAAAACTGGCCAGATAAGCAAAACTGACAGTATTAAACAATACTGCCCTCTTGAACCAGACCATTTCAAATGCTGCTTCCTCCAAGAGTTTTTCCTTAATTGGCAAGACCTATACTGCCCTCCCTCCAGCTCCCTGGGCACACTGCTGTTGCGGCACATAGGGCCCCACACTTAGAAGAGCCCCACACTTGGTTTAATTCTCTGCTGGTGCTGGTTTGAAATTATTTATAATTTCAATAATTTTCAATTTTTTTTAAGATTTTACTTATTTGTCAGAGAGAGAGAGAGAGCGCGCGCGCACTCGCGCGCACAAGCAAGGGGGGGGCGCAGGGAGAGGGAGAAGCAGACTCCCCGCTGAGCAGGGAGCCCGATACTGGCTCCATCCCAGAACCCTGGGATCATGAACCGAGCCGAAGGCAGATGCTTAACCGACTGAGCCACCCAGGTGCCTCAATAATTTTCATTTTTCACTAGGTCCTTACAAATTATGTAGCTGGTCCCTTCTCCCTCAGCTCTTGTCACTTTCAACCTCGGGTTATGTTTATACTCCCCAAATGCCTTGTCTTTTCCTTGGGGAGCACTTGCAATCCTGGGTGGGTCTGACTCTGTTGTCAGGGTTCGGCACAGAGGCAGGCACTGAAGAAGCCTCTCTCTGTGAAGATTTGGGGGAATGAGTCCCCACCGGAACACTGCCGGCTCATCCAAGCCAGGACATCTTCCATGGAGAGAGGTGTGGTCCAGCATGCATGTGGTCCAGGAGTTTGGAGACAGGAGAGATGTCTGTGGCTGGAGGTGACAGGAAGTGTTCCCCAGAGGACCCTCCAGTGCTCCCCTGCCCAGTGTCCCTTCTCAGCTGAAAGTCCTTCCTGGTACCCAATTGCAGTTGTTCTTGCTACACTGATACCCTCCTCCCTTCTCAGGGCCTCTGAACAGGCCTCTGGGCATAACAGAGAGAAGCTGGGAGGTAGGATGACAGCACCTTAATTTCCCTGCTAATTACAAGTGCTGGGAAGAGGGGTGCTAAATGCCAGATAATTATCCAGGAGGAGACACGCGCCAGACTCTTGGCTGCTCCCAGCCCCAGGAATTTGCCTTTAATGGTTTCCTTTTCTTCCTTAAAAAAAAAAAAAAAAAAGATAAAAAGAGTTAAGGCCTGGTCCTCTCTCTCCTTAGCCTTAGGAGGTAAAGAAAGCGGTCCCTTTCTTAAAGCCCTCTCCTTACCAGGAGCCGAGATCCAGACCGTCCACATTGGGTCTGGGGAGAAGGTCTGAGGATTGGATCAGCAACCGTGTTCCTACTTGAGTTAGGCTGAGGTTGTGGAATGGGGTGGGCGGGAGGAGGAGCCCCAGCCCTCTCCTCCCTGCTCCTCACCAGCAGACACACGTACAGGTACACACACACACACACACACACATGCACACACGCACACGCATGCACACCATCACCACCATACCACCACCACGGCTCCACTTTTGAGAAGGGGCAACCTAAAGCTGATGTCTTGTTCAGGGTTGCATGGCCCGAGGAGACAGGGAGGCATCCCCTGTGGTCCCCTCTGTGGGCTCTGCCACTCATCCTGAGGGCAGTGTCACCCAGCTGCTTGGACTCAATCCTGGGCTCCACTGCCTGCCAGCTTCAGGCGGAGCTTGAAAGACTCCCAACAGGAAGCTATTAAGTTGATGAGCATTCTTGTGGTCCTGGATTGATACAGGGACGTTCTGTTTTGTAAAGCTGTTGTAATTTCCATAATAACATTTTCCTCCTCTTAAATAAACTTGGACCCCAGCCCGAAGAATGTGGCTGGCTTTGCCTGGGGAATTCAAGACCTGAGATCATGGAGGGAACACTCCCTGGAAAGGTGGGGAGGGGAAAAGGAGAGCCACAGCTCCCCCAGCCCCAGGGCTGGAGCTCAAAAGGGCCACTGGAGTCAGGCCGAGCAGGAATCTCAGAAGGACCCGTAACTCAGCTCGGGCGACCCGGGCACTTCTATCTTCCCGAGTGTATTCCTTTTACAACACAGAGAGGCAGCCTAGGACGGTGGCTAAGAATAGGGACTCTCAGTTTCAATTGTAGGACCACTATAGACTACTTGTGTGAGGTTGGGAAGGTCCCTTAACCCCTTGTGCCTCAGTTTCCTTGTCTAAAATATAGGATAATAATAGTACAGAATTTACAGGAACACTGTGAGGCTTAAATAAGATAATATATATAAAGGGCCTAAGTACAAAGCATGTGCTCAACACATCTTTAAGAGAAATCCACACAAATGGCTGTCCCATAGGTAATTTTACAAATCTAAGTTTCTCAGGTTCTAGAGTCAGGGAATAATAAAATCTTAGCATAGTCAAGTGACCGGGGGAAAAGGCCTTAAGGTAGTAAAGGAATCATATGCTAATTAGCAATATGGAGTCTGATTCACAGCATTCCGGTCTATGACAGATAGTACTCACATCTTAAGGTCTTAAAGGTTGGCCCAACACTGGCTGTCTAACCTTTGCCCTCATATCTCCATGACCATGAGTCCACTACCTCTGAAGTTTGGCTCCTGGGAAGTTGTTTTTTTTTTTTTTTTAAGATTTTATTTATTTATTTGAGAGAGAGAGAGCGAGTGAGAGAGAGAGAGAGAGAGAGAGAGAGAATGAGCAGGGGGTAGGGGCAGAGGGAGAGGGAGAAGCAGGCTTCCCGCTGAGCAGGGAGCCTGATGTGGGGCTTGACCCCAGGATCCTGGGATCATGACCTGAGCCGAAGGCAGATGCTTGCTTAACCGACTGAGTCACCCAGGCACCCAGGGAAGTTAATGCTGAATACAGATCTGCCTCTTGTCAGCCCCTGGTGGTCTTAGCTCTCCCTGGGCCCCCAGCGTGTGTCTGCTTCCTCCTCCCATGAGAGCCCTGAGAGATTGGGAGAGGTGGGGACATCCAGGTCTACCCAAAGCCTGCTCTTCTCTGAGCTGCTTTCTCTCAGACCCAGGCTTTCCCTCGTGGCACGGATACGCTGCCTTGGTGCCTCTGACCATGGCAGGCCCAGTGGGACGTCTGTCACCCTTGATTATCTTTGAACTTGGTCCAAGACCACGTTCTTTCCGGCAGGTGAGCTTCTCTGAGGCTCATTTCCTGGAGCCCATTCCTGTGAATGATTACAGGAGTGAGCGCGTGCGTGTGCGTGGGCCCTTCTGTGTGCAGATGTGTAAAGGTGGGGAAAGGAGCTTTGAGGCTAGATCTCAGAAGTTAAGAACACGAAGACTACAGAGGGGAAAGAGAGGAAATGAGGCGGCTGAAAGTCCTTCCAATGGGAGACCAGCCCAGTGCCCGCGCCGTCACTGAAGTGACCGCCCGGCAGCAGGCTGGGAAGGTCCTGACTCACATGCCTTCCACCTGCAGAACATCCACAATTCCCATGACTGTGTCAGTTTTCCCACTCCCATTTATTTTTAAAAGAAGCAAACAGTCAGCGGGTGGAGGCCCATGAGCCCCTGATGCTAGTGTGACTGAGCTGAAGTTAGTTCTCCCAAACACACCCGCGGCATGTTGGTGGGGGTTGGGAACGATGCACAGGACGGTATGGGTGTGCTGTGCCCCATGGTGCCTGGCCAAGGGGCAAGTTGGGGCCAAGATCCAGCCAGTGCTCTGCTCACCAGACACCCTCCCTGGCGTGCAGCTAACCAGAGGAAGGGGCATCTTTTTCTAAGGTACACACAGGCGTCTTAAGGCCTAGCAGCAGGCGAGGGGGCGGTGGTGTGGGTGAAGAAATCATAAAAAATGTAGGCCCAGGAATATAGGAACTGGGAAGGGAGACAAGTTTCTTTTGCTGTGAGAGGCACAGGACTGACTCGAAGTCAACCCCTCTCCTTGAGAAGCTCCAGTCGAATTCAGGAAACATCTCAACAGACGGTGATGAGCCGCCACAGGAGCCCCGAGGAGGTCGGGATGGGGTGCTGGAGGATCAGAGCACAGCAGATAGGAGAGGCCCGGAGGGGAGGCCTCAGCAACATGGGATGTTGGGGAACAGGGAACGCGATACTGTGATTAGTAAGAAATATGTATCTGGTCATTCAGATGGCCAGAAGATATTCCTCTTGTAATTCTGGTCTTCATCCACAGCTCTCAAAACCCTTGGAATTTCCTGAATAAGAGCAAGAGGAGCTTCTTTTATCATAACATTTGGCCTCCTGTCCTCAGCTTCTGAAACCCCTTCAGAGCCATCAAAGTGAATGGGTGGCCTGTTAGTCCTAACAAGCCCCTTCCCACCACAACCGGCTTCATGTTAATGAGATGACTTTTGGACAGCACTTAAGGATGGGGGATGGTTGCCAGGGGAACCAACAGAGAAGAGAGGGTTGGAACTTTCAGTCCCACCCCTGGTTGAATCAACTGCCAACTGCCAAGGATTAATCTAGCCTTCGTATGAAATGAAGCCTCCATAAATACCCCAACAGGATAGGTTCCAGAGAGCTTCCAGGCTGGGGAAGCCGAACGCTTTCACGTGCCACCATGCTATGCCCCAAATCCCATGAGGACAGAAGCTCCTCTGTTCTAGACCTCGCCCTACATATCTCTTCATCTGGCTCTTGGTTCGTATCCTTTAATATCCTTTGTAATAAACCAGTAATCTAGTGAGTAAACGGGCTTCCCGAGTTTTGTGAGCCGCTCTAGCACATCAATTCAACCCAAGGACAGAGTGGTGGGACCCTCTAATTTATGGTGGGCCGGTCAGAAGTACAGAGACAATCTGGACTTGGGATCAGCCTCTGAAATGGAGGCAGTCTTGTGGGACTGAGCCCTTAACCTGTGGAATCGGATGCTGCCTCCAGGTTGATAAGGTCAGAATTGAGTTGAGCTGTCGCGCTCCCCGCCCACCCTGTGTGGGAGAATTGTTTGGGGCTGTGGGAAACTCCCCCTTAGCCCTCGCCCTCAACACACACAGATTGGAATTGGGTGTGGGAATCATTTAAGGAGTGATTTAGCTTCCGGCACGGGGCTTAGCATGAAGAAGGCCCTACACACGTCTTTGACAAATGAATAAGTAGTTGGATGAAGGTGCACGGGTGATGGTGGGGAACCGGAGGGAGGTGGACAGGGCCTAGATTTGGAGGCCCCCGCGGCCTCTCTGTGAAGATGCTCAGATGTTTCTCTTGTTGGTGATGGAAAGCTATTGAGGGACATGATCAGATTTGGTGGATGATCCCTGTGGCAGAGGTGAGGATGGGGCTCTGAGGGGTGAGACTGGAGCAGGGTCACCATCAGCCACATGGGTTGTCACCGCCCCATGGCAAGCCTTGAGCTAGGAGCTGAGTGGATGGGACTGGGCAGACCGTGGTGCAGGTGAGGCTTGAAGGCAGAGCTGGACACAGGGCTGAGCTGCCTGTGTGGCTAGAGGAGGTGCCGGAGGCAGAGACACCCCTGGGTGTTCCTCAAGTCTGGCCCCTGTGGGTGTGGGCCTTCTTCTCCACTGGCAAGACCCTTACCTGCCCAGACCTGAGCCCGCAGGTCCGAAGCAGCAGCTGGAGTCACTCCCAGCATGGACATGAGATAAGCTCCTTCCTGATTCCAGAGCTCGGAATCCAGGGACCTCTTGAGTCGCCAAGTCAGCAGCTCTGTACCATAACACCTGCATGCTCCCACAGGAACTTCTGGAAAGCAGCGTCCTGGTGGCTGGGTTCTATGGAAGAGGAGCTGGAGGCTCAGCTAGGCAAGACTGGCAGTGGTAGAAAGCAGGGATGGGCACTGGGAATCCGAGAAAAGCAAAGCCTGAGAGAAGAAGATGCTGTTTGAACCCCAGCTCTGCCAAGTGACCGTGACCAGGTCACCACCCCCAACCTGCCCAAATCTGGAGAGCTTAGAGGACAGCAGTTCAAGGCAGGAGAGCAAGAAGCTCTGCAGCCCTTTCACTTCCCTGATGAGGACTTGAGGTGCAGGGCTTTGCAGCCTGCTTTGGAAGAGGCAGGTGGGTGGAAGGTATGTTTGGAAAAGGACAGGTATCTGAAGCACAAGGCGAGATTCTGGGTGGACGTGTCCCAGGAGCAAGGAGGGGGCAGCAGGTGTGTGAAGGAGGCAAGGGCTGAGGCCACAAGACCATTCTGTCTTCCTTATTTTCTGCAGCTTGGCATTCTCCACGCTCCGTGATCATCCTCACCAGCGTCTGTGGCCACGACTCTAACGTAGCTTCCCCTTCCCTACCCCAGCCTCGACTCCAGCTCCTTACTCTTCTCCAAACACCTCCCTCTCTCTCTGCCTGCACCTGTTCGCTCATCCCACGTTCCCTCCCTCACGTCTTTCCCCATCTGCTTCCGAATGCCCACCCGCCTCCAGCTCATGTGCCTCCCCTGGCCGGCAGCCCTTCCCCCCCTGAAGCCCCTCTTCCCGCTTCAACTAAAGCCTTGAACCATGTCTCCCTTCCTCACTTAGGAGACACTCTGTTTCGCCCTGAATCTTCATTATCTGTGCCCATGTGACAGGAGTCTGAGGGCCCGGTTTGAATCCCTGCTCTTGAGAGCGGTGCAAATGTGGGCACAGTCCTTAACCTCCTGAAGCCTCCCTGCCTCATTCCTAAAATAAGGATACGTGCCTTTGAGACGGGCCAACCCTCTGGGCCTGCAAGCCTGCGACGGCCCCAGGGTGTGCCTGTCGTCCTCGGCTACTGACTAATAGTGCCCCCTTTCACTCCCAGGAGGGTCTCGGTCTGTATGACACAGTACGTGCACGCCCTATGCCGGAGGCTCTCGTGAAGATGAGGTGAGGTGCTCGGCCAGACAGTCCACGAGAGGTCCCTAGCAGAGCCCGGAACCCAGGGAGTACTCATGACAGAGTCACTGCCGCTCCCTCCTGCCCGGCACACTGAGCTCCTTGAGGGAGACTGTCTGATTTCTGATGTGGCTACAATTCCCAGATGAGAATGGCCAATTATCCAAGAATTTAGAGTACAATCAAGTCTAATAAATGCTGAAATGATGTTCAGGTTGACTCTGCCTTTCATGACTCAAAAGCCTGTCAGCGAGGTCATCACTCACCTCCTTTTGTCCCCGTGCTGTGGCCCGGGAACAGGGGAGCCACGTTTCCTGTGCGCCTACTACGTGCAGAGCTTTCTGTTTCTGCCACAGAATCCTCACACGCATCCGGGCGGTGGTGGATGCTGAAGGCCTGTGGCCCTTATGGAGTGGCTCTGTTTCAGGACCCTCAGGAGCAGGGTCGGGAGTGGAGGAGGAGGAAACAGTGAGGCACGGGAGGGAATCCAAGCTGTAAAAACCACTAGAGCCTTTTAATGCAGCTGGTGACATGGATGCAGTTGAATCCGTATTTGCGAAAGATCATGTTGGCCCTGGTGTGGGGGGCCTGGAGGGGAGTGAGGCCGGCCAGGAGAGGAGAGGACTGTAGCGCTCACCCGGGGTGGGTGGGGATGAGGAGGGGCGGGGCCAGCAAACTCAGTCGGCCGATGCAGGGTGGTGGTCCTCAGGGTGCTGAGCACGATGCCTGACACACATTCGTTATTCGTGTGGAATAACAATAGCATCATTCGTTATGAAAATCGTAGTAAGAATAATACTAGCACCCATTTGCTGAGCATCATGTTGTGTGATGTGCATTTTATCCACATTTTTTCCCTTTAATCCTCAAATCCTATCAAGTAGGTGCTAGGACCAGCCCCGTTTTACAAAGGAGGAAACGGAGGCCCCGAGAATTTAGATGTTTTGTCCAAAGTCACACACAACTGAAAAGCGACAAATCCAGGATTTGGAGGCACAACGGTCCAACTCCAGAGTGTTTGCTGTCATTAAGCCTCCACACCAACTGCCTTGGAGGAACTTCACCGTCCTGGGCACGGAGGAGAGACCCAGCAGGAGAAGCCCATCACGGAGAGAGAAGAGCTCCCTGGGAGCTGCTGGCCCAGCCTCTGGCCCCTGCAGTTGCCTCCCACAGACACAAGCCACAGCTGACCTGGGGGGCCGAGGGGTTTGGTTCCAGAGTTGGGTTCCCTGGTGCTTTGAGGATCATCTCTCTTCCTTCCAGTTCCGAGCAACACAACCATCCAGCTGCCTCCAGAGACCACCATCTCTCTTCTAATTGGTGGAAAATTGGTTGCTAACTGTCAGGAAATCGCCGATTTTCCATCCATTACTGGAGGGACCAGGGCTGTGTAGCTGTGGGGGCCTCTGGGTGGGAAGCAGATGCTGATTAGGCCTTGCAGTTAACGATTAGGTTCGTGGACCTCCGCAGGCAGTCCTCCCAGACTGCTTATTAACTCCCTGCGAAGACCCACTGGGTAGGAGATACTGGTTAAGTGGAACGCAGAGCCACAAAAGCATTACTATTCATTAGGCTTTGGTTGTGGGGAGGGAGGAGACCAGGAGAAAAAACGGTGGCCTCGATCCAGGAATGTTAAACAGCCCCATAAGTTGGCAGAGAACTTTATAATTGCTGCTATTAAAATATATGTATTTATATAGGTGATTTGTTGAAGGAAAGAATTTCGGCATTCAGGGGCAATCCCTGCTATGATCTCATCCCAGGATTAAGTTGTTAGGGACTAGATATTAATTAAGGCTAAGGGCCTCAATCCCTTCCTAATTAGCTCATGGAGTATAATTTGCCTGCAAATGCTACTGTTACAATCACCTTGAATTTGTCTGGAGCTTTCCCTCCAGCTGGATTGGGTGAGCTTTGCGCCATTATGGGAGCAGGGAGGAGAGGAGGGGCAGGAGGCGCGGGTTCCTCTCGCACGCTGCCCCTGACTCTTGAGGAAGGGGCTTCTTTCTCCAGTTTCCCCACCTGCAGCGAAGGGGTCTTAAGGGAAGGAGGAGACACATGTCTGAAAAGCCCTTTCCAACTGGGACGTTCTAAGACCCACAGTTAGTAAAGTCAATGCTGGCCCGAGCCTGGGAATATACTGCCGCCCAGACTCTTCTGGGTTCTTCACAAACGGAGAAATCCAAAGGCCTTCCCTTAAGGGGAGTCAGGGAGTTCGTTTTCCTATGGGTCCCAAACTTTAACTGTCAGCAGGGTTTTTTCCTGAAGCTCAGGAAATGAGGGCATCGTCAGGCTCGGTGACAGGTAGACCTGTACAGCCAGCAGTTCTCACCCAGGTGGACCCCTATGTCCCCTGACCAGTTCATCTTCGTTCCCATGTTCGTGCTCTCCCTGCTCCAGAAATTCTCCGCTTTTGCTCACTGCCTTCTCTACCAGGCAAACTCCTATCCAGCCCTTAGCACCTAACTCAAATGACCCTTGTTTACTGAACCTTTCCCGATTGTCCCAGGCAAGGCTAGTTAGGCCCTCCCCTAGATTTTGCTGTTCTAGAATCCTCTAGTCAAGCCTTCAGCTAACCTGCCTTGGTCTCACTATCAGACTGTACCCTTCTTGAGGGTAGGACAATCCGTCGTCTGAATCAGCTTGAAATCTGCAGAGCCCATCCCAGAAGAGGTACCAAAGTTGGGGGGGGGGCTTGCTTTAGGTTTTTGGATCATGCATTTCTTTGAGGAAGGACTCCTAGAACTTTGCCTCTGGTGTGCATAGGAAAATGGGCTTTGAGGGCAGGGGACACCCTGGTCCTCGGATGGTCTCTGGGCTGTGGGCCTAGATCCTGTTTTCTTGGCCTTAGCAAGGCACTTAAGAGGGGATCCTGCTCAGGGCTTCTGGGCTTGAGGAGGATGGTTGGGAAGGCAAGGCCTATACCTTCCTCCCCCTCCTCCTGAAATCCCTGACACAGACCTGAGTGCCCAGATGAGGCTCAGGGGAAGAAGTCAGGCTGTGTTGCACTGAATTCCACTGGCTGTAAGGGACCCCACAAAAGAGACTGAGACAGGCCATTCAAACCCAGGCCCCCCTGGCAGAGGAGCCTGCCTGCAGCTCCCCGGGCTGGGGGCTGGGGATGAAGAGAAAGAGAGGTGCTGCTGACTGGGAATATAAACAGATTCCAGGAGGGCTTACCAAAATTCCTGGATGACAGATCCCTAGCAGGTAACAGGTCATTAATAACCATGAAAGATGATGAGGAGGATGATAATAATAATTAATAATAATACCTCCAAGAGGGCTTTTATACTTTTAAAAGCTTTTTTTTTCTTGCCACTATCTCATTGGATAGTTGCCACCCGCTTGGAGGAGGGTGCGGATGCTCCAGAAGGTGAGGGGACTTGCCTGAGGCCACACAGCTCGTTGAGAGCAGAGCCGGCACCACATCTGAGGGGCCACCCCAACTCCCTCTCCAGGACTTCTCAGAGGAGGGTGGGGTACACTATTCAGTGAGCCCATCGTCATGCAGCTTCTGTAAGTTTTTCACTCCAAGGTGTGCTCAGGGTCCTCACCTGCCTGTCCACCATCTGCCACGTGGCACCGAAGATGGGTCTTCCCCTCCCTTCAGTTTGTGCGAGGTGGTGGGGGTTGGATATTCTGGGCAGTCAACCTCTTAGATCGGCTGTCTCCCCTCTGTAGAGGAGGTGGTGGGAGTAAACAGCAGCTCCCTGCCTGGCACGTAATGAGCCCTGGACACAGGAGTTTGGGGCAATGCCCAGGGAGAGCAGCCCCCAACCTGAGACACTCCAGGCTGATGTGGAACAGGCGGAGGGGGCAGTTTGTGGTCCTCTGGTGGGCTGGCCGCCGTTCTCCCACCCGGGGCTGTCCCACCTGGGTCTTGTGGACCCTCGTGGACTTCTGGGGAGCCTTCCTCCAGTTTCATGCACTCTGCAACAGTTCCCTACAAAGTAATTGGTGATCTGGGGTGTCCAGTTAGATCCCAAAGGGGCTATTTTACAAGTTAAGTGAGGTTTTGGAAATTTTGTGAATTCACCAGAGGTGCTCACTTCTTCAGTGTGCGGGGATATTTGTTCTGAAGCTATTTCCTCTTGTTTTGTCCTTGTTTTGCACTACCCTGAACTTTGGAGCGCTTGTTCTCTAATGAAATCCCCGTCCCCCTTGGGGAGTGAAGGGGACCAGTGCTGCCATCTACAGACAGAAAAGTGATTAGGTTCGTTTTAAGAAGAGCTTGGTTAAGAGCAGAGGAGATGAGAGACATAGCTGCCCATCCCAACCACCTTCCTCATCTTATCACCCTAATATTTTAGAACCTGTCATTATTTACCACAGTAGTTTTCAGATGTCCCACCTTAATAGAAATTTCTGGTTTCACACCGGGATGCGTATGGTGCCATTTTCCTTTGGGATCAGGACTGGAGCCCCAACACCATTACCGTGCTTTGTGTAGGGCCCAGAATGATTAGGTTTCTGTTCTTTCACTGCTCATTATGTACTGTGGAATTGCTTTGGTATTAGATCAAGATCTGTGAAGGGCCTGTGACGTTTTGGTTGAACAGATCCCATTGAGATGGGATGACCCAAAGAAAAGTACCAGGAATGAGCCAAATGGGGAATTTCTGTTCTTGTAGATCAGTGGGCTCAGAGAAGCTTCCTCCACATACAACTTGGGCCAGTTCCCAGAGAGCCAAGGGGGCATGTTCTGGGGTCAGAGATGCAATCTGGCTAGTGTGAGAGCAAGGAAGAGAGATGGGAGTCCCTGCACTCCGGGTGTTGGTGACATTGTGATTTACTACCAGCTTTCTATGGCCACAAATATTGTGAACAGTAAGTGAACTTGCACTAGACAACCTGGGGGGACAGAGCAAACATAGACTGAGAAAAAGCAAGCATGTATAAACTATTCTTAAGGCAACATATGCTAGAGCATCACAAGGAAACCTACAGAATTTTCTTTGTGTATCAAGGGAGGAAATGGGAGCTCGGAATGGATAAGTGCCATGCCCAGGGTCCCCCAGCAGGCAGAGGGCAGAACTAGACCAGAACCCAGGCTTCCTAGCTCTTCACCACAGGCTCACTTGGAAGGCTTTCATGGGAGGTGACCTCCGGCAACAGGACCTCGCTCTCCACCCAAAGCTCCCTTTCCCTGAGGGCTATGGAGATGAAGCTTAATCTTTAATGAACTGGCTTTCAGTTTAACTTCTCTTTTGGCAATGATTAATACCCGGTGACCTAGCCTGGCCTTGGGTGATCCTGACCAGGACTGACCCATGAGAGCGCTGATGGCCTCCAGGTCCAGATGTGGGCTGCTGTGCAGCTGGATGAGGTTCAAGGGGAGCTGGGATGGCTTCCTACATAGTAGAATCTCTTCTGTCCTGTGCCTGGAATTCTATCATTAGATGTCTCTCCTTGGAAATAGGTTGGCCCAAATGACCTCCCCTGGTCAGGG
The DNA here is from genome assembly GCF_003265705.2 of Callorhinus ursinus. NCBI lineage: Eukaryota > Metazoa > Chordata > Mammalia > Carnivora > Otariidae > Callorhinus > Callorhinus ursinus. Next base: position 64,023,288 of record NW_027397071.1, on the reverse strand, counting down.
GAGCTAGGAAACAAATTATGTTTAAAATACTCATTGGGCTGTTGATTTGACAGTTCTGAGGCCCAGCAGCTCAGAGAGATTATAGGATTCTCAATTTGTAATCAAAGGTAGTGTGATGGCAAAGGATCCAGAGCAAAATGAGACTTTAAGCTTCTTATGGGCAAGGATGGGGTCTGGAGAGCAGAGACACATGGGGAGAGAGCTCTGAGACTTGGAACTGGAAAGACTTCAGTGCAAAGTCTAGCTCCGATAGTCATTGGTTGTGAGAGCTTGTGTAAGCCCGTGGGCCTCAGTTTCTTTGCCTAACAAGTAGAAAGAGAAACTCCTCCCTCTAGGCTCCGTAGAGGATGAAAGAGGGAGTGCACGGAAAGTATCTGATCTGGAGGAGGCACACACTGGGTAGTGTTTCTGCCCCATTTTCTCCCTGCTTGGACTCGCTTTAGCTGGCCCTCTGCAGGAAGGTAGGGAGGATTCCAGGTTTATCGGCAGAGGAGGATATTTCTTGTGTGCTCTGGGATGCTTACAAGAACTGGTTCTCTCCCTCTGAGACTGGATAGTTAGCCAGGCATCAGGGCTCCATCTTTTCCTTCCCCTGGAGCCAGTGGAACCACTAGGCAGCGCGAGGGTCACCTCCCTCATCTCCCTGGGTCTGCCTACCTCTCCTGATGACTGTAAATTTTCTGAGCTGAGAAAGTGCCTCGGTCCGAGTCCATCGGAGCCTCTTGCCTCTGGTTTCTTTTTCGGTTTTCTGTCTTAGCACCCACTGGCCCCAGCACTGGGGTCAGCGGCAGCACCCCACAGTGCTGCCTCCCGGGCGCTCTTGCATGTTGGCATCCCTGGCTTGGGGACTCCATCCATCAGTCACCGGCCCAGCCTGTAGGGGCTGCTCCCTGATTGAGCAGTCTCATCGTGACCAGATGAGACCACTAAATGGAATAGGGTCACCCCCTCGCTCTCTGCTCCCGCCGTGTGGGGCTGCCCTCAATTGCCTGGAGACGCCCTCCTCTTTCCTGTCTTGGTGTCTTCTCGCTGGAGTATCCTTCAGCTCTGGTGTCGCTTCCCTGATGCTTCGACTCCAGGCCCCTCTGCCCGTGGCTTCCCTCCACCAGCTTTCATGCTCCGCCTGGGGTCTAGTTGCCCTCCTGTCTCCTACAGACAGAGAGCTCTGAGAGGAGTTTCCAAGTCCCGGTCTGGGGCTCAGTGCCCAGCGCCATGTTCCTGGCACCACTGAGATGGAGTCCGTGTGAACGTAGGAAAGTGGCTCCCCTGACCTCAGCAGGGAGGATCGATTGCGAGGCCTGGGCTGGGGGGCAGGCAGGCTGAAGTGGGGAACCATGGAGCCCCCAGCGGAAGCCATGGCTCCTTCTCTGTTTTGGTTTTGCTTTTGTGGGCTTTTCATTTCAGAAGTTAATCTAGTTAACGCCAACAATGTCATTTCGGCAAGCCAGCAATTTCCTTTTGCCCTTTATTTGATGAGCCCCCGCCCCCACCCCCATTTCTATAATAAAGGCCTGCAGGTGGGTAATTACAGAGGTGTGAAGTAGGAGTGCTGGGCCAGGGCCAGCTGAGCATTCTGGATCATCCGTTGGGAAGGCTTCTGGGGAAGGACCCAGCCCCACTATTCAGGTCCAGGTAGGGAAATTGAAGCTTAAGAGAAGGCAAGGAACTTTTATAAAGCTACATAGCAGTAGAAGGTGGGGCCAGAGCAGGAATCCAAGTCCGTAACCCCCAGCTGGGGTCCTTTTCACTACTCAGTGCCAATCCTTCCCCCTAATTCTGGAGAGCATGCCATAGGGGTTCCCACCTGTCGTCAGTCCATCTGTCCTCCCAACTATCCACCTACTCATCCATCCATCCATTCATCCATCCATTCATCCATCCATTCATCCATCCATTCATCCATCCATTCATCCATCCATCCATCCATCCATCCAACCACCATGTATTCTATAGATTCTTACTGAAAGCCTACTATGTACAAGGAATTGTGAATACAGCAGAGAACAAGACGGTCAACTCTGTGCTCATAGATGTCATCTCTGGATTACAGTCTCACACTCAGCCTGATGGAGGCACACCATGGGAACAGATGATCTCAATATAGGGTGGCAAGTGCTATGTTTGTTGTAAGCCTTGGGTCCCTTCTTCTCCATACGGGACCATAGAGAACTGTTCAGAGGAGGGAACAGGGCATTGTAATGAATCCTGAAGGACAGGAAAGAGTACAAAAGGTAGTATGCTAGGACATGAAAATTTTTTAAAGAATCTGGAGGGATATTTCCCCAAATGTTAAAAGTGTTCATCTCTGGGGAATGGGATTTTCAGGGTAGTGGGTGGGAGGGGTAGGGGACAAATTTTTACTTTCTATTTTCTGTCTTTGGTGTTATTTCAATTAAAGTGTGTATAGATTAGCATTTTATTCTCTTCTATCTATTCCAAATATATGTGTATTTGGAAAAAATAATAGAGGATATTTAAAGAACATTAAATGGTGCTCAGTGTGACAAGTGCGGAGTGTTGGAGGGAGCGAGGGGAAATATGAGGCCATGGAGTTTGGCTGGAGTCAGTCTGAGAAGGTCCTAAGGTGCTGGGCTAAGGAGGCTGGCTTTTAACCATAGGGGCCCATGGAAGGAAGAGCAGAAGCCACTTCCACAGAGCCTAGCAGTGCCTGGTACATACAGATGCTCAATTAACCCAGACCTGATGTGGACTGAATGGGGGTGGCCAGACAATGTGGGATCATCTAAGGTTTGAAACAGAGGCAGTGAAGGTTTGGAGCTTTGCCACTGTGTGCTGGTGGCCGTGGTGAGGCAGTGGGGAACCCGCTATGGGAAGACGTGTACCTGTAGAATGGGTAAAGTGGTACGGGGAACCCTAAATGAAGAGAGAAAAGAATGCTGTGGTTTCTTCTCAGACCAGAGGAGCCTGGAATGGGTCCAGAGCTATGAACTTGGGTTATAAGCTGACAACCATGGGGAGTCCTTTTTCTTATGTTAGAAAATTCTCAGGACCTAGGCTTTTCCAGACCAGATAAGGGTCTCTGGTGTCCTCAGTGGCCACGAACCAGTAAAAGCAGGCCACCATCCCTTCTGCCTCCTGGGTGTGTTTGCTCTGATCTCTCTTCCCTTCAGCGCAGCTTCAACACTACAGCGGGACGAGCCTCCAAGCATGCAGCTCTGACCACCGCCTCCTTACTTGCATCGCTCAGGATAAAGCGTAGTCCCCTCCCATTGGCTCCAGAGGCCTTTTTGATCTGTTCCTCATGTATCCCTCCAACCTCACCTCCCACGATCCCTTCCTCAAAGCCTACTTTTCAGCCAGCTCCCTTGCTCTCAGTGACTGAGCGACTCCCTGCTTCTCTGTCTCCCTTTGCCTGGATCAGCTTTTCCTTTTCCTTGGGATGATCCTACCCCGATGCCCTCTTTCTACCCCCCATTGGCCCGATGAACATCTAGCCCTCTTTTAAGGCTCCATTTTTGTTTTTTTTTCCTTCTGAAGCCTTTTCTGATCACATCCCACTACTGCGTATGCTTCACTCCTAAGGGTAGACCTGATCATGCCCTCCCTGGGGCTTTGTGGCCAAAATGCTCTGTACGCTCAAATAGATTTACTGGTAAGGCACCACGGCACCTCACTGGACTTAGAATTTGCATATCTGCCTCTCCCCTGCCACACTCCCCACCGCCCCCCTTGCCCCAGGCTATATAAGCTCTCCAATGTCAGGGACTATTTTCTGCTATCCTTAGCAGCTGGCACAGAGGCTGGAACATACTAGGTATTCAGTAAGTACTGGCTGAACCAATGCATGAATGAAGACAGTGTACCTCTGTAAGGATTCCCTCTTATAAAATAGAAAATCATATCACACCCCTACCTTCCCTCACCTCAAGGTGCCAGGAGGCTCTAAACAGCCCTGCAAGAGACAGCCTCCTGCCCTGGGAAGATGCCAGGCACGCACGCAGGAGGGCTGAGTTCTCGTCCTGATCCCTCTGCCCTTGCACAATCCCCTGTCCTTCTCTGGGCCTCAGTTTCCCCATGTGCACGGTCCTAGTGCTACTTCCCCACGTGGGGACTGGCCGTAGATAGGTTGTGAAGCTCAAAGATGAGACCAAAGCCACTTACTATACAAACTTCAGGTAGTACTGAAGTGTGAGCTGGCAGACATAGTCCCCGGCGAAGCAGCCACGCCTAGGCTTTTTTTTTGGGGGGGGGGTGCTCCACTCCCACCACTGATGGGGACCTGCTCAGAGACTCTTTCTACCCCCCTCCAGCTCACTCATGTTGTGGGGCTCAGAGAATGTTAATTATTAGGCCCAGCCCACCCGGAGAGCCCCAGATGAAAGCAAGCTCAGAGTGTAAAGTCTAATCGATGCCTTGTGCCTGGCGTCGGAGCCTCGGCTGGCTCTGCCTGGAGACGGATCATTAATCCAGACACTCCGACCTGGAACACCGGTCCCAGGAAGTCCCGAAACATTCCTGACCACCCACGGCTCAGCCAGGCAGCCCCACGAGGTGGCCAGCCGGCCTCTGAGTCTCAGCATTTTCGTATCAAAGCTAGATGACACGGAGAGCAGCTAGTCCAGACCCTCACCTGGGGCAGAAACCCAGGCTCAGTGTAGACGCTCACCACTGACAGTCTCTGGAGAGGTGTGTCGTGATGAACAGCCCTGGACCTGGAAAGGAAAGATCTGTGCGACTTTGGGCCTTGCTTTCCCCTTCTGTAAAAGTGGGATGAGGCTGCATCACTCTCAGGACTGATGTTAGGAATAAATCAGTTTGCTTGAAAGTTTTGTTTTGAGATTTATAGAAACGATATGCACGTGTGAGCTGTCATTATCATTGTTGTTGTTATGAGCTCCTGTTTCTGGGATGGATTCTTTATCCCCAGAGTCTTCTTCAATGACAACAGTTTGCTTCTCTGCTTGAAAACTTTTATATCCCTGGGGCCTCAAATATAAAGGCAGGACCCCCTTGCCTTGCACCTAAGGCCCTTCAAGTGGTAGCCACCATCCCCTCCTCAGCTGCCTCTCCAGCTTCTCCCTACCCATCAACTGCCTCCCAGACGCAGAAAACTGACCTTTGACACCCGCTTGGCCTGACACGTCTGAGCTCTTCACCCCTTTCCTCTTGAGTTTCCCATTTAAGGAAACTGACGTGGGCAGGTGGTCCTAAGATGCAATCAAGTGTCTTAGACAAGTCACAGTAGGCCCCGAGCAGAGACAGCGTTTCAGGAACTCTGGGGGTGCTTGAACCTTTGTCCTGGATCTCTATCCATGATCTTGTTATCTCAGGTAGGTCTTCGAAGCGAGTAGCTATGGACTCTGAAATAGAGAAGGACTCATGAGGTCAGGTTGCCCACAGGGAGAGGGGCGCTGGGGGCGCTGAAACTCCTCGAAGCAAGGAGTCCATGATGATCACAGACGAGGACGGAAGTGCAGAGCTGAGGAGGGTTGCAGGCAGAGGTACTGAAGTTTATGGGCAGGGAGAAACATGAGGGTCAATTTGGGAAAAAGATGAGTCTGTGGACCACCCTCCCCACTGCCTTATCGTGAGGTCTTCACTTAAAGGACAGGACATGGGGGCACTTCTCTGTCCTCATGGGCCCAGCATCAAGCTCTGCAAATATTGGATGCATGATAAACACTGCTTGAACTCCATTTCCCCCCTTCCATTTTACCCTTTTATTTTAAGCTCAAATCTTCCTCCTCCAGATGGAGTTCTCCCATATGGTTATAGAAACTGGATCAGTGGAAAGAGAAATTCTTGGATGTTGGAATTTCAGGAACGTTTCCAGGATGCCAAGAAAAATAGCTCTGTGATGAGCCAATGGCATCATGATGGCAGATCTGGAAAATAGATCTGATTCTGCCTGAGTTGCAGTCGTCTAGGATCCCAGAGACATTGAGGTCATCTGGTCTACTCCATGATGTTACAGATGGAGGAGCTGAGGCCCAGGGAAGGGAAGAACTCATTGGTGGCAGAGATAGGACTGAAACCAAGTCCTTTGGTTGCAGCCATTAACCTCACTCTGATCAGATGCCAGGCCCCTGCCGCCAGGCCCTGCTAAGAACTGTCTGACATGTGTAGCTTTGCCTTATCAGCAGAAAGAAAGATGACAGTGGGCAGTTTTCACTGGCCAGGCATCCATCAGGACCCACATAAATATTTTCCCAGCGTCTGCATGGCCAGCATCTAGTTGGCTATGTTCCAGGGGACAGTAAATAATTCGGACGACTGGTTACTTCCTGACAACTTTCTTGGGTGTGTTTTCTGCCAACTATGTTTTTGGAGAGGATGTTGGGGGAACCTTGATGAGAGCAACGAGCCAAGCCCTTACTGGGCTCTCTGATGGCATTTCTGGTCAGGAAGGAAGTACCCGTGGTGTCTAGATGTCAACGCACTCGGGCCAGAAGGCTATTTTCACTCAGTCAGATAGGCCTCTCAAGGGGGGGCCAGGAATTAGTTTCAGGGATGAGGGTGGAGTGAGGTTAGACTCTCGGAACAAAAAGCCAGAAGAAATCAGCTCTAGTGTGGTAAATTGGGTGAGCTTGAGCAGAGGCACGTTGGGGTCTTGGCAACCAAGCTGGTGAGGAAGGCAAGGTTAGTGTTGGAGCTGGCATAGCCCCAGGCCATCAGAGTGACCAGTTTGGGAACTCCAAGTTCAGGAGGGGGTGGGGTGTCCAGGTTCCAGTTGTTCTGATGCTTCCTCCAGGGCCTCAGCTGGGGCTGGCAGTGGGAATCTCAGGAAAGCATACAGCTGTTCTGGAAGTCAGATTCTGGTGTCCTGACTTGAGTCAGCAATTTGAGGAAATGGAACTAAAGGTGAGGGAAGGAAATATCTAGAAAGAGTGACAGGACCAGGGAGTCTCAGGACAGATAAACCTGACACCAGGCTTAGGAAAACAAGACAAGTTCTCTATTTCACTCTTGGGTGGGGGGAGTCATCATCCTCTCTGCACTGGACAGGATGGACTTAGTGATGGAACAGGTCTGGGTGTGCCACGGGAAGGCTCTTGGTGCCAGCACTCATTCAGGGTCATGGAGCCCTGATTAGCACTGATGCGGAGGTCCAACATTCCTGCTGCTGAAGGACAAGCCCAGTATCTCTGATGGATGCAAGGACATAGAAACCCATATGACTGGAAGGACCTGTACCAACAAGGTGTGGCCTGAGCTTCACGATGAGATTACTGGGGCCATGTGTCCCACGTGTCCTGACGTCCAGTCCCCAGCCCCACGTGATTATCTTTGGAAACTCAGTAAAGATCACATCTGCTCAATATCTGAAGGAGGCAAGGAACCGAACTTTGGAGGCCCCATCTGACTTCCTTTATGTGGTTCTTGATGATCAAGGGTAGGACCCTTTAATCTCCAGCATGGGCCTGCCACCCAGGCATTTGACAAAACTTCTATGAACCGGCCTTTATTCTAAGCTTATATACTCTCTAAGGATAGAAGGTCCTAAATTCACTTCTTCCTAAACTATGTTGCAAACATATTTGCCCCGATTTTGAAGGGCAATGGAAGACTGCTGAAAGACTCTGGGCATCTGATTCAGATGCCTTGAGTTCAGGTGCGGGTTGAAGTAGCTCCGTACCCTTGGCCATTTATTTACCACCTCTGAGTCTCATTCAGCTCATCTGGAAGATGGAGAAGCGGCAACTGGAAGGCTGAATGAAGTAAGGTGCATAAGGTGAGAAGTCCAGTTCCTGGCACAATGTAGATGCCCACTAAGTGATTATCAACTTACTCAGTATTCAGCTTGAAGCAATTAAGACGTGAGTTCTGGTCTCAGCTCTGCTGGGGCCAGGCTGGGGGGTCTTGGGGCAGTTACCTGCCCATTCTGAGCCACAGTTGTGTCATCGTCAGCGTGGAGAAAATAAGGCCCACTTCTAGGGCTGTTGGCAGGTTTTAATGAGATGCTTGTATAAACTTCCAGGTTCCTGCTAGTTCCCAGGTTAAGGGGGAACTGTCTCATCATGAAAACCATCCAAAAAATGAAAACCTACCCTCCACATCCTATTGGGTGCAAAGGCCACTGATTCTAGGTGAGAAGCCTCCTGTCGTCCCTTCTCTCCTTTCTTTGCCCCTCCCTAAAGCAGGCCTCATCCCCCCTCGCCTGGACAGGTACACCCGCCTCCTTACCATCCCTCCCCTCTATTCTCTGGCCTGGTCTACATTTCTGCTCAGTCCCCCAGCCCCTCGATTAATTTACATTTGCATTTTCACACATCCTCAGTGGGGAAGACCCTTGGGCTCAGAGTCAGCAGATGTGTATTCTGGTCCTTGTTTTGCTGCTGGCTGGCCTTCTACACATTAGTTCCTTTCTCTGGACCTTGATTCTCTATCTTCGACATCAAGGACTGGACGAGATGAAATCACAGGGCCTTTCAAACCTTCTGGTGTTTTAACAAAATTTGATACCCTCTAGAGTGGCCAAGAATTCTTTCTCTCTTTTTCCCACCACACACACATACACACACAGACTCCCACTCACTCACACGCAGACTCTCACACACATACATACTCCCTCATATACATGGACGTGTGTTTTCACACACATATCCTCACATACACACAAATACTCCCTCATACACTTAAGGACTCGCACTTCCTAATATACATTCTCAGCCACATGCAGAAAGTGGTATATCTTGTTTCTCATTTGAATCCCCAGTGCTTAGAGCAGAGCACCTATTGAATCCTCAAAACTCACCTACAGAATGAACAAATATTCTTATCCCGCCAATACTGATGCAGGGATTCACATCTGCCCATACATACGGGCAGTCAGATGTGCACACTCAGGGGCACTGGGGCATGCTGGCCTGTGTTAGGCACCCAGCACACTCACTCCTACCCACATTCCCACACCATAGATCTCCTCAGGGGCCCTTCCAGGAGCTCAGCTAAGAGAGACCCCTTTCTCATATGTCACCCTGAAGGTTCCCTTGTTGATGTCAGGTTGGCTCCAGGGATAGATCCCCAAGGACCTTGGTCCAGGTGTCAGGGATACTCCATAGTTTTAATATGAACAGTGCTTTGAAAAGTCAAATCACTTTATCAGATGATACCTACCCCTCGTGAACCCTCAGTGGACCTGAGTGGGGCCTCAGAGCAGGGATTATCTCCCCATGTCACAGCCAGGGAGACAGAGACTGGGAGAGTGCAGGCCATCTGCGCGAGGTCAGAAAGCCAGCTAGTACGTGACTCACCCAACCAGAACCATGCTGCCCCTGTCCCGGACCCTCTCCATCGCCTCTCCCAGTGACTGTTTTAAGAGGATTATTTATTCTTCAGTTGTTTTCCCCCTCTAATTTATTTCTTTCTTTATCTTTTTTTCTCTTTTTATCCCCTGTTTCCGCCTGCAAAATGTTGGGTTTCAGCAGGGAGTGAGGGAGGCCAAGTTCACCGTCAGAAGAAAAATCTAAAAGTAACTTTCCCTGTAGACCTCAGCCAAGATTCCTGGCACATGAAATGAAACTTACCACACTCTCAAGCACCCACCTTCACAAAGAACCAATTTAACTTGCAAAGGAATAAATGTTAATAAAGTTAATACCCACTTCAGAGACTGAAGCACCCTCAGGCACATGATTTGCCAACTAATTAAAAAATTATTCACACCGCTTTATGATTTTTTTTAAAGATTTATTTATTTATTTGAGAGAGAGTGAGAACACGAGAGGGAGGGGCAGAGAGGGAGAAAGAAAGCCCAAGCAGACTCCGCACACCGAGCATGGAGCCCACCGCGGGGCTCGATCCCACAACGCTGAGACCAGACCTGAGCCAGATGTCCAACCTGTCCAACTGTGCCACCCAGGCACCCCTGCTTTACGATTTTTTAAATTTGCATTACTTTTTGTTCTTTGGAAGGAACTGGTAAAGCGTAAACCTATGCCAGCGGTCCTGGCTTCCGGGATGGTTGGTGAGTTTGTGGGTCAGTCTGGACTGGTTCTTTCCCATAAAGATGACACCGTGTGATGGCCAGGGCCCCATGTGGGGACCCAGACCTGACCATAACCCTGATGATCCTTCTCTTTTCTGACTCCAGCCGCCCTCCAGAGAGGCGGTAATGCTGTACGACAAGACCACTAACTTTGAAGTCAGACCGGCCTGTTAGAATTCCAATCCCACTCCTTAATGACCATATGACTATGGACAAGTCACTTAACCTCATGGATCCCAGTTTTCTTGCCTGTGCAAAGGCTATTGATATTCCTACCTTGGTGGGTTATCGTAAGAATCAGGATTAACATTCTTAAGGGAACTGACATGTATCTGCTGACCCTGATAAATGGTAGAAACCATCCAATGATACAATCTAGCGCTTGACTCCACTCTGTCCTAGATTTCTAGGAGGAAGCTGTCTGAAGGAAGCTGTCATGACCTGTACCTGTCATGGTACAGGTATGAAAGAGGAAGAAAGAGAGGCAGGTCCCACCTCTAGTTCTACAATGGATTTGGGCAACCCTTGCCGCTCTCTGGGTCTCTGCCATCCCATCTGGATATCCCTAAGAGGTTTCCAGTCTTGTGAACTGTGTGTTCACCAAGGCTTAAGACCGGACCTTCTCTTCCTACTCCTACTTCTGGGTCAGACGGGGAACGTAGGTCAGATACACAGTAGCTGGTTAAGGATACCTTAGCTGATTAACACTGCCCATTGCCCTCGTCAACCAGGCCCAGAGAAATGGTGGAAGCAAATCCAGATGTACTCAAGTCCAGCTGTGTGCAAAGGATGCCATATGTCCTGTTCTGTAAGTATGATATTAAACAAGTGAGACTCATGGGGTGCACCCAAGAAATGACTTTCACCAGCCCTTCTGCAGGGCTAAATCTCCTCCACCCTTTTTGATGAAAACTTGAAATTGATCCATGACTCTTCTGTTTTCTCTTGGGTAATAAGAAGTTTCCCACTTATTTTAACTCACAAAACATCATTTTGGCTCAATAATTAACATATCTTATCCAGCATCCTACTATTACTACTATTAGCAACAACAGTAGTAATAAACTTCAAACTTCATTCAAAGGAAATGCTTTTCTCACCACCCACTTGGACCTGGAACTGCTGTTGGCCAATCTCCTTCAGTGAGAATGAGGTCAGTTTCTTCTTTCTTTTTCTACCTGGAACATCACTTCTCCTTCTTCATCTTGCTAACCATCGTAGATTTTTGATCTCTCCATTGTCAGGGATAGAGGGAGGGAGAGAAGGAAAGGGGGACAGGAAATTCTTACTTGACTCGTATAGACTTGAGGAATCAGGGTCAATATTCTCTGGGCCTGGCAAGCATTGAAACTTGCTTGTTTTCTCGTGAGGCATTTTTGTGGGTTCTTTGGAGAAAATCCATCCCCCTCCCCCATACAGTCAGTGCCTTGATGTGGGTAAATGCATTTCTATTCCGGCCTGGCTGACTGTGACTCCGGGCCAGCCTGTAGGCCTGGGCCAGCACCATCAGCCTCTTTCTGCTAAGGTGTTTCCTCTCTCTACAAGGCCCTTGGACAGAGTCCAGGATGATCTAGACTTTCTCCCTCTCATGTGGTCCAGATCGGGTTCAGAGAAACAGCTTTGTAGCCTCTGCTTGATGAACTCTGAGGACGCAGCTTGCCACAGTACAGCAAGCACCCGTGACTCTGCCGTTAGAATAGCTGGTCAGCCAGCCTCTTGCCCTTTACACTTAGCAGGTGGGAGTCAGATTTCCGTCCACCGGATCCCCCAAATATAGGAAAACACAAACTCTCCAACTAGCCCATTGAAACCACTTTTCCCAGGCTTAAGTGAAGGGAGGGAGTAGACAAAGATGCTCGATGCACTTACAGCTCTTTCCAGAAATCTCCTATCTAATTCCTGGCTCTGTTCTTGGCCTCTCCCATCGTGGTTTTTTTTTTTTTTTTTTTTTTTTTTTATGTGCTAGAGGTGGGTGGTCAGCAAAGAACCACAAAAGCAGTTTTCAACACCACCTTTGACAGCCCTTGCGTGGTGGTCTAGCATTTCACTTGGGGATGTGTTATCCATTATCTTGGGGACTCACATGAAGACCAAACTACCATGGTTAAATTTTAAGATTCTCTTTCCACTTTTTTTTTTTTAAACAAAACTTTGAGGTAGATACTGCTATCTCCATATAATGGTGGAGAAAACAGGTTCAGAGAGGCTAAGAAACTATACAACCAGTTAGGATTGAAAACCGGATTAATCAGATCCCCAAACCTGAGTTCTTTCCACTGTATCATGAAGACTGATTCTTTGCCTCTGCAGCAGGTGGGGGCCAGCATAATGCTTGCTAGCCCATCATACCGACAGCAAGAATGTGAGCGAGGGCATTAGCATCAAAGTCCAGGGTGGCTATCAACTACTTCTTAATCTTGAAACACATTCTTACCCACAAATTCATCTGATGGGAAGTCATCCAGGACAAAAGCCTTCCTGATGCCCAGGGAATTGCTTTGGAAGATGCTGGCAAATAGATAGGCTTTCCTGGGCTTCACCCTAACATCGATCGCTTCTTCCCGACTTCTCTCCAAAGCTTTTATTTTATTTATTTATTTATTTTTATTTATTTTTGTCTTCTGACTATGACTTCAGAGAGAAGCCCTCTATTAACATGACCTTTATCATCACCAACACCACGTATTTAAAAAGTACCAAGTTGTTTTTAGCATCTGTTTTCAGCTTGCTCATCTCTGTGTTTGCCACTACTCAATAGAGGTTCGTTCGATTAATTTATTGGCTGAGCACAGTTTATGCGAGTGGGTGAGGCGTTGAGGAAGGAGGATGAGAATGAAAGGGAATGTGTGCCCAGTGGGGGCTGTCACATCAACCAACGATAGCTCAATAGCTCAGCTCGGAGTCCTGACCCCCTGGGAGGCCCCGGATGAGTCATCCTCTGTCAGCTTCAATTTTCCCGTCTGACCGATGGGGATAAAGGTCCCCATCCTGTCAGCCTCACCGGGAGTGTAAGATGAACCTCAGACAACATCATAGACCTGAAAAGGAATGAAACAGTATCAAACGTGTGGGTTTGGTCTGTGAAAACAAAACTGACTCAAGCCTGCCCGGCGGGCTCTGCAGACAGTGGACTGGGAGGACCCGGAGAGCCACCCTGGCCTGTGTGAGTCGCACAAGAGGCCTCTACTTTCTGGAATAAATTATCCGCAAGGCAGAGGCGTCAGGGCTGTCTGCTCCCTGTCTGGCCTCCCTGGCCATCTCCCTTTATGAGACATAAATCCCCAAGACTCACTGGTCATTTTTAATCTTCATCAGTGTTTACTTTTTAGTTCTGTCCCCATTTTTTTCTACCTTTGAGGCTGCTTGCTATTTTATAGGGTTATGAGCCAGGAGGGTAGGATGCAGCTACAAATCTCGTGGCTCTCCCTGCTGAGAGAGTGGACGGGAGAGCGAGCGGCTGGGGTCCGAAGCCCAGACGCTCCAAGAAGCTCGAGCCAGGCTTGGAGGACCTTCTTGGGCACCCCGTCCTAGGAAGTGGGACCTGGGGTTTTTTTTTTGTAAGCATCCCCCAAATGCCAACTTCTATAGCAGTCACTCGCTCTCCTGGTGTGCCCCGGCCTCACAGTCCAGGAGCATGATGGACCGAGGGGCATGCTTGTGTGGAAAGGACACTTAGCATGGTGGTGGATGTAGCTGGGTGACGTTGACCAAAAGCTGCTGAATGTCTCTTAGCCTTGTGCCCCTCTCGTTTAAAATGGGAATGACAATACCCAGTTCACAAAGTGATTGTGAGGACCAACTAAAATGACCTAGGCCACTGCCTGGTCCCCATAAAGCATCCAGAACCCGTGAATTCTCTCCTTTCTTCAGTGGTCCACGATTGGGAGGTGGTGAGTTTATTATCTGATCTTTCTCTAGACCCATTTTAATGCGAGCCCTTTGCAGGCAAGAATTCTGTCTGGTTCGGTGCCTCATGATCCACAGTACTTGGTATAATGCCTGACATATTATCTGTGTCTCTGTGCTCAATAAATATTGCCTAATGATAAAAAAAAAACCAAGTTCTCTGTACGATCCTTGTGGATACAAACCAGTTCCCATAGAAGAGAATATAGCCACAGAGATACACAGGTGTGAAGAACAAAAGGAGCTTAGGACAGCATGCAGCTTGATGTTTCTGCTGTTGAGAAGCCCTTCAGTTCAGGGAGGAGACGAGAGTTGCCCAGGACTGGCCAGAAGTTCCGGCGGAGCTGGGGCTGGCCCCCAGGCCTTCTGAGTCCCCAGCTGGGGTTCTTTGTGGTATGCTATGCTACTAGTCAGCTTTGGGGAAAGTAGAAGAGAAGCGAGAGGTAGAGAAGCAAGAAAAAGGCAAGCTTAAGAAAAGGAGGAGCTAAGAGAAAGAAAGCATTTCTGTTCACATCGAGAGAGAGAGAGAGAGAGAGTGAGAGAGACTCAGGGCTGGGATGGACAAGGAATTAAATCCCAAACAGACCATGTCACAGGACAGACAACCTGATGCTTCTTCAGCACAGAGAGCTCCACCTTCACTCTGGCTCAGCAGTGCCCTTGACCTTTGTCCAAGGGGGACACAGGACAGAGTCTTACTGGTGGAGGTGGGGAAGCTTCAACTTCCCCTAGAAGCCAACCCATTGCCTATTTCGAGCTGGCTGGCGGGTCCTTGGGTTGTCTTCATGCCCCCCACAATGATGCTGCCACCACCATTTCTCTTCCTACTGTTACCATGACTGCTATAGAAGTTGGTATTTGGGGGATGCTTACAATGTGCTAGGCACTGTTTTACGTAGTTTATATGTATGAACTCAGTCCTCACAACTGCCCCCATTTGACAGAGGAGGACAATGAGGTTAAGTCATCTATTTAGAGCCACGTCGTTAGCAAAGGGAGGAACCAGCCATAAAAGCCCAGACATCCTGCCAGCATGAAAACTTGGCACCACCAGCCCTCGCGTCTGTGTCGCCTTCCCCTGCTGTCTAAGGATGGCTCTTTACTTTCACTGAATCTGCACAGATCCTTCCACTTTATCCAGACATGCTTTGACCCTGCTGCCCACTCATCCATGTCAGCAAATATCCTAAATAAATATTGTTCCAGACCCTCAGCTAGGGCCTGGGGATACAGATATGAGTAAAGGTGTGGTCTAATGGGGAGACTGACATTTGAATGGAACCTTATAAGAATGTGCTTTCAACATTCTGGAGAAGTGCCACCCGAGCATGTGGAGAGCAGGATTCAGAGAAGAGGAGACACTGGAGCAAGTCCTGAGCACCAGGAGCAGGAGGGGACACACCGGGGGTGGGGCAGGGGGGTGGGAACAGAGGTTTGCAGGCTGAGATGTGCTGCTGCCATATGGGATACGGGGGGGACCAGTGGGCTTCACCACCGGCAGGGCCAGATGGGAGGCTGGCAAGTGACGTGGTCAGGTGGCAGAAGACTTGAAGGCCAGGTGAAGCACTGGGGCTTTACCTGGAGGCACTGGCTTACATGAGGCTTCAAGAACAAGAGCCTCTCCTGTTCCCCACGTTGACTGGCGCTTAGTAGGTGCTTAGTAAAACCAGTTGACTGGTTGATTAAAGCATTTACCAGAACTTCTCCACAGCACCAGACCGTATATTGATTGGAGTCATTTCTCCTGAAGGCCCGGCCCTGCCACAGCAGAGAAAATTCTCTTTTGGCCCTCAATTTCCTCCACGCAGGGACTTTGTTGCTTCTGGCCGCAGATGGTGCCCCTGGCTCTGGGATGTGTTGGGCCAAGAATTTCTGCCAGCCCCCTGGGCTTCTTATGAAATCTGAGATTCGGGCCGGGCCCCAGTTTCCTGACACATGCCTAAATCACTTCCACTTCTCCGAAGCCTCCCCCGCCACCCCCCACTCACCACAGCCAGAAGGGTCTGCGGCCAAGCTGGGAGGGATCAGACCTCCAGAACTCCCAACCCCAGGAGACCGGGGCTAGGACCAGGCCTGAGGAAGGCCAGGGGAGAAGAGCTTCTCAAATGCGCGGCCTCGAGCAGCTTTAATAACTCTCGGACCCACTCGTGGACATAAACTCTCAGTTTTATTTTGCTATTTATAGTTACTTGTAAAATAAATAACACATTTGATTGGAGGCTGTTAAATTGGTTCTCACTGCCTGCCAAGGGCCTGGGAAGCCCTCTAGGGTGTGACTCTGGGCATTCTACAAAGAAGCTTGATTGCTCTTCCTTCCATCCTGGGCCTGCAACACTTTCCATATGCTTGTGCTCACACCTGAGGCCCGTGACTGCCTCCCACAGCCACACTCAGAGCTGGCCAAGGCCTCCCTGCCTGTCTTCATCCCAGAGCCTCCAAGAGCAGGTAGGAGATACTCTAGCATCTTCCACTATCTTCAAATCAGTACTCCAGACATCTAAAAGTTTTTAAATCCTAGTCTATTAAAATCCAAGAATATCGAGGCTGTAGATTGTGAGAAACATGAAATTCTAAGCTACTTGGAGCTACTAAAATACAAAAGTATTAAAGTACTAAAGTATATAAAATATTGAATGATAAGAATATTAAGAACTTAGCTCAGTTTGAGTCTAGGCCTCTGTCTACCACTAAGGTTTAGACAAAGTTGGACATGTCTAGATAATTGGTGTGTGTGTGTGTGTGTGTTGTGGGGAGAGAGACAGGAGTGGGGGATGACCCAGAGACGCCCGGGAGTAATCAGGCAGATCTGGCAGGAGGGCAGGGTGGGGCAATCTGTTTCCTTTCTTGGTTGTCCTTTATGACTAAAGGCCCAGTGAGAAGCCCCGAAGGTCCTGCCTTCTAGTAGGATGACACGTGTTCACGAACAGGGCATAGGAGACACTCACTACTAGGAATCTGGGGCCCATGGGGTCAGGAATCAGGGCAAATCTGAGTTAGTCCTATTGTGCAACTTCATTTATTTCCTGGAGAAATTCAAGTTATACTTAGAATTCTAGGCTCTCATGGCTTTAGAATTTAAAACTCCAAGGAGTCAAAAATTCACGCTCCCAGATATTTAGACTAGAATCTGGACTATTAGTGATACAGATTATTAGAGTCTTAGAATCCTAGAATCCTAGCGTGGCAGTTTGAAAGGGCCTAAGAATGCATCTGATTCAGTCTCTTCTGTAGTGGAATAGACTGGAGCTTTGGGGAGAGTCTGGGCTAGTGAAGACCTGTTGGAGGCCAGTGTGATGTTTGTCAAGTTTCACAACATCCAGGGCCTGGGCTAGGCATAGTGACATGAGCAAGGGAAAAGCAGCAGCACATGGCTACCATTAACAGTAGGTGTATAAACAGGATCTCCAGCTAATTCTGCTCAGTGCAGCAAACATTACAATTAAGAGAGATGCCCAGTGTTCTTACTTTATGGTAAGGAAATAGAGGTCTCCAGAAGGAAAGTGATTTGTCCACTTTGAAACAATCAGTTAGTGACAGATCAGATCTGGACATGAATTTGTGTTTTTGTTTTTTTTTTTTTTTTCACTTGCAGCCAGTTACTTCCCTTCCACTGGTCTCCTGGACTGAAGTCACTCATTTCACTCCTTTGACAGCTTTATGGGAAGCAGTTAGTATCTCACTGAGCTTGTTAGTAAATGGGAATATGAAGAACAATGGAGAAAGGACATGGATTGTATGATGGGGCCAAAGACAAAATTCACCAGCTAATCCAGGGCAAGGCTGTTGGTTTTAACCTTCTATGGCCCATTCTGTCTTTCTGTCACAGACCAAGTTCTGTCCTTCATGGGCTGAACCTGGACCTTGGTCACAAAATGAGGCCTCAGATCAACCCTTGACCTTGGCCAAAGTCTGAGCCTTGACTGCAATAGCAAAATAAGATAAAGCACTTAGTGAGAAAATGAGAACATAGGCCATGTTTTGTGTTGAGCAGAATACAGGCCGTTTTCTATACTGAGCTAGATCTTCTGATGTAGAGAAAAGGCAGTAGGCTCTGGAGTTTCCCAGAGCAGAGCCTCCTGGTTTCATGAGTAAGAGGTTTCCAAGAAAAAACTCTCCCACCAAGCATATTTCAGATTTCTCTGCCCCGGTGGATGAGAAGTGACTTACTGTTGGGTGAATTTGGGCAGAAGCTTCTGTAGAAGCTCATGCAAGCCTCATGCAGAGTTCCGCCCTACACTTTTCCTTATCTTGAAAGCTATCTGCTCACAGGAAGTGACTGTCTGGTGTTCCTTTTGGACCTGGTACTGGTAGGCAGGGGTGGTCCCTGGGCTAGTACTGTTCTGCCTGATTTGGTAAACCTGTCTCTTTATGAGAATTATTTGGCAGCATTGTATCAACCAGGGTGAGCTAACTTTTGAACCAACAGCTCCCAAATCACAGCAGCTCTATGAAGTAAAAGTTAATTTCTTACATGTTATTAACAAATGTGGGAAGGGTACTCTGCTCTGTGTAGACATTTTGGACCCAAGTTCCTTCTACTCTGTGCCTTTGGCATCTTCTAGACCAGTGGTTCTCAACCAGGGATGATGTTGCCCCTCAAGGGATATTTGGAAGTATCTGAGGACATTTTGGTTGTCACGCTGGGGAATAGGACCCTATTGGCATCTAGTAGGTAGAGACCAGGGGTGCATGGCATCTAGTAGGTAGAGACCAGGGGTGCATCTCAATATCCTACAATGCACAGGACAGCCCCCACAGCAGAATTATCTGGCCCAAAATGCCAGTTGTGTTAAGGATAAAAAAGTGTGTTCTAGGGCCTTCTGGGGGCATTCAACCAACAGATGAAGGAGAGGGAAAACAGAGAATTATATGTGGGAAGATTTTATGGTCTTGCATGAAAGTGGAGTATCTCTTTGCCCACAGTCCACTGGCTAGAAGTAGGTCACCTGATCACATTGGGAAGTGAACAAGGCTGGGAACTGTAGTTTAGCTGATGGCCCGGAGGAAGAGGAAGCAGGTTTGTTGAGTATCTATCCAGTATCTGCCATAAGGCACATTTGTTTCCAATTCTAATCAATAAAGGTACAATTTTAGTCTCTATCTACAGTCTCTTTTATCTCTGAAATCCTTCAGATTGAATCAACCATGCATTCAAATGCTGACTAGAGCAAGCTATCTTAATTCTTTGGTCCTCTGGTTGCTAACCCACAACATGGAGGTAATAAAATTGACCTCAGGGGGTTTGTCATGAGGGTTCCTCCTGCTCTACTTTACCTGAAGTCTGAGACGTGACCCTTCCTTCTTCCACTCAGAAGCAAGTTCTGAATGTACCCCATTCCAGAAAATGAAATTTCACCCTGATCACAGAACTCAGTTCTATAGGAGAGGAGAAGGAGAAAGCTTGCAAGAAGTCTCAGTATCCATGGTTACCAATAGCAGAATTCTAAGAAATCTCCCAATTTCTAAAAAATGTCCTTTGAAAATGAAAATGGCTGTGGGACAAGACCTCAACCAGGAGGTGGGACACTTGGCTCCTCATTTCAGCACCCCCCCATTCTGTGTAGTCTTAGACATATTCCTTCTCTGGACCTTAGTGTCTTTGGTATGAAGTGAGCCAGGTGACTTTCCTTCTAGCTCTCAGGTTTAACGTGAACTTATCTGCCCCTTGAATTTCCCTCTCCCAGACTCCCTCCCCCACCAAGCTGACCACTTTCTTGGCATCAATACCCACTTGAAGAATGGAATGTTGTTTATAAAGGAAGGGCACAGCAGAAGTGGGGAGTTTAATGATCATCTCCCCTTCTGGGGAGTCCAGTTGGCAGAAGGAAGGCCTCAGGAGTTTGTCATAAATAACTGGGTTCATAGCTTCACTTCCTCAGAAGAAAGTCTCTGTCGTGATTGATGTGGCCCATTCGGGCAAAGTTGGGAGCCCAGAAGAATGCTCTCTGGCAGATTTGTTTGTCAAGTTTTTACATTCACCCCAGCCTGGCTGGAAGCCAGGTCTCAGATATCTATGCAAGGCTTGCTGAAGGGTCTCAAAGAAGAGGCAGAGAATTTCAGGTCAGGTGAGAAGTGAGAGGTCAGTCTGTGGGCCTGGAGAGTAAAGGATAGACTCAAGGTAGGGTTCACAGAGAACACTTACTAGAGTTTCTTATGGGATCCTTTCAAAAATTTTTCTTCATTCTTCATCTCTCTCAGGACATCCGGAACCGGACTCGGCATACAGCAGGCATCATTAAAACCTATTTGCATTGCCATGACATGTACATGATTTGAATATTTAAATTGTTTTTTTGGAAAGCTAAATAATTATGTGTTACAAAGAATACATAGTGGAAAAACATCAGACATAAAAGAATTGTCTATTCTCCCTACTCAGCAATGCTGAAAGCTGGAAGAAGGAGTGAAAGAGGGAAGAAGAATGTGGGAGGAGAGCCTGGGACAAAACTCTGCTGCCTTCAAGATCTGGCTGACCCAGATCTTAATTCCCCCAAGAGAGATGTCATTAAAGACTTGTTGACTTAGCTCAATATGCAGCCTGAAGTTTTCTGGGCCTGTAGCCGCCCCTACCCTTTGAAGCACCCCATCCCTCAAGTTTGCACAAGAAGATAGGTCAAAAGAGAGGGGGAAATTTGCCATAACCATCGTGGGAAGTGCAACGTTCATAGAAAGGATACTCCCTCCACTCTACTTCTCCCCGAACTTAATTTAATTGAGAGAGAGGAGTTTCCAAGAGAGACCCCTAGAGACTGAGAATGTCTATGGGAAGAGAGGACTGGAGGTTCACTCCCTGGTTCAATGCTTGCTGAGGTCCTGAACATGGGGGGCCATCCCAGACCAGTTGTTAGAGAGCAGGGAGCTTAGAGGGAAAGTTCAAGGAGGAGCTTCACGTCTGCTGCCTGGAATTTGAGGGTACACATGAGCCCAAAAGATTGACACTTGCTTCTTCTTGTTCTTCAACAGCCTTATTGAGGTACATTTGACCTATTGCACATAGCTAAAGTGTAGTTTCACAAGTTTTGACATAGGAATACTCACAAGCATGAAACCATCATCACAATGAAGATAGTGAATGGGTCCATTAGCCCCAAAGTTTTTTAGATTCAACATCAAAGTACAACTCATAAAAGAAAATTCTGAGAAATTAGACTTTTTCAAAACTTAAAATTTCTGCACCTCAAAAGAAAACTCTTAAGGGAGGAAAAGGACCAGCAATAGACTAGGTGAAAGTATTTGCAGAGCATATATTTGATACTTAAGTCCAAAATCTATAAAGAACTCTCAAAATTCAGTAAAAAGAAAACAAGCAACCCAATAACAAATGGACAAAGTATTTGAAAAGATATTTCACCAAAGAAGATAGATAGACGGTGAATAGATACGGAAAGGTGATCATCATTAGCAATTTTAAAACCTCAGTGTGCTACTACTTACTAGACATCTATGAAACGACTGATCATGCCGAGGGTTGGCCAGGACGTGGAGAAAAGGGAACTCTCACACACTGCCTGTGGGAATGTAAAATGGCAGAACTACTTCAGAAAACACTCCGGCAGGTTCTTAAAATGCACAGCTACAGTACAATCTAACCATTCCGCTGAAGATAGATGAAAGCCTATGTCCATACAAATGGACAGCACAGCTTTCTTTGTAATAGCTAAAAGCTGGAAACAACCCCAAAATCCATCAGCTGGTAAATGGATACAGAAATTGTTGTGTACACATATAATGGAAAGCCGCTTGGCAGTAAAAAAGAATGAACCAGTGATAAGCACAGCCTCGTGGATGAATCTCAACGTATTGATGCTGAGTGAGAGAAGCCAGACATAAGAGAGTGCATACTAGATGATTTGATTTAAATAAAACTCTAGAAAATACAAACCAATTCTACAGTAACAGAAAGCAGATTCCTTTGCAGAGGAAGCACACTGAGGCACAATTGACTTGCCTAAATACAGCGCCTGGAAATTTCGGATCTGAAATACTGATTGAGCAATTTCATGCATCACTCCAGTCTAGGGAAAACCCATTCTACTTCACTTCACCGTTCTATTCATGATGTTTTCCAAACATTTTGCCTATGTTCAGGGTTTCTTCCATCTCCCCAGGCTATTTTCTGTCAACCCATCTCCACGTGCTTCTAGGACAGCTTACCTGCTGGATGGAGGTGGATGAAGAAAGGGTCATTGTGGGAAAACATTAATCATCAGCAGGTGAAATGTTGATCCGGGCTCACGGAACCATGTCTAAGTGAGAGGCATCTAACAGGTGGGTGGCCTTGGACAAGCCACTTGACCTCTTGGTACTTTCCTTCCTCATGTAAAATGGGGATAACAACAGTCTTAGTCTGTTCGGGCTTCTCTAATGAAATGCCACAGGCTTGATGGCCTGTAAACAACAGAAATGCATTGCTCACAGTTCTGGAGGCTGGAAGTCTGAGACCAGGGTGCAGCACTGCTGGGTGAGGACCCCCGTCTGGGTGGCGGACTTCTTGCTGTATCATCACGTGGCAGAAGGCTCTAGGGTTCATTTATGAGGGCTTCACCCTTATGACCTAATCACTTCCCAAAGGCCCCGCCTACTAATACCATCGCCTTTGGGGGCTCGTATTTCCACATATGGGTTTTGGGGGGACACAAACATTAGACCATAGCAACAATAGTACCTACTTCATAGGGCTGTTGTGAGGAACCAAGTATTAATAGCCCTCGATCAGTATCGGCACATGGTCTACTCTATCAGGAGTCTGCCATATTCTCGTCCACCCTCTATTACTTGGTAGTTCCCTTCTGCTACTGCAAAATAAGCCTGAATGAACCCAAATACATGCATTTCTTTTTTCTCCACATCCTCACTGTCTCCTCCCTCATTACCTGTCTCCATCACCACTCCCAAGAAACAAATCTTTACTTAGTTACACCACTTTTCCTATTCACAGGAGAAAGAGGGGGAACATTTTTTTGTTATTCCTGGAGAGAACCCACTTTGACACTGGATTCCTGCCCATTGTTTGGAGGTACACCTCTGGATACATGGCTGGAGGGTATCAGGGCAAGTAGTCAAGCCCATTTCTGTCTGATGGCCGGTTACCCAAATTAGAAATCTTGAGTCCTGGCTCAGCCTCCGCAATGTGCTTCATGACCTGTAGTGTCCCTGTGGTACCTGAGCTGTTCCCCAGGCAGCAGGTGCTTGGTCTGAAATGCATGTGAGGCAGGCACACAACCCATCCTGCAGGTGGCACGAGAATCCCCTGGCAGATTTCTAACCACCCAGATGCCCGGGGCCTGTGTGATCCCGATGCTTTGGGTTTGGTGTGAGGCCTGGGCACATGTGTTTTTTGAAACCTCCGCAGGTGATTATGATTCAGCTTGTGGCAGGAACCTCCCTCTGGAAGCCACTGGTTTAGCGAATTCCAGAGAAGGGCAGCCACAAGCAAGCATGAAGTGCATCCACGTGCAGGACGGGTCACCCTCCTGCACTCCTGGAGCTCGGAGGGTAATGGACTTCACAGCGTGTCAGAGTTGGTGGGGACCTTGGGGCTCCCTGACAGAGCGCTAATAAGGAGGGTAAGGCCAGGGAGGATGTGTCCGCGGTTGGAGTCCCGCCCACTGCAGCTCACTGTGGCCGGGGCACTCTCACTGCCTTACTTGTCCTGGGATCTGAGAACACTTTTTGGGGGGCTACAGGAAGGACCCTCCCCTGAGTCGATGCCTTTAGCTGCTTTTGGAACAACTCCAAGTCCCAAATAATTCAATAATGTGTGGACGTGTTTTTGCCTGAATCAGGGTTCACACCCTGGCAGCAGAGGGTTCCAGAGGCCGTGTGCTGAATTACATGGCAACATGGCCCCTCTGCCACGGTCCTGGACCCCCTCTACCTCCCGCTCGGGTGCCGCCCTCCTCAGAATCCTTTGGGCAACTCGAGCTTCTCTGGGCCTCAGTTTCCTCCTCTCACAGAGGAGGAACATTTGCATGGGAAAATATAGGCATTGTTATGTGTCGTTGTAGAAAACTCTACCCACTCTGAACTTTCAGCAGTGTCAAGCTGGGCTCCAGCTGGAGGCCAAGAACCCCAGAAAGTCAATAGCCTAAGCTCCCCACTTTATAGAAAGGCAAATGGGGCTCAGAAGCTGTTATGTGCACCATGAGGTACTGCAAGGTGGGTGAGGATCTAGCTGTCCTTGCTCTCAGAGCCTGCAGCCGCCTGTGGAGCCTCTTACTGTTACTATTTTATGTTTTTAAGTCTATTTTTATTTTTAAAATATTTTATCTATTTATTTATTTGTTTGTTTGTTTGTTTATTTAGAGAGTGAGCGCGAGCAGGGGGAGGAGCAGAGGGAGAGGGACAAGCAGACTCCATGCTGAGCACAGAGCCCGACATGGGACTCGATCCCACAACCCTGAGATCATGACCTGAGCTGAAATCAAGAGTCGGACGCTTAACCAACTGAGCCACCCTGTTACTATTTTAAATATTCCTGATGTAGCCGGTTGCCTCCTCCCATGTCTCTTCCTGCTTTCCTCCTGTCAACATTTAGTGAGTACCTGTTTTACTTGGGGCCCTGTATTGGGTCACTATTAGAGAACTTTATCCATAATAGGTACCAAGTAAGGGTTTGATGGGGCTTTATCTACTTACAGTTAATGACGTATTTAGCAATAAGCACTTGCTTTGTGTGAAATTCTTTTCAGGGAAGCTGTGAGACATCCAAGAGCACATGATCCGTAAAGCCCTCAAGGAGGCGCCTGAGTGTGGGGGAAGAGAGTCCACACACACACACATGCGCGCGCGCGTGCGCCCCGTGAGCATGCTGAGTGCCCAGCAAAGGTGTAGGGGCCCCATCAGTGCTGTGTGCATGGTAGTGGTTTGAAGCAGGTTAGGTTTGGGGCTGGGAAGGTGGAGAAATGAGACTGCAGCTGCTGTTTCTTGCACCCACCGGTGATGGTGCTTTCTCGAGCCAATCCCAGACACTCTTCCTCTTTCAACCCCTTATGTGCCAGGTTTGTCAGGCTTCTGTCGTGGACCCTCTGCTCTTCACAGTCTATATGGGTTTCCTGCTATGTCATCCATTTCCCTGCTTCTGTGAGCATCTATGGCTTTGTAGCTTCTAAACCCGCATCTCCTGGGGGGAAGCACCTTGGTGAATTTTAGACCCTCACATCCATCCCCTTGAACATCTCTGACCAGACCACTCCAATGCCACTTGTCCCAAACAACGCACTTCCCTGCCAGCTGGCAGAAACCTGGAAGGGGCTCTCGACCCCTCCCTCCCCCTTGTTCCTCTGACAAACCCCCTAGTCACGACATTGTTCGAATCAGAGACTTCTAGAGCTCTAACTAGCCCTACCACTGACTCTTTCCTGCTACTGCCAAACTTCCAGTGTGGTCAAGACTCACCTGGATTATTGTAACAACTTTGACCTAATGGGGCTTCCAAGCTTTGGTCTGCTCACAGTCCGTCCTTCACACTGGATCCAGAGGACTCCTTGAACAAAACAAACTGCCCAAGAAGGAAAACCACCCCATCACTTAACAACCCTCAGTGTCTCCCCTCTGCCTGCAGAGTAAACTTCATGCTCCTGACGGTGCCTTTTGTAACCTGTGTTATGAGTTGAGTTGAAGTTCTAACCCTGTACCTCTGAGTAGGACCTTATTCGGGAATGGGGTTGTTGAGATGTAATTAGTTAAGATGAGGTCATACTAGAGGAGGGTGGGCCCTTAATCCAATATGACTGGTGTCCTTATAAAAAACGGGTAATGTGGGCACAGATGCAAGCACGGAGGGAGGATGGCCACCTAATGACAGAGGCAGAGATGGGCATTATTCATCCGAGTCAAGGAATGCCTGGTGCCACAGGAAGTGGGAAAAGGCAGGGAGGGACCTTCCCTTGGAGGTTCTGGAGGGAGCCTGGCTCTGCCAACATCTTGATTTCAAACGTCCCCCCTCCAGAACTGTAAGATGACAACATCTGTTGTCTTAGCCAACTAGTTTGTGATACTTTCTTTGGACGGCCTTCGCAAAATAATACGACCTATCATGATCCAAATACCAGCCATCTTTCCAGCCTCATCCACAATCACGGGCCTCAATTCACCTTGCTAGCACAGCCTCAGTGGGTTGTTTACGCCTCTCCAAACATACCACGCGAGTGCACACCTTCTCTCCCACTGCACCTCTGCAGGAAGGAGGCTCCTCCCCCTCCCCGCCCACCACCTCTTCTTCATGGACTCTTCGAGAACAGGGACTCTGTTTTTCTCTTTTTTATCTCCCCAGTGCCTTAGCACCACATCTGACCTAGCCTAATGCTGTAAGAATTTATTTGAGTTTGGTCACATGTTATTTCATGGTTAAGGTTGGCGGGTGGTGGAATTCAAAACACTCCTCACTGGGTTGCCAAAGAGGGTGTCACCCTGCTTCTGCCTGCCACTAAGAGCTAATCAACCACAGGACATGAATCCTAGGAAACTTCCTCCACACTGCTAAACATTGCTCCCCCCACCCCACTATCCGCCCCCCCAACACGCTGTTGCTGAGGCTCTCCACAAGCCTGAGAGAGATGGACCCAGAGAAAGAGATTTTGCATGTTCTTTTGAGGCCAACACCTAATCACTGTCCCTCTTCAAATGAAAAATGGGGAAAACACTAGCTAACTGTTGTTTAGTGACCCCAACCCCCACCCCTTTAAAATAAACACTCTTTTCAATTAGGAAGATTTGTCACCGGGGACAGTAATTCCGTGTCCTACCAAAACAAACACAGTTGTAATTAGTTTTATCCAGGAAGAAAATTAACTCTGTTTATCTTAGCATAATGAATCATTGACCCTTTCTGTCCAGGCAGCTTGGGGGAGGGTACGGGTGTGGGGGGCTATGATCTACAGCAAAGGGGCATTCCGGGACCCATCTATCTCTCCTCTTGGTTACACAGCTGTCCATATGAGTTATTTGAAATAATATTCCTGGCCAAGAGTTATGAAGCTGCCTCTGAGCTAGCCTTGGAGGCACACTAAATAAGGCTGTGATTTTATGGTTCCAGTCTGCCGAGGATTTTAGATGAGTACGTAGTAGATGGGCATTAAGGCACGCTGTGGACCCCGGAGTTCGCTTGGCTTCTGTTGTGCCTTTCACCATGACCTCCACGAGTCTTGGGGATGGGAAGGCAGCTGTAGGCAAAGGGGTTGATTCTCGGTTGTGGAGGAGAGGCTGTTGCTGCCTGAGAAGGGCAGAAGCTTTGGGCTTAGATGGATTTAGAGTCTAGTCCTGGCTCTGGCGTCCTCTAGCTATGTGACCTTGGATGAGATGCCTTATCTTTTCAAACCACAGTCACCTCCTAAGTTAAAAAAAAAAAAAAAGAATGGATCAGGGTTAGTAATCCATATCCTCGAGGATTTCATAAGGATCAGGAGTGAGGTGTACCAAGCCCCTAGCACACTGGGCACCAAGTAGTTAGTCAATAAATGTTGGTAGGGGGGCACCTGGTGGCTCAGTCAGTTAAGCCTCCAACTCTTGATTTCGGCTCAGGTCAGGATCTCAAGGTTGTGAGATCAAGCCCTGCATCAGGCTCCATGCTGGGCGTGAAGTCTCCTTGAGATTCTCTATTCTCCTCTCCCTCCGCCCCTCCCCCCTAAAAAACAAAGTAAAATGAATGCTGGTAGGTTCTGTTATTCTTTCATGAACTGACTGAGGGCCCAGGGTAGAAGAACACACTGAAGGTCTTCTCTCTAGTTTAATAGTTTCTACCTCACAGAGACCCTGTTGTGTGCAAGGTTCTGCACTAGGTCCTGGAAGTTGAAGGAGGGTTGAATCACAGCCCCTGTGCTCACAGAGCCCACAGATTACTGTGGGGAGAGAGATCCCCAGACATTCTCAATCTGTTCTAACAAACGCTAAGCTGGGACACTGGAGTGAGATCCCCCGGTCGAGGTGCAAGCGGAGACTGAAGGAAATCTGATTTCACGTGCTCTGGGCCATTCAGTTGACGTCTAACGCCTCACTTAATCCTCCTGATAACTCTAAAAATAGGCGTGAGGGAGGGGGACCCAGCGACAGAGGGACAGAGGTTCACAGATGTTAAGTCATTAGACCCACACTGCATAGCTGGCAAGTGGTGCAGCTGGGATGTGAACAGGGCTTGTCGGACGCGGAAGCCTGTGTTTTGTCAGCTTCACCTTGGAGGTCCTGGCTGAGTTTTAATGGCTGGTGTCCTGCCCCGGGACCCCGAGTCAGGGGCATTAAAGGAGCGTGCTCCCCAGGGCTGATGTCAGGAGTCCCCACAGTGAAGACTGCAGCTTCTTAGGCTTCCCCTCAGGCTCTTCCAAATCAAAATCTCTTGCAGGGGGATCATTTTGAACAACCATCTAAGATGACTCTTATGCTCTCACCAGCTGTTAGAGTCATACGAATCTACCTTTCGTTCTGGACATTGAGATGACTGTTCCCAGACAAGGGGCTTAGGGTGGGGAAGCTTGTCCTCTAGATAAGGGGACAAGAGAACTGTGGGACCAAGGAGCCCTCTTGTCCTGAGATGTGATAGACAGAAAGAGAAAGTGAGGTGGGCCAGGACCCCTTGAAAGTGGCCTGATGAGCTCATGCTGGGATGAGTGTCTCGGGCCCCAGAGGCAGAGACGGATTGGCACCTGCTTTGAGCGCTAGGCCTTTCCCCTTACACAGCCCCTGAACAGGGGGCTTCCGGAACTGAGGAGAGTTGGAGAGGTGGTTTCTTGAAGTTGGAGAGAGCTTTAGCAGGGAGGCAGCACCTTCTACCCACCACAGACGGGGAGCGCGGCGGCCTTCATGACACACGTGCCGTCGGCAGGCTGTGGGACTCTGACGTCCAAACCAGCAAGGAGCAAGGGCCGGGACGAGTCCAGTTTTGGTGCTGCGTGGGACTCTGGGGAAAAAAGCTCCTATGGAATCTGAGGGCATCAAGGATGGTTTTTCGGGGCCATGATGAGGCCTGGGGTGGATACCGAAATGGCAGGAGACCCCACACGTTCCAAGCAGGCAGACAGAACCGTGTGCTGTGTCCCACTCTGCCAGTGATAAGCTCTGCGAACTTGGAAGATCGCCTTCCCGTCCCAGCGCCTCAGCTTCCTTATCTGTAAAACGAGGATAACAGCACCCCTCTTACCAGGCTTCCAGGAGGATGAAATCACTACGATGTGCACATTACCCCCGTTAACCTTCGCCAACAACCTTTGAAATAAAGATATCATTATTATTCTCAGATTGACGATCGAGTGTGTGAGGGGTTCAGGCGGCTTGCTCGAGGTGACAGAGGTTTCTAGTGGCAAAGCTCAGATTGAAACCCAGTTGTATCTGATTTTAGAACCTTTGTTTTGACAATATTCCATAATGCCTCTTTTCTAGGAAAGAATGAGTGAAGGAGTGAGTGAATGAATGAATGAATGTGCTTACAGAGAGTCCTGCAGCCTCTGAGGTTTTCTGACAACGATAATCGCCTTTTATTGAGGCTAGGTTTATCCCCTCCCCGTGACTTCCTGCTGCAGGGCACGAAGCTGCTGGCCTGGCTGGTGAACATGGCCTTCACCAGAGGGGACCGCTACCTGCAGACAGACAGCGCTGGAGGCCGTGTGGCTCTGCAGCTTCCAGCAGGTGCAGGAGCTGAACAAGCCTGGGGTACGACATTGTTCAGGAAACGCTTGGACTCTTGGTGAAACAGCTACTGTCTGACGATGGGGTTCCCCAAGTTCCCGGGTTTCTTAGGATGTACAGGTAGGCCAAGAAGGAGCTTGAAACCCCCTGGCCAATTGCATCTGAGAGGCTGCAGCCAAGAGCTAAGGGGCGAGATCGCTGGACTCTGAGATAGAGCCTGAGTTATGTGGGAAAAGAAAGGAGGAGGGTCTCACAAATATTTTTGCAGTTTAAAATCTTCCAGTTAGAACTTTGGATGCACGATTGAATCAGCAAGAAATCCAGACAGGACTCATTTTTCTCAACGCTGCTCTGAGCGGCAAGCAGGGATTGACCCCCCCCCAGGGGCTATATTCAATCCAGCTCTAATTTATTGAGAGTTACTGGGTGGCAGGCACTTTCTGGGGCTACAGGGATGCAACAGGCACAGTCCCTTGTTTAAGATTTTCAGCTCTCTGCAGCTAGGTGGAAAGACAGCATGTGTGAGTGAGTGCGTGTGTGTGTGTGTGTGTGTGTGTGTGTGTGTGTGTGTGTGTTGGGAGTAAGGGAGAAAGAAGAAGAAGGCCTCATGCATCCGCATAAGAGGCGCGTTCATATTTAGAACTCTGGGAGGAATGAGTCATTCCTGCTGGTCAGAACGAGCTCTGGTAGTGCTGGGCTGAGAGGGGGCAGATAACTTTTCGTTTGGGAACTGGTTTGTATTTGCCCAGAAAAGAATCTAGGAGCGGAGATTGAGGTCTTTGGGATGGAGAGAGCTGAGCTCTGTGGGTGTGGGTTAAAGGACAGACACCCATCTATGTGCTGGGGAGAAAGATAGGGAACAGGGAGGAAGAAAGGGGACCAGGAAGAAGGGCCTGGAGGAACTGGCCCAGCGTCATGTCCAAATCCCCAACTATAAATACCTGGTCTTCGGGACCCAGTCTTGTACCGTTGTTCACATGCAAGAGAGTGAGCTGAGACCCTGAGGCGGCCACCAGGTGAACCGGAAGTAGCCGGCTGACCGGCTGCTCTCAGGTTCGTGCCTGGCCGCCAGTGACAAGGGTATTGTGTAGTATTCAGGCCATCAGCCCTGGTCAGAACACACTGAACCAGCCATCCACAAACCGGGGGAGATTTTACCAGATTGGGGAGGGAGGGATTTGTTGGTTAAAGTCTGAAGAAGATTCTTGGGACTGTACCTCTGACTCCAGATCCCTGAAGGGCCCAGTGCAGAAGCTTTGGTGAAAAGCCAAGTTTTAGCTTAAAACAGGGGCCGCAGTTCTGACAGGACTGCCTTGTGAGGCTGTGAGTTCCAAAGCTGGGAGTGTTCAACAGAGACCGGAGGCCGAGGACTGCTCATCAGTGGGGCTGGGCAGCCAGGGAGGGGTGGGGAGGGCAGAGCCGTGATGTCATAGATCCCCTGACTGAGGAGGTACACGCTGGAAGGATTGGTGACAAACAGGGCCATCCGAGGCCTTGTTCCTCTCATGATTGGAGGATGGAAAGTTTACAGTTTATGGGACAGTCCTTCAGGAGAGGCCACAAAATGAATTCTAATCCATAGTGAGATGTGGATTCTCTGTGACTTAGTCTTTCAGGAAAAGGAGAAAAGGATGGTGTCTTAGCCCCTTCCAGATGCTCTAACAAAATATCACAGACTGGCTAGCTTATAAACAACAGAAATGCATTTCTCACAGTTCTGGAGTCTGGAAGTCCCAGATCATGGTGTCAGCAGATTCCATGTCTGGTGAGAACCCGCTTCCTGGTTGGTGGGCAGCCGCCTTCTCGCTGGGTCCTCACACAGCTGATGGGGGAAGGCATTTCTCTGGGGTCTTTTTGATAAGGGCACTAATCCCACTCCTGAGAGCTCCACCCCCGACCCCCTCACCTCCCAAAGCCCCACCTTCTCATACCATCACACGGGAGGTCAGAATCCCAACATAGGAATCTCAAACGCAAACATTTGGTGCCCAGCAGATGAGGATGAAAGGAAGAGGTGGGAGAAGGCAGAAGAAGGGATATCAGAAGATCGACTCCACTCTTTACCGGGCACCCTCACATAGTGGTCCCATTCGATTCTCACACAGCCTCCTGCGACTGGTTTCCAGAGGACTGCCTTAGGTGCGCCACCAGCCAGTAAGGCCCCAGGACCCACAGCTGTAAAGCCTGCTCTATTCTGGGTAGCCCAGTACCTTCTTCGGGGTGGGAAGCAGCACCTGGCACCTGAAGGTCATCAGAGGTCATTTCCTGAAGCCCTCACCCCCTGCCTGGAGGGCCTGCCTCCTGCCATCTGGGCGCCCTCCCTTGCTTCGGCCAGCCTGCGAGTCTACACCAAAAAGAGTGGGGGCACTGGGCTCCCTCTTGTGGTTGCATTAGTCAAGAGACGCCGATCACGGGAGGCCATGCCTTTCAAGGATGCTGAGAAAAGCACTACGAAGAACAAGGTTTGGCCGGCCTCAGTGGAATGGGGTTCTGGGCACACAGTAGGCACTGCCTACAGGCCTCGTCAATCACTGAGTGGAACAGACACTCGGAAGCAGAGGAGGGAACCAGAGCAAAGAGGTGGGAAGGGCTGGCAGCCGGGTAGGAAGAGCGATCGGGCAGGGCACAGGGCCCCAGAGGCAGCTGCCCGGTCACGCCGGTCCCCCCGGTCCCCCTGGGAGTCCTGCACACAGCACCCTCTGCTGCGGGGCCTCAAAGCCTCCACCGGTGCAAATGTGGGGCTGATTTATATCAGTGGTGTTCCTGGTGTTCATTCTAGGCTGCACTTATTAATCACCAGGGAAGTTTTAAAACATCCTGCTAACGGGGCCCTATCCCTAGAGACTCCGGCTTAATGGGTCTGAGGTGGGGCCTGCGCAGTGCCGTTTTTGAAATCTCTCCCAGGTGATGCCGCCAAGGCTGAGGAAGGCGCGGGTTATTTTTCCCGTTCCCTCCAGCTCCCATTGCCGGTGATTCAGAGATTGTTTTTGAGAAATTTCCCTAAATTGAATTTGTATCCCGTGGTTAGTAAATGATGTTATTTCACCATTAGGACAATGGGCTGATATTTGTCACCAATAAACCTAAAGATGGGTCGCGAAGCTTGTATCCATAAGGTAATCCCAACAATCGGCAGCAGGAATAAGATTTATTCCCCGTGCCTCTAATGTAATTAAGTGTGCATTACAAAGAAAGCTGAACTATTGAGATGCAAATTCGTAATGGCAGTTTACCTTGGGATTGCCATTTTGCCGAGGTTACCATCGTGGGTTTGCTTAAAAGTGCTTAAAAGTGCATTGTGGGTTTGCTCAAAAGTGCTTAAAAGTGCATTATTCATGTAGCAAACACAGGAAGTCCTCCGGGAGAGAAAGTGCAACTCGCTCAAGAGATGGTCTGAGGCCTCTGGACTTCGTCACATCCAAGGGAACCATTACTTCATCCCTCCCCCTGTTTGTTCTCCCTGGATCCTGCGCTGAACAGGGCAAGAAACATTACACTGGTGAGCAAGAAGGACAAGGAAAAGAAATCTGCAGGGTGCACAATTAGGCTCAGGTACACCACTAAGAGCAAGTAGTTCTTTTCAGAAATGCCCGAAGGGCAAGCATTATTTGAAGGCGTTCTTCGAATGTCTCCCTGCTAGGGAAAACCATGTACCCGAAGAGAGAAGGATTCGGAGAAGATTTGGAATTCTGAGCAACGTCTGGGTCTGGCCGCCCCGCTCTGCCCCCGCTGCCCTGAAGTCTCTCCCTCCATCCCCAAGCGCTCTGGCCTAGCCACTGAGCCAGCATTCACGGAGAGGTTGCTAACAGGGCCCAGATGAGGCTGCCGCCAGATGACATGAGCTCTGGCTTGGATTATCGAGAAACCACGTGGAACAATATCAGTAATAAGAACCACCATTGACTGAGTGCTACCCTATTCCAGATGCAGGGCTTGAATGACCTCCTTCACCAGTTGGAGGCATTAAAAAAAAAAAAAGGTTACAAGTCTTTTACCTCTCATTTAATTGTTCAAGGCCTACCCGCCTCTAAGTCTACCTTCCTTGACTTTTCCAAGGGCATCGTGTAGTACAAAGGGTTTGGTGAGGCTCCCAAGTGCACTCAGTCTACCAGAGAGATTGTGACCTTGTTGGTTCTCAGAAGGGAAGAGATTGGCTTTAAGCCTTTTTCTTCCTGGGGATGCCTCAGCTCTGTGCAAATTTAGGCCCTTCTCCAAAGCAGCCACATTTGAGGAGATTTCGCAAAGGACAATCTTTGTAAGTGTCAAAGAATCTTGTTACACCTGTTCCATATCTCAGTGTGTACTTTGTGGGCTTTTGTTTGCAAGAGCTAAGAGGTGTTCAGAGAAAAACCACTGAAGTGTTCAGAGAAAAACCAAAGATCCACTTCAAGGTGATAAAACTTGCAGTGTTTGTCAGATAGAAGCCATGGGCAGCTTCTCTTGAAAAAAAAAGTTAAGTTCTGTCTCACTTGGCAGTCTATCATACATGTGTATACATAATTTAACCCTCAACAATCTTGCAAGGTAGCTCGGTTACTCTCCTAGTTAGAATTCTTATTATCGGAATGATAGTAAAAGCTAATATTTTCTTAACACCTTCTTGGTTTCAGGAATCATGCTAGGTCATGTATAAGTAATCAATACTATTGCTAATCCAAATCATAAGACCATGATGTAGGTATTATCATTCTACTTAGCAAACTATGAAATCAAATCTCAGAGAAGTAATTTGCCTGAAGTTCCATATTTGGCATGTTCCACAAGGGGCCGAGCTAGGATTCGGTGGCCCGTCTTACTGATGACCAAACCCATGATTTGCACTGCATAGGGACCCGCCAGGAAATGTTAATCCTGGAGTTGCTGGGAACTGCTTTTCCCGGGAAACCTGTCTTAACAAAGGCAGGGAACAGGTAAAGATATACTGAGTGTTCCTGCCAAGGATAGGAGGGGCTGCACTATGTCCCTTCCAGCCCAGGGACTGACTTGTCGTGAAGGAGCTGATAGTTCCATTGCCAAGCACAATCTGGCACACACACACACAAATGTTAAAAAATACCGTTAAAGATAGAAAGTGCTCTGCTGTGGGACTGAATTAATGTAAAGAAAATACACTAGGAACAATCAGGGAAGAGGAGGTTCCGTGGTCTGCAGTGGTCAGGTCTGCGGTGGAGGCAGATTTTGACCCACCATGTGAAAATATCTTGCTTCCTTCCCTAGTTGCCTATAGTAATGACCGCCACCAAGCTGTGATAGGATTAGGGCTCTCAGAGCAAATTTCCGTGACCCTTTCCATAGAAGCCGCCTTCAGAGAGGCTGCAATACTAGTTTTACCTCTAGATGGCACTTGGGTACCTTTATCGCGTTTACAGCTTAGATTTCCAAGGAACTCAGGCAGTGGCCCTGTCCAAAGTCTCTCCAGCTTGGTGTCCAACACTGTGTTCCTCTAGGGTAGGGCGTCTACTGATGGTTAATAAAATGCCAGAAGGCACACACGTTTTTATCTTATTTGTTATTAATTCATCCATGTATAACTCTTCTCAGCCTAGAAAATTTTGAGGCCAAACAGCCTGGCATTCTGAATCATACGTATCTGAGGCAGATGACACAAATTCCCTTGACACGGTCCTTCTGTCTCAGATGCACTGTCACTCCCATCCCCTCTGGATCCTTGCAGACGGTCAGGCCTTGGGCCATGGGTCTATGAGGGGACAACACCCTGGCCTAGCTGTGTTCTGGGGCAAAGTGCATGTTTTGTCTCAAGTGACAAGCAGAGGACGCTTGTCTTCTTCAATTCCACATTTATCACCTGGTGTTTGCTCTTACCTATTCTGCACAGAGAGGCAGACAGGTCAAAGATAAGGCAGGATCAAGAGCACAACCAAAAGCCCTGTGTTTGTAGAGGCTGTGAGAAACAGTGAATCTGAAAAGCACCAAAGAGACGTAACAAACAAGCTCGTTGTACAGGACCAGGAGGGGATGGGGGGCCAATTATCCTTGACTCACCAGCCTTGGGAAGCAGTGAGTGCCTTTGATCTGGGACGAGGAAAGTGTGGGAACAGGGCTCAGCCTGGGCCAGCTGAACTTGGAGCTGGGATGGAAACATCTCCCCTTCTCCCACTTGCCTAGTATCCCATGGCTACGCCTTTACCCCATAAATACCTGAGGACCTCTCATGTTATAGGTATTGGTAGAGGCAGAAGGATGTAGCTACGAACAAGACACTTTAGTAATTAGGGGAAATAAGTAATATATAACAAGATCGGGTGGTGACAAATGTTCTGAGGATGACAACATTGGGAGCCAGGAGAGGAAGCGATTAGAGTTGGGGTGACATTGGAGCTGAAACCTGACCAATGAGACGGAACCGGCTCCGTATCGGCATTCTTCGTTCCAAGGATGCTGCAGCTAAAGGCAGTAGACCTCCCTGGTAAGATGCTAGAAAGGCTTGAGACATTATGCATGATAAAGATTGGGGATGGAAAGTGAGGAAGAAAACAGGGAGATAGCTGTAAATTTTGCACCTGCAATTGCCAGCTGGATAATGAAAGAAATAAACTATTGATACACAAAAAAACATGGATGGATCTCAGAATAATCATGCTGAGTGAAATAAGCCAAACCAAAGAAGAGGGCATATTGTACAATTCCATTTATATAAAGTTTTAGAAAATTTCCAGCTATTTTCTCTTCTTTTCCAATGTTTATATTTTCCATCAGCGGTGTGGGCATCCTCCACTTTCTTGCCAAACCTTGGTATGGTCACTGTTTTTAATTTTAACTGTTTTAGTACATTTGTGGTGGTATCTCACTGTGGTTTTAATGGACATTTCTGAAACGACTAGTGATGTTGAGCATACCTTCATTGCTCATTTAGTGAAGTGTCTGTTCAGTTCTTTTGTCCATTTTTTTTATTGGGTTTTCTCATTATTTAGTTATTATTTAGGGACTTCTTTACATATTCTGTCCTTTATGATCTATATGCTTTGTAAATATTTTCTACCCATCTGTAGTTTGTCTTTTCAGTTTTTAAAGTGTCTTTTGAAGAGAAGTTTTATGTTTTGGTAAAGGCCACGTATATGTATATAAATATAAATAAATAAATATATATATATATATATTTTTTTTTTTCTTACACTTGATTTCCTGGCCCTACAAGATGCTCCAGGATCATCTGGTATATTCCTAGCCCCAGTCCTGAGATAGATCATTTCTCCAAAGAACCTGAATTCCTTTATTGGTAGATGGTACTGGAAACTGAGAGCAGGGCTCTAGCTGAGCTCACTGCCACTGGAAATGTTTCCTGTAGGTCCTCTCAACTGATAGGGCAAAGAAATATATGTATGTGTATTACCCCAGGTAGACTCCTATCTATAAACGTTTCTGTATATAACCATCCGTATCTATATGAAGCTCAACAGGAATTCATACTGCTATTTCCAAATCTCATCCATGACTGCAGGAATCTTTCCAGCCTCCTCCCCTTGCTTCTCTGTAAATCCCGCTCCAACAGTGAGGCACTTGGTTCCCACCATGGTCCACCTGTGTACCTAATTGTTCAGTTGCAGTATACACGGATAGCACTATTCAGAATTTCTAACCCTTGCCCCACTGGGAAACAATTTTATCAATGACAGCACCATGCTTACGAGCAGTTCCTTTTGCATTTGGGCTTATAGACTCCATTCATTTGCAAAGTTACTCAGGTCAGCCCCTGGCCCACCCATTCCCTTGTTTCATACATTCGGGATACAATTAGATTCCCGTGTCACACTTCACAGTCCTTCCTTGGATTATCTGACTTCCTAAATCTTTTTCAAATTTGCATACGTCAGTTTGTTTTTGTTACAAAGTTCTGTGGGTTTCATCAAATGCATAATGCCAGGTATCCGCCCCTGAAGAATCATACAGAATAGTGATACTCCCCTAAAAGTCCCCGGTGCTTCACTTATACATCCCTCTTCTCTTCCCCCCCCAAACTTTCAGTGACAACTGATTATTTTACTGCCAGTATAGTTCTGCTTTTTCTAGAATGTCATATAATTAACATCAAACAGTAGCTTTTTCAGAGTGGTTTCTTTCACTTAACAATATACATTGAAGGTCTCTTCATGTCGTTCCATGGCTTGTTAGCTCATTTCCTTTGGTCACTGAATAGTATTCCATTTTATGGGTGGACCACCATTTGTTTATCCGTTCACCTATTGAAAAATGTCTTGGTGACTCCAGTTCTTGGCCATTATGAGTAAAGCTGCTACAAACATGTATGTGCAGGTTTTTAGGTAGACATAAATTTTCAGATGGGTTAGGTAAATATCTAGGAGTGCAGTTGCAGGATTATATGGTTAAGACTGCATCTACGTTTGTAAGAAACCACCTAACTGTCTTCCAAAGTGAATGTTCCATTGGACATTCTCCCGAGCAATGAGTGAGACTTCCCGTGGCTCCCACATCCTCACTGGCTTGTGATGGTGTCAGTTTGGGAGGCGTCAACCATTCTCTTGGGTGAGTAATGGTATGTCATTATTGTTTTAATTTGTAATTCCTTAATAACAAATAAGGAATTTGTGCACATTCGCTACTTGTATGTCTTCTTTGATGAGATGTCTAGAACTTTTGCCTATTTTTTGATTGGGTGGTTGCTTTCTATTTTTAAATTTAATATGTAGATACAAGTGTTTTATCAGATATGTGCTTTTCAACTACTTTCTCCCATGCTGTGACTTGTCGTTCATTCTCTTAACAGCATCTATTGCAAAGAAGACGTTTTAAATTTCA
Organism: Callorhinus ursinus; assembly: GCF_003265705.2. Classification (NCBI taxonomy): domain Eukaryota; kingdom Metazoa; phylum Chordata; class Mammalia; order Carnivora; family Otariidae; genus Callorhinus; species Callorhinus ursinus. The sequence continues at coordinate 63,985,043 of NW_027397071.1, read as the reverse complement.
GTCAATCCCAATTTATCACATTTTCTTTCATGGATCATGCTTTTGGCATTGTATCTAAAAACTCTTTGCTAAAGTCAAGGTCACATAGACTTTTCCCTTCTAGAAATTTTATAGTATTGCGTCTTACATTTGGTCTATGATCCATTTTGAGTTAATTTTGTGAATGGTGTCAGGTCTGTGTATAGGTTTTTGTTTGTCTGTTTTGGTTTTGAGGAGTGTGTGTATTTTTTTATATATACATATGGACATCCAACGGTTCAAAGAACGTTTGTTAAAAAAAAATCCTTTCCGGGGGGCAGAGCAAGATGGCGGAGGAGTAGGAGGCCTAGATTTCGTCTGGTCTCAGGAATTCAGCTGAATAGGGATCAAACCATTCTGAACACCTACGAACTCAACAGGAGATCGAACAGGAGAGTAGCAACAACTCTCTGAACAGAGAAGCAACCACTTACTGGAAGGTAGGGCGTGCGGAGAAGTGAATCCGAGGCGATATTCGGGAGCATAGACGGCGGGGGAGGGGCCTCCGCCGGCCGCTTCTGGCAAGTGATAGAGCCGCGGAGCACAAAATCGGAACTGTTAGAAGTCGGCTCCGCTGAGGGACGTCGCTGCAGTGGCTAAGCGGGGGGTGGAATCCTTCCAGGACAGTGTGGTCTCAGGACCCTTGGGGTCACGGAGAGACCGGGGGTGCCTGAGTGCGCCAGAGCTCCCAGGTATCAGAGCAGGGAAGCCAGCTGCAGAGACGGAGCAGAGTCGCGGGCTCTCAGCTCGGGGTTGCCATAAACTGTGATCTGCGGCCCAATCAGGGCACGGCTCCCCCAGCAGGGACCCAACGACAGCAGATCCGGGGAGACTCCCCTTCCTTCCCGGGGAGGAGCAGTGCGGGAACGCACTGCAGGGATCTGCTGGGTTTGGAGACTCCGTGCGGGGTCGGGTGCCAGGGATAGCAACGCTCGATCACAGGCCGGGTGAGCACGGAGTGCGGCCGGAGACCGGGGACACGGGAGTGACTGCTTTTCTCTGGGGACACACTGAGGAGCGGGGCCCCGAGTTCTCAGCTCCTCCGGGTGGAGATTGGGAGGCCACCATTTCTGCCCTGGTCCTCCAAAGCTGTACCGAGAGCTTGCAGGGAACAAAAGCTCCTGAGAACAAACCGGAGCAGCTTCCTTAGCCCGACCGACAAGGGCGGGGCAATTCCGCCTCCGGCAAAGACATTTGGAAACCACA